>NW_024070210.1:9632105-9858236 GCF_014754425.2 Oryx dammah | reverse complement strand
GGGAGAAATATCAATAACCTCAGATATGCCAATGACACCACCCTTATGGCAGAAAGTGAAGAGGAACCAAAAAGCCTCTTGATGAAATTGAAAGTGGAGAGTTAAAAAGTTGGGCTAAAGCTCAACATTCAGAAAACGAAGATCATGGCATCTGGTCCCATCACTTCATGGGAAATAGATGAGGAAACAGTGGAAACAGTGTCAGACTTTATTTTTTTTTTGGCTCCAAAATCATTGCAGATGGTGATTGCAGCCGTGAAATTAAAAGACGCTTACTCCTTGGTAGAAAAGTTATGACCAACCTAGATAGCATATTCAAAAGCAGAGACATTACTTAGCCAACTAAGGTCCGTCTAGTCAAGGCTATGGTTTTTCCAGTAGTCATGTATGGATGTGAGAGTTGGACTGTAAAGAAGGCAGAGCACTGAAGAACTGATGCTTTTGAACTGTGGTGTTGGAGAAGACTCTTGAGAGTCCCTTGGACTGCAAGGAGATCCAACCAGTCCATTCTGAAGGAGATCAGCCCTGGGATTTCTTTGGAAGGACTGATGCTGCAGCTGAAACTCCAGTACTTTGGCCACCTCATGCAAAGAGTTGACTCATTGGAAAAGACTGATGCTGGGAGGGATTGGGGGCAGGAGGAGAAGGGGATGACTGAGGATGAGATGGCTGGATGGCATCACTGCCTTGATGGACGTGAGTCTGAGTGAACTCCGGGAGTTGGTGATGCACTGGGAGGCCTGGCGTGCTGCGATTCATGGGGTCGCAAAGAGTCGGACACGACTGAGTGACTGAACTGAACTGGACTATGATTATACAGTGGAAGTGAGAAATAGATTCAAGGGATTAGATCTGATAGTTTGCCTGATGAACTATGGATGGGTCATGCTCAGTAAATCTTTAATCCAAATTTCTGTTGATGGGTGGGGCTGTGTTCTCTCCCTGTTGTTTGACCTGAGACCAAACTATGGTGGAGGTAATGAAGATAATGGTGACCTCCTTTAAAAAGCCCCATGCATGCACTTCTGCACTCAGTGCCCCCAACCCGACAGCAGGCCACCACTGACCCACACCTTTGCTGTAGACTCCTGGACACTCACGGGCAAGTCTGGGTCAGTCTCTTTTGGGGTCACTGCTCCTTTATCTTGCGTCCTGGTGCACAAGGTTCTGTTTGTGCTCTCCAAGAGTCTGTTTTCCCAGTCCTGTGTAAGTTCTGGTGGCTCTATGGTGGGTTAATGGTGACCTCCTCCAAAAGGGCTTATGCCATACCCAGATCTGCTGCACCCAGAGACCCTATCCCTGCAGCAGTCCACTGCTGACCTGTACCTCCTCAGGAGACACTCAAACACAGTTCTGTCTCAGACTCTGGGTCCTGGTGTGCACACGGTTTGTTTGAGCCCTCTGAGTGTTGCTGGCGGGTATGAGGTTTGATTCTAAATGCAATTTCACCCCTTCTACCATCTTGCTGGGGCTTCTTCTTTGCCCTTGGACATGGGGTATCTCCTCAAAGTTGCTCCAGCGCCAAGCAGTCATGTGTTGGAATCCAGGTTAGTGTGATACATAAAAATGATGGAAAAGTAGGAGATTAAAAGAAAATACATCAAAAGTAGAACTTTTGCAGGTTTTTTGACCTTGTCCACCTCAAATGAAAGCAGTGCCTGGTGCTCAGTGACCTCTCTGAAAAGAAGAGCAGCGATTAGGACTGCATAGATTATGAACTTGCAGTGAATTTAATAAGCTTCATAAGAGGCCAGTCTATAATAAGCTTACCACTGGAAGTGGAAAACATCAGAGAGAAGTGCTGATTTACAAATATGCATCCTGACCAAACTTCAGATAGCCATTGATAGAAGAACCGAAGTTTCCATGAATCAGGAGTGTAAGTAACAGCAGCCCACGTAGGTGGAAGAAAGCCTTAGAGCCTCCAAGATATAACTAGCTCCTACAGAAGCCCTCTTTCTTACATGATTAATTTTCATCAAAATATAATTGTAAACACATGGTCACACTAATGTTGGATGATGGGTATATTTTAATTCACAGCTTCAGATCAGAGAGAAATGAACAGAAATGAACTGACCTGCTCACATGGCATTATTGTTGTTTAGTCACTGAGTCCTGTCTGATGCTTTTGTGACCCCATGGACTGTGGCCCGCCAGACTTCTCTGTCTATGGGATTTCCTGGGAAGAATATTGGAATGGACTGCATTTACCCCTGTCTCCTGCATTTCATTCCATTGGGCAGCAAGACTGGGACATGTTGAGGGATGTTAGTTTCCATGAAGCTTCTTGGCCTCTATGGCAAGCTTTAAATATTGGGAACAACCAGAAGATCCCTCTTGGCTTTGTCTGGGACAAACCATTAACTTCCCTCCTGTGGTTGCACTTGGCTGGCTCTGACCTTGATTCTCTGGTTGCTTAAGCTGTGATTGCAACATACCCTACCTTCTGATAGGTTGCTGGCCATACAACTCTTGACTTGAGACCCTCATGCATGCTAAATCCTTTTTAGTGTGGCCAGAGGGAGGGGAATTTAATTGCTTTGGCTCAATGATCGATCATCTTCACTCTTTGCTTCTGAAGTCTTGCCAGAGACATTTTCTAACTCAACCTTTCAAGATCTTTCTCTGTACCCAGTTGGTCCTCTTATTTCTATTTCTCTTCATATTGCATCTGTGTGTTTCCATCTTTTAACATATAATAGTTATAGACTATACTTCAAGGTCATTGAAGGTAAGAAATACATATATGTAGAACCTCATAGATTCCATGGGTTATGCTGGACACTGGAGAAAATCCACAAGTGTCTATCTCCATATATATAACATACATATATGTATGTATGTATATATATTTATGGGCTTCCCAGGTGGCGTTAGTGGTAAAGAACCCACCTGCCAATCCAGGAGGCATAAGAGAGGTGGATTTGATCCCTGGGTCAGGAAGATCCCCTGGAGGAGGGCATGGCAACCTAATTTAGTATATTCTTGCCTGGAGAATCCCATGGACAGAGGAGCCTGGTGGGCTATAGTCCAAAGGGTCGCAAAGAGTTGGACACGACTGAAGCGACTTAGTGTATGCACACACACACACACACACACACACACACACATATATACTGAGTAAATAAACCACTGAGTGCATTAATGGATCCAACTCAGGGGCTCTTGAGAGGACTTGGCAATATATACATCCATATTATAGGTTATTGGAAGATAAGAGATTGAATTCATATTTACTTGTATAAATATATATATGCACTACTTTGAATCATGGCCCAAAGTCCATAGTTTCTCAGGCAAACTAGCAATGCTTCAGAACTTGATAATTTTCACATTTGTAGGTGCTGGAAGGTTCTAAGATGATGGCTTAATTGAAATTTCTCCAGCTTCTTCAATTGTCAGAACTCAATGCTATTCTGAGAGGGAGCTCTGCGATCCCCATGGTAACAGAGCTCCATTAAAGGCATGACATCACAAAGCTGTGCTTGTTTGAGGACACCTGGGAATTTTAGTATAGACGGAAATGCCATTAAAGGCAAATTATACATACATAGTCTGTGTAATTATGTGCTCATGTATAGATATGCCCAATTTAGTCTCACTTTTCATTTCATCCCATTTATCATTAGGCTTTTAACTACTCGAATCTCAACCATGAATATAGTTCAAGGTGCTTTATCTTCTTGGAGAAGAGCTTGTCTGAATTTTGGGATAAATATGTACCATTAATGTGGTGCTGCTCTTGAGAAGAAAAGAAAAAAATCAAATTCTTTGCTTAGCTACTTATATTCCTTTTAACAAAATTAAGGGAATGTTGATTCTTATATCCTCTGAAATGGATAAACTTATCATCTCCATGCAAAATTATCTAACACCATGCACCCTGTCTGGCTCTTCATAGTTTAGGTCGGTTCTAGTAGCTTGCCTGAAGGGAGAATTTTAGAGTTTTTAGGAGAATTTTAGAGTTATGAGAAGGGATTGTATAGAAAATTTGGGTCAGGTCACCTCAAGAGTCTTTTATGTCTTTTTTTTTTTCTGATTTCAAAAATTGGTCAAAATATTCAAACCATTAGTTATTTTGTAGTTGCCTCTAAACACTTTGATTGGTGTCTTAGTTCTGGATTCCCTTCCTATCTGAAATACTGCTTTTAATGGCTCCATTTTCCTATTCTACAGTGGAGAAAGGCAAGTGTCAAGTCAGACTTGATTCACTCTGAGAGTGCAGGAAAATATGACAAGGTGAAAGTCTAGCTATGAAGTTGGTTAGCTCATAAATAATATAAACTTGATAGGGTTTATAAGAAGAAACAGTGAATCATTTGCATGGCGTGTGTTGTAGGAACACACGTGTCTAAGTGTTTCCACCAGTTGAAGAGGTGCTCCAGCTGAAGTATTTGCCAAGGTGACTTTTCTCTCCAGGGTGTTTTTAAAGGTTCCGATAGCACTGTTTCCCCAGTCTCCACCTGTTTCCCCATACATTTCTTGGAATTGGTAGATATGAGACTGAACACTTGGCTATGTTTATGACACTGAGTCGAACTGAAGTGAGTTCTTTTAAATGAAAGTCTAGTGCTGTTTTTCCTAAATAATAGCTATGTGTGGTCTTTTCATTGACATTCATAATTTTGTTCTGGAAAAAACTTGTTATATTTTCTACATTTCAAATGAGTTCTGAGCAGTGGTCTCCATCAGGATTTTCCTGAGGGCTAAGTGAACAAACTATCTGAGGATCAAAAATTGCTTTCTCTATGTTAAATTCCATACAATTATAAGTAATTTTTGTTTTCAATGACAAAAATGTTCAAATAGGAGGTTAATGTTGGAAGGAAACTTAGGAAACATGTAGTTGAATGCCTTCATTTTTTGAAAATGAAGAGACTAAGGCAGAGGAAGAGGCTATGTAGCAGAGCAATAGCAGGAAACCAGGAATCCCAGCTACATAAGTTTCTCGCTAATATGTGGAAATATATGTAGAAATGTACATATAATATATGTATGCCCATAATATATGTGTGCATACAATATATGTACCTATACATATTTACATATATATGAAAATATAGTTCGAATTCTCATTTTATCTCACTTCTTATGACTCAGATGTAGTCGGTAAGGGCTTCTCTGGGGGCTCAGCTGGTAAAGAACCTGCTTGCCAGTGCAGGAGATGTAAGAGATGAAGGTTTGATCCCTGGGTTGGGAAGATCCCCTGGAGTAGGAAATGGCAACACACTTCAGTGTTCCTGCCTGAAAAGTTCAATGGACAGAGGAGCCTAGCAGGCTACAGTCTGTGCGGTCACAAAGAATCAGACATGACTGAGTGTACACACACACACACACACACACACACACACACACACACACACACACACAGTGCTGTGACCCTGAAGCGCTGCTGGGTCTTTGTTGCTGCCTGTGGCTTTTCTCTAGTTGCGCTGAGAGGGGCTACTCTTGTTTAGGAGCGTGGGCTTCCCTTGTTGCAGAGCACAGGCTCTAGAACTCAGGCTCCGAAGTTACGGCACACGGGCTTAGCTGCTCCGTGGCTTGTAGAATCTTGCTGGACTGGGGGTTGAACCCGTGTCCCCTGCAGTGGTTTAAATAGTAGTCTGATTGGAGGCCAAATCCAGTGACACCCTTGGAGGCCCTGAGCTATTGTTTCAGGGGTTCTGAGAAAGTCCCATTAACCTTTAATCCTCTGCCATTTCTTGGGAATTTCAGAGTAATTGTGTCATCAAGCTTTGGGTTAAGATTTGATGTTATTAGACCTTTGTACATTAGTGTCACTGAAAGATCAAGCACCAGTCCCTGAGGATGGAAGAAAAATACAGGGGCCCTGAACGCCTGGGACTAAGACAGGTGGAGATGAGGACCAACAGAGGCTGATCTGTTGGAGAGGTCCTTTGTAGACAGTTGAAGAGAAGTGGCCTGTTACCCTCTTAAGAGCTGAGCTGACTCTGATGAGGTACCCGGTGGCAGGGAGCCAGTAGAGGGGGAGTCCCCTCACTTTGGATCTCAACTGAGCAGCTGCCACCGTGTGTGGACCAGGAGACGAGCATTGTTCCACCCTGGGTCTCTTTGCCTAAGCTATAAGGCGGTGGGGTTTTGGATGTTTATTAGGTATTTATTTCCTTTTGTTTGAGAGGTGTAAAGAAAAGAAATTCTTTTTTTTTTTGGTACCTTCTTTTTTGTTTTAATTTATTTATTTTATTTGCAGGCTAATTACTTTACAATATTGTAGTGGTTTTTCCCATACGTTGACATGAATCAGCCACAGGTGTATATGTGTCCCCCATCCTGGACCCCTCTCCCACCTCCCTCCCCACCCCATCTCTCAGGGTCATCCCAGTGCACCAGCCCTGAGCACCCTGTCTCATGCATCGAACCTGGACTGGTGATCTGTTTCACATATGATAATAATATACATGTTTCAGTGCTATTCTCTCAAATCATTCCACCCTTGCCTTCTCCCACAGAGTCCAAAATCTGTTCTTTACATCTGTGTCTCTTTTGCTGTCTTGCTTATAGGGTCATCGTTACCATCAAGAAAAGGAATTCTAAATTGGAAAAGTGGCAAGCTAGGGTCTGTAACCTGAAGATAGGTTTAGGAGGGCTGAATAAGGAGGGGACAGTTCACATCTGCTTGGATGCAGTATTCTTGCCTGGAGAATCCCACAGGCAGAGGAGCCTGGTGGGCTGCAATCCACAGAGTCAGACCCAACTGAAGCCACTTGGCACCCACTCCTCCCTGGCCCTTTATTCTGGTCAATGGTGCTCTTAAATTTGGGGAATAGCCCCACAACCAGGAGCTGCCCCATTGCACGAGCTGATTCTCTGACCTTCAAAGGTTTTTTGCACTATGTGAATGCTCACCACAAATGTCCCTCTGAGGGCTGAGGAGGGAACAGGCACACCTAGTCTAAAGGGATATTTGGGGATTTACTAAAGGACATTTTTTTTTAGCTGCTGAGCTGACAATGCTGATCTGAATGTCCTCCACTATTTTCCTGTCTTTATTTTGTAAATGATTAATATATTAAAAAGAATCCCTGCTCTGCATGCATTCATTGATTTTATGTCTATGTGTTTGATTCAGTTTCCAGGGTGGAAAAACATGCTTGCTACCCAGTTTATAGTCCTTCAGAGTACATCATGAGAAATGCTGGTCTGGATGAAGTGCAAGCTGGAATCAAGATTGCCGGGAAAAATATCAATAACCTCAGATATGTAGATGACACCACCCTTATGGCAGAAAGCCAAGAAGAACCAGAGAGCCTCTTGATGAAAGTGAAAGAGGACAATGAAAAAGTTGGCTTAAAACTCAATATTCAGAAAACTAAGATCATGGCATCTGGTCCCATCACTTCATGGCAAATAGATAGGGAAGCAATGAAATAGTGACAGACTTTATTTTGGGGGGCTCCAAAATCACTGCAGATGGTGATTGCAGCCGTGAAATTAAAAGATGCTTACTCCTTGGAAGGAAAGTTATGACCAACCTAGACAGCGTATTAAAAAGCAGAGACATTGCTTTGCCAACAAAGTTCCATCTAGTCAAAGTTATGGTTTTTCCAGTAGTCATGTATGGATGTGAGAGTTGGACTATAAAGAAAGCTGAGTGCTGAAGAATTGATGCTTTTGAACCGTGGTGTTGGAGAAGACTCTTGAGAGTCCCTTGGGCTGCAAGGAGATCCAACCAGTCCATCCTAAAGGAAATCAGTCCTGAATATTCATTGGAAGGACTGATGCTGAGGCTGAAACTCCAATACTTTGGCCACCTGATGAAAAGAGCTGACTCATTGGAAAAGAGCTCGATGCTAGGAAAGATTGAAGGTGGGAGAAGGGGATGACAGAGGATGAGATGGTTGGATGGGATCACCGACTCAATGGACATGAGTTTGAGTAAACTCCAGGAGTTGGTGATGGACAGGGAAGCCTGGTGTGCTGCAGTCCAGAGGGTCTCAAAGAGTCGGACACGACTGAGCGACTGAACTGAACTTACAGTCCTTCAGCCAGGATGACATGAGAAACTTATTTCGGTCTCCTCATTCACCCAACCTGGATATGTGGGGCATCAGCCACATGCAGACTTCTTGCAGGAGCTGGAGATAAAGATGAACCAAGTACAGCCTTTGCTTTTAGGGAACTCTTAGTATTAGTATATTGGAGAGGAGACAGATATGCAGATAGGCAATTGTAATACAAGACACAAACGATACAGTGGAGGTGGCAGCAGAGTGTTGTGGAAACATGTAGGAGGGTGAGGCAGGCTCTATTTGGGAAATTAGCTGAGGCTTCAGGGAAGCTATGTGATCTGGTGATCGTGAAGTCACAGTACTTAATTTGCATGTGTTATTTCTAACCTTGAGAAGACAATGATTGTTTGGGGGCTCAGCAACGAATCTTTCCCCTTCTCTGTGTTCCCTCTATCACCTGGCAAACAATTACAGTCAGCAGGAAAGCATCAAGGCAAATAGAGCAGGGTTAAAGGTAAAAGTTGCTCTTTGCTGACTTGGGTAGGCTCCTGGAAGCTGCAGAGAACACTTGAGTTTATAGTTTATCTGATTAAAGTGTTTGCCAGCAGCTCCTTCTGTGAAACAGGTAAGCAAAGCCAGTCTGCTTGAAAACGACGTCACAGGTCTTGCATTTCAGTCTTCCCTGCTTCTGGTGTACTTAGCAGGATGTCATCTGCCCGATGTACAAGGAAAATGAAATAGCTTGTGCGAGGCCCTGGTTACAGTGAAGAAGCAGGGAGCAGGAAGGAATTCAATCTTTGGCTTAGAAAAATCTAATTCTCTCGAGGTATATTGAAGTCTGCAAAGCAGTTATCTTTCTGAGCAGCTAGATGTAACCTGGAAAGGCAGCTCCTAATAGCCTTGGTGAGATTAAGTGAAGTTTCTCTGATTGTGGTTGGCGCACACAGGTCACGTACGGTTGATGCCTTTGACCCCGGTCAGCCTGTATCTGCAGTCCCTTTCACAATCCTCATCTACCCTGAGCTTTTCACCTCTTCCTCGCTGCCCCCAATTTACTGGGATCTCTATAGGAGGAAGGAGAAATGAGTGGCTCGACAGATTAGAAGGATACATTTAATAGAAACTGATGGAAGTGGCCCAGGAAGGCCACTATTCTATTATCCCTGCGGTGAGAAATGTTATCAGGGCTTGATGGAGGCATGGTGTCTTGCTGAAATATTTTGTGACGAGGAGTGTTGGTGCTTACTGGACTTCCAGGAGAGGTGGGAGAGAACTTGAAAGGGAAATTAATTTGAACTGTAACTGATACTAGGTCAATCACAGGAGAGTGGGAGGGAACAATGTTGAGGGATGGTTTTGGGGCAAGGGGTGGGAAATATTGCTCTGAAGTCGATACCAGGACCCTTTGTGGTAAGAAGTGTAGTTTGTGAACAAAGGGTCAGTTGGTGCATCTGGTTATAGAACAAGGGGTCAGTTGGTGGGTCTATTATAGTCAGACTTTCAAACTGAAATACAGTTGGTAAACATGCAAACAAGTTTCAGGGCACCATTTTGTCTCTGATATTCTTTGCGTGTAAGAGTTAATCCCTGGAGAAATCCAGATTCCTTAAACAAAAGGTGTCTCAGCAGCTGCATTTATTTTTTTCCTCCCTCCTTCCTCTCTTTTCCTTACTTTTCTCTTTCATTCTTATTTTCTTATGACTTCAGTAGCCTCCTCATATCCCTTGCCTATCCCATAATTTTCATAAGTTAAAAGGCTTGTTATTGTTGTTCATTGTTGTTTACTCACTGAGTTGTGTCCAACTCTTGCAACCCCATGCACTATAGCCCACCAAGCTCTTCTGTCCATGGGATTCTCCAGGCAAGAATACTGGAGTGGGTTGCCATTTCCTTCTCCAGGGGATCTTCCCGACCCAGGGATTGAACCTACATCTCCTGCATTAAAAGAGTAGACTATTTAAAAAAATCTTTATTTCCAAAATTGAACTAAGGGTCAGGTTTTTTTTTTTCCCCAAAGATGCAATGTCCTGAATAATGTCTTTCTTTTTCTGGTTCTTTTCCTGCTGTTCTAGCAAATTATCTGAAGGACCATTGTGTTGTCTTCATCTATATATATTTTTAGCTTTCTAATTAAGTTTTTCATATTTTATTTTAAAGTATTTTTATATCTCCTTTAAAAAATATACCTATCCTAGATAGTAGCCAAAAAATTCAAAAACTTAAATTAATATGTGATCAGAAGAGAAGGCAATATGAATAATTTTCAATCATGGACATCTAAGAAGCAAATCAGACCCAGGAATGAATGACACCTTTATTCATTTTTCAGTATGGATATTTGTTGTGGTAAAAACAGCAAAAGAGATAGGAATACTAGATATTGCAAAATTAGGATCTATAGGAATTTCTTTGAAAGGGTTTTTTTTTTTTAAATTTCTAAATATTGTGAAAATGGGAATATCTTTATTTTCTGTCTTTTATTCTTGGATCTTCAAGGACCATGAAAGTGTAGGGGCAAGAAAAATCTTTGCCGTGTTAGCCTATTGATTAGTAAATAACTTCCACGTCTAAATTATTTCTATTTAATACCTCTTTTCTCTTATTCTCCATGTTGCAATCTGCAATCCTTCAAAGCCAAGTTATGGTTAACTCCTCAGTGAAGCTATCTCTTAGCACCCTGGCTGAAACTCCCGTTTCTATTGGTCATCCTTTAAAATAGTGGTTCTCAAAGTGTAGTCCCCTGACTTGTAGCATCAGCAACACCTGGATGCTTATTGTAGATGCAGAGTCTTCCCTGTTTTTTCTCCCAAACCACTGAGTCAGAAGGGCTTCCCTGGAGGCTCAGTGGTGAAGAATCCTCCTGTGAGTGCAGGAGACTCGGGTTTAACCCCTGGGTTGGCAAGATCCCCTGAAGAGGGAAATGGCAACCCACTCCAGAATTCTTGCCTGGGAATGCCCCATGGACAGAGGAACCTGGTGGGCTACAGTCCATCCAGTTACAAAAGGGTTGGACATGACTTAGCAGCTAAACAGCAACTGAGTCAGAAACTCTGAAGGTTAGACTCAGCAGTCTGTGGTTTAACATGCCCTCCAGGTGATTCTGATATACACTAAAGTTGAAAAGCTCTGAAATTTAGCATTCTATCTCATATTTACATGGGGAATGTGTTACATCTGCTCTATTAGATACTGTGCTCCAGGGAGGATGTCTATACCATATTTGATTTTTAGGCTACTATAAAAGGTAAGAGACATTGAAACATAAAAGTTTGTAGATGAATGGGCATAATAGGGCATCGATCTTATGTTAAGAGAGAGGGGAACAGAGTCTAAATCCAATTTCTCAGTTTTCCAATTTGCCATCTGCTTTGACTGAGTGGACCAGGTAATTACTAAACCCCTGTTTCACTTTATGGCAAATCCCTATTTTGCTTTATGTGGTGTCTGTCTGAGCACAGAATAGATGTGCTCCCATGTTACAGTCACTAGACATGTGTTCACTGAGGATGGTTGCTGGCCTTTTCGAAACCCAGCAATTGCAATACTATTGCTTAATGCCTTGGTGGAGTCTGTTGGTCAAGTTTAAGTAAAGGGCAAATCTACTTTAAATACATAGAATGGTTTTTCAAGCATTTTTGTTCTTCAGAAGACACTGTTCCATCCCATCAAAATGGATTCTCACTCACTTCAGGTGTTGCCTGTGAGGCTGTCGAGCTCTCTGAGTGTCTAACCTTGGTCTCTGTCATCAGCTATTAAAACTGCTAAAACAGAAGAATGCTTAACCACTCCAGCTGTTAAAACATTAGCACATGCTTTGGTGAGCTCAAATTTAAGTGCTTTGAACAGCCCTTTAGGGGATCTTACTTCTCTCTTTTTTGAACTTATAATCAAAATTCAGCAATAGTTTTAACTTCTTCGGTCCCTCAATGTGCTCATATTTCTCCCTTTCTCCCCCAAAAGATCTAGTTAGACATTAGTGTAGGGATTAATTTTTAAGCTGTTAGTTTTGTAAATAATTTTCATCTGTCAAGACTGTCATTACTTTTTTTTTTTTTTTGCTTTGCCTGCTGTCACACCATAGTTTACAGTTTTGTTTGGTTCTTTGTTTTCTCTCTAAAATTCTAAATGATTCTTATAAGGTAAATGGGATTAGCTAAAACAGAGTCAGAGGGAGCCTTTTCTTCTTACCTGTCTGATAGGTCTATGGCACAACAGCTGCCCATATCCTTTCTGTTTCCTGAATTCTACATTAATCCCTTTGTCTTTCTTACCTTCTTTTGCACTCACATTCCGTGTTACACAAATGTCAACTTATACATTTGGCTTCTAAGTTTTATAGTATTTTCCTTCAAACTTTCTGGTTTGCATATTTGTCCTTATATTCTCAATATGGACTTTTCTTAAGAAATACATCTAATGCTCCCAAATTTTACAACTCAATCCTTTATCTTTCTATAGAACTCCAGATCTCTGTTCTACCTATATTCACCCTGATTATCTAAGGTGTTGCAACTCAAAGCATGGTTTCTGTTACACCATCATTATTGTTATTTGAGAATGTCAGAAATGTTGGATCCTCTGGCTACCTTAGCCCCTGATGCAGATCAAAATCTGCATCGTAATAAGATTTCTCCCAGGTAATCCCTGTGCAAATTAAAGTTTGAGAAGGACTGTTCTAATAGACACCTCACACTTAAATAGGGACAAAACACGGTTTTTGACTCCTTTTTCCTATCACTTCCTACCTAGGTGCCCTTTCCTATACCTGCTCCCTTCCCACCCCAGTTTATTTCTTCCCTCAATCCTATCATACATTTTATTAAAAGTCCTGTAAGATCTACCTTTGATGTATATTATTGATACAAATCCATCCATTGGCTTCCCTGGTGGCTCAGAGGGTAAAGCGTCTGCCTGCAGTGCGGGAGACCCAGGTTCAATCCTTGCATTGGGAAGATCCCCTGGAGAAGGAAATGGCAACCCACTCCAGTACTCTTGCCTGGAAAATTCCATGGACAGAGGAGCCTGGTAGGATATAGTCCATGGGTCACGAAGAGTTGGACACGACTGAGAAACTTCACTTTCACTTGATGTATATTATTGACACAAATCCATCCATTAGTATCATTCTTCATGATAACTACCAATGTATTATGTTCATTATATTACTCATCACTATTTGAGGTTATCTTACATTTCTATACCTATGTTACGTCCTTGCTACATCTAAAATGTAAAATCCTTAAGAGTGAGATCTTGTCTGTCTTAATTGTCTCAATATTTCTAATACTTAACATGATGAATAGAATGGAGAAGGTGTTCCAAAACTATTACTTGAATCAATTAGTGAGGGTTTTCACATAACCCAAACAATATCTATCATGTATTAGATGCCGCATGACAATTTGAAGAGTTTATGAGTTGGGACTCAACACTGGCTTCTCTCTGTGTCCCAAATTGTGAAATGGAGAAATATTTCATACTTAAGAAAGAATTTTCTTTCTGAGCAAATTAACAGGTAAGTTAATAATCAATACTGGCAATCAAGTTTATATCCGTATTTAGTCACATATGAAATGTGCGATTCGGGTTGTTATTTAAATTTGAGTTTCAGTTTTCTCATTTGTAAAGGGATATTATATTACATGTAAGCTATCTGCCATGCGTCTTCCTGATTGAATGTATTCTATGAAGAATGTTTCACCTACTCATTTCCCTTCCCCTAGTTTATAATTGGGACACGTCAGCTACTAGGCCTTTTTTGCTCTCATATTGCTACAAGATATTATGTTAGCATCTTTGAAGTAATTATGATTTTTAACTGAAGCTGAATATATTTAATTACATAATTTTTATTTGTCCAGGTTTAATTTTACCAAAATTACATCAAACTGAGACACTCTGAACAATGACTTACAAAAAGGAAAAAGAAAATGGATAAAGCTTTGATATGTACTTACTCACCTAGTATATCTTATTCTTTTTCAGTTTCTTTCATACCTGTTTGCTAGGTATGAATTTTCTCTATCTATTGTTCTTATCAACAAAATGAACTTTATGTAGCTCACATGTACATGTGCTTCTGATCATGTAGCCTCCAGTTAAAAAACAACACTCAAAGATTTTGAAGCCATTGGACTGGAAAGTTCTCTAAGATCTCTGTTTTAAAACATATAAGGATATACATATAGGTAGCTTTTAATGGTTTATTAAATACTTATAATATATATTACAGACAAATCTACTTAAGTAACTCAATAATGAGAGACTCAGTATACATAAAAAAAAAAAAAGTACATAGGGCAACATGAAGAAATAGGGACCAAATTCAGTTTCCTACCTGAAATAATAAAAAAAGCAGATAAAATTTATGAGAGACTATTCTTGAGGTCTCAGTCAACAAGTGGCAAATAAGATGAGCCCTAAAAGTTCTTGATTACTGTCTAGATTGCAGTTCAGGCAAGGAAAATGCAGTAGAGTACAGTGCCTTCCTTCAAGTCAAAGAGATGGAAGTGGAAGGGGGGTAGGCTGAGGGTCTAGAGCCAGAGAAAGGAGAGAGCTACAGAAACGGGAGCTCGGGAGACTGGAAGGTCTCTATCACATCTTCCCTCGAGTATTGATTAGTGCATGAGTGAAGCTCGACTAAGACCGGGGAAATTATCTTCCAAAATGATTCGAGGGAAGAGTGCTCAGAACTGACACAGGGCCATAAACAGTAACTGCTCCATTCGCTACAGTAGAAAACCTCATAATTGAATAAGCAAAAGGGTTTTGCTTCAGTGGTGGGGTAAGATTAGGTCTAGCCTAAATGTAGATGTATATAGTAATAAATATATATTAAAGCTTCAAAATAAGTCCTGAAAATAGAAAATTGTTTCAAAGTAACTTAACTTTGTTCCAGAACAAAGCTCAAGAATATCTGCAAGAAAACCAAAATATCTAGGACTCAACAAGATAAAATTTACAATGTCAACAATTCAATAAATTATTAAGAATGCAAAGAAGCAGGAAAATACAGCACATAATAAAGAGAAAAATTAATCAAAACCAACCACAAAATGTTAGAGTAAACTGAATTAGTATATAAGAACATGAAAACATTAATTTTTTATGTATTCCATACTTTGAAGAACCTAAAGGAAAGATTAAATATGCCAAGTAGGAAAACAAAAGATATAAAAAGACCCAAATTAAACTCCTGGACATAAAAACTAAAATATTTTATATGAAAAGCTACTCTAGATGTGCTTAACAGCTGATTAGACATTGCAGAAGAAAGAATAGTGAATCTGAAGACATTGCAATAGATGCTCTGCAAAATGAGATACACAAAGAAAAAGTAAAAAAAAAAAGTTGGGGGGGGACAGAAAATGAGTGAGTTCTGAGACCACTTTAAATGCCTTTATATATCTGTAATTGAAGTCCTTAAAAGAAAGGAGAGAAGGAATTTAAATTTTGTCTGATTTTGCTCAATAGTTTGTTTGCTCAATATGTCTGATAATTTTCAAAATTTGAGGAAAACCATGAACTCACTAATATAGGAATTTCAAAGCCCAACAGATCCTAAGCACTTCATAGTTAAAAGTTTTAAAATAAGTGACAAAGAGAAAGAAAAGTTAAAACAATTAGGAAAAAGATGTGTTGTATACAGAGAAGCCAAAACAGCAGACATCTTGCTGGAAACAGGATAAGCCAGGAGACAGTGAAACAGTATCTTTAAAGAGCTGAAAGAAGGAAAGGAAGAGAAACAAGTAAGGAAAAGAAGGACGGGCAGAAAGTTAAGGATGGAAAGAAAGAAAGAACAGGAAGAAGCAGACATAATATTAAACCCAGAAAAACCTTTCAAATATAAATGAAAAATAAAAAACATTTTAAGATGAAAGAAAAGGAGTAATTCATGACCAGCTGACCCAGACTATAATAAATGTTAGATGAAGTCTTAGGAATAAAAAATCCAGATCAATAGAACAGATACAAGGTTGATAAATCTATATCTGTAAGCTCGATTATTTTTTCTCAAAGGCATAAAGGTTATTCAAGAAAGATAGGTCAGTCTTTTCAGCAGATGAGACTGACAGACCTTCAGCTCAATTAACTCAAAGTAGAGTGTAGATTTAAATCAAAGACAAAAATAAAATTTCTATCAAAAATATGGGAGAAAATCTGTATAGGTTTTGATTAGGCAAAGCTCTCTTAGAAAGGATCCAGCAGCATGGCTTTTACAGAAAAAAAAATTGACAAGTTGGTTTTATTCAAAGTGAAGACAATCTGCAAACTTAAGACATCCTATAGACTGGGAAAACATATTGGCAAGTCACATATAGGATAAGGGACTTTTACATATAATATATAAATATTCTCAAAATTCAGGTAAGAGAAGATGCAACCATTTTTTTTCCCAAAGAAAATGGACAAAATCTTTGAATAGACAAAAAAAAAATAGATATATGAATAGCAAATGAGCATGAAAAAGATGCTCAGCATGATGGATTACTAGGGAAATGCCAGTTAAAACCAAAATGAGATATCACTACAAACCTTTTAGAATGTCCAAAATGAAGAAGGATGAAGATATGAAGTGTTGGTAAGAGGTAGACCAAATGGAACTTTTTATGCACTGCTGGTGGGAATGTAAAATGGTATAGCCAGTTTGTAAAACAGTTTGACAGTTTCTTACATCTATCAGCTTACACCTACAAAATGACCCTGACATTCCACTCCTGGGTACACACCCAAGAACAGTGAAAACATAGGTCTAAGTAAAGGTTAGGTCACACATGTTCATAGCAGCTTTATTTGTAATAGGCCAAAACTGGAAACCACTTACCTGTTTATCAAGAAGTGAATGGATGTCCATTCTATATATAAAAACTTCAGTTCAGTTCAGTTCAGTTTAGTTGCTCAGTCGTATCTGACTCTTTGTGATCCCTTGGAATGCAGCACGCCAGGCCTCCTTGTCCTTCACCAATTCCCAGAGCTTGCTCAAACTCATGTCCATTGAGTCGGTAATGCCCTCCAATCATCTCATCCTCTGTTATCCCCTTCTCCTCCTGCATTCAATCTTTCCCAGCATCAGGGTCTTTTCCAATGTCAGTTCTTCACATCAGGTTGCCAAAGTGTTGGAGTTTCAGCTTCAGCATCAGTCCTTCCAATGAATATTCAGGACTGATTTCCTTTAGGATTGACTGGTTTGATCTTCTTGCGGTCCAAGGGACTCTCAAGAGTCTTCTCCAACATCACAGTTCAAAAGCATCAATTCTTAGGCGCTTAGTTTTCTTTATAGTCCAACTCTCACATCCATACATGGCTACTGGAAAAACTATAGGTTTGACTAGACAGATCTTTGTCAGAAAAGTAATGTCTCTGTTTTTAATATGCTGTCTAGGTTGGTCATAGCTTTTCTTCTAAGGAGCAAGCATCTTTTAATTTCATGGCTGCTGTTAACCATCTGCAGTGATTTTGGAGTGTAAGAAAATAAAGCCTGTCATTGTTTTCACTGTTTCCCCGTCTATTTGCCATGAAGTGATGGGACTGGATGCATGATCTTAGTTTTCTGAATGTTGAGTTTTAAGCCAACTTTTTCACTCTCCTCTTTCACTTTAAATGAGAGGCTCTTTAGTTCCTCTTCACTTTCTGCTATAAGGGTTTTGTCATCTGATTATCTGAGGTTATTGATATTTGGCCTGGCAGTCTTGATTCCAACTTATGCTTCATCCAGTCTGGAATTTCTCATGATGTACTCTCCATATAAGTTAAATAAGCAGGGTGACAATATACAGTCTTGATGTACTCCTTTCTCGATTTGGAACCAGTCTGTTTTTCTGTGTCCAGTTCTAACTGTTGCTTCTTGACCTGCATACAGATTTCTCAAGAGGCAGGTCAGGTGGTCTGGTATTCCCATCTCTTTAAGAATTTTCCATAGTTTGTTGTGATCCACACAGTCAAAGGTTATGGTGTAGCCAATAAAGCAGAAGTAGATGTTTTTCTGGACTTCTCTTGCTTTTTTGATGATCCAATGTATGTTGGAAATTTGATCTCTGGTTCCTCTGCCATTTCTAAATCCAGCTTGAACATCTGGAAGTTCTCCATTCACATATTGTTGAAGCCTGTTTTGGATAATTTTGAGCATTACTTTGCTACCGTGTGAGATGAGTGCAATTGTGCAGTAGTTTGAACATTCTTTGGCATTGCCTTTCTTTTTTTTTGAATTTTTTAAAATTTTATTATTTATTATTATTATTATTGCCTTTCTTTGGGATTGGAATGAAAACTGACCTTTTCCAGTCCTGTGGCCACTGCTGAGTTTTCCAAATTTGCTGGCATATTGAGTGCAATAGTTTCACAGCATCATCTTTTAGGATTTGAAATAACTCAGCTGGAATTCCATCACCACCAGTAGCTTCATTCATAGTGATGCTTCCTAAGGCCCACTTGAGTTCGCATTCCAGGATGTCTGGCTCTAGGTGAGTGATCGCACCATTGTGGTTATCTGGGTCACAATGATCTTTTTTTGTACAGTTTTTCTGTTTATTCTTGCCACCTCTTCTTAATCTCTTCTGCTTCTGTTGAATTCATACTGTTTCTGTCTATTGTGCTCATCTTTGCATGAAATGTTCCCTTGGTATCTCTAATTTTCTTGAAGAGATCTCTAGTCTTTCCCATTCTGTTGTTTCCCTCTATTTCTTTGCGTTGAGCACTGAGGAAGGCTTTCTTATCTCTCCTTGCTATTCTTTGAAACTCTGCATTCAGATGGGTATATCTTTCCCTTTCTCCTTTGTGTTTAGCTTCTTTTCTTTACTCAACTATTTGTAAGGCTGCTTCAGACAACCATTTTGCCTTTTTGCATTTCTTTTCCTTGGGGATAATCTTGATCACTACCTCCCGTACAATGTTACGAACCTCCGTCCCCAGTTCTTCGGGCATTTTATCAATCAGCTCTAGTTCCTTGAATCTATTTTTCACTTCCATTGTATGATCATAAGGGATTTGATTTAGGTCATACCTGTATGGTCTAGTGGTTTTCCCTACTCTCTTCAAGTTAGTCTGAATTTGGCAATAAGGAGATCATAATCTGAGCCACAGTCAGCTCCCAGTCTTGTTTTTGCTGACTGTATAGAGCTTCTCCATCTTTGGCTGCAAAAAATATAATCAATCTGATTTCAGTGTTGACCATCTGGTGATGTCCATGTGTAGAGTCTTCTCTTGTGTTGTTGGAAGAGGGTGTTTGCCATGATCAGTGCATTCTTTTGGCAAGGCTCTGTTAGCCTTTGCCCTGCTTCATTCTGTACACCAAGGCCAAATTTGCCTGTTACTCCAGGTATCTCTTGATTTCCTACTTTTGCATTCCAGTCCCCTGTGATGAAAAGGGCATCTTTTTTTGGTGTTAGCTCTAGAAGATCTTGTAGGCCTTCATAGAACCGTTCAACTTCAGCTTCTTCATTACTGGTCGGGGCATAGACTTGGAATCGTGTTATAGTTTATAGTTTGCCTTGGAAAGGAACAGAGATCATTCTTTCATTTTTGAGATTGCATCCAAGTACTGCATTTTGGGCTCTTTTGTTGACTATGAGGGCTACTATCCCATTTCTTCTAAGGGATTTTTGCCCACAGTAGTAGATATATAGTCATCTAAAGTAAATTCACCCATTTCAGTCCATTTTAATTTACTGATTCCTAAAATGTCGATGTTCACTCTTGCCATCTCCTGTTTGACCGCTTCCAATTTGCCTTGATTCATGGACCTAACATTCCAGGGTCCTATGCAATATTGTTCTTTACAGCATTGAACTTTACTTCCATCACCAGTCACATCCACATATTACGTCTGCAAATGAAATGCTATTCAGCAATGAAAATGAATGGACTACTTACAGATGCAACAACCTGAGTAAATGTTTAGAACAGAGTTAACACTAGCAAGCTTGAGACTGCTATCCTTAAAAAGATATGCTTAAGCATTTGGCACTGGGTAACTGTAAGCTTAGATTTCAAATTCCCATCATTTCCAGAACTGTCAAAAAATGACTCAGTATGCCTAACGTGTACCAACAGTGTAGTTTATGCTGAATACCTGCCTGCCTTCTGAGAGTCTGGAATTTTGGTTCATATCTGCCAGATGCTGCACAGGTGACCAGATACTTCAGGAACTGAGTATCTAATAAGCTTCCCTAGTAGGTAACGTTACACGTGGGTTGTCCTGATTTCCCATAGGGAGAACTAAGATGTCCTGTGTGACTTCAGTGAAAGAGGAGTCTTGGAAGCTTGTGTCTGGTTTCCTCTGGACTTTGTCTCATGTTCCTTTCCCTCTGCTGATTATGCTTTGTATCCTTTTTCCTGCAACAGGTCAGAGCCACCAGCATGGCAAGATGAGTCCTGTGAGTTTACCTAGCAAATCATCAAACCTAAGGGTGGTGCTGGAATTCCTGACACAATAAATCTCAGAAATGTTAGGCTCTGTGAAAGAAGCTAGACTCTCTCCACTTTAAACAAAAGCATACACACTACACAATTTTATTTATGTATTTTAAAATACATATTATTTATAAATATTTATTATGTAACTATTTAATATATATAATTTTATATTTATTTATTATATATATATAATCCTAAAGAATAAAAACTAATCTATAGTAGTAGAAAAAAAGTCAGTTGTGTCTTGGAATGTAGTGGAATGATGGTGGGAAGGGCAGAGGAAAGAAGTAGAGAAAGCAGTGTGAGAGAAGTTTGGTGGGTGATGGGTACGTTCAGTTTTTGAATTATGGGGCTGGTTCAATAAATGTATACAGGACTTCCCTGGAAGTCTAATCATTAAGACTGTGCTTCCAATATTGGGGGCAAGGGTTCAATCCCCGGTCTGGGATCATTACTGCTACATGGCCCAACCCCCCGCCAGAAATACAAAAATTTTTAATTGTGTGCATATGTTAAAACTTATCAAATTGTGCCACATAAATATGTGTAGTTTAGGTCAATGACACCTAGAGGAAGCTGTTCTTTTTTTTTTTTTAAAGTACCTAGCACTTTCTACGTAATAGGTAATATGTTCAGCACTTTCTGTGGGTTGTATTGCTTTTTATTAAAAACAAAAAACCTCCTGAGGTAAGCACTGGTTTGCTTCCTGACTCCTGGTTTGGCTTTTTGAAAGGTTCCTTACTTCATCTTCTTGTCCCTTACCCCCTCGATTCTGTTCTTCAAGCCCAACTTCTGCTTCAGATTTCCTGTTGAGTAACAGGTTCATTTGATCCCCTTTCCTCAGCCCATTAACTTAGGCTCTGTCTGCCTTATCTTTTGACTATTGATTCCATGGGATTCTCAGCAATGAGAGCACCCACTCCTCTGGGCAAGAGACCCTCTTTCCAGCTCTGCAGGCTTTCCTGGTGGCTCAGTTGGTAAAGAATCCATCTGTAATACTGGTGGTGGATTATATCTTTAAAAAAATGAAATAACATGTAAATAAATAAAATCAGAATATTTACTTACTCAGTTGTGTCCGACTCTTTGCGACCCCATGGACTATAGAGTCCATGGAATTCTCCAGGCCAGAATACTGGAGTGGGTAGCCTTTCCCTTCTCCAGGAGATCTTTCCAACCCAGGAATGGAACCTAGGTCTCCTGCATTGCAGGCAGATTCTTTACCAGCTGAGCCACAAGGGAAACCCAAGAATACTGGAGTGGGTAGCCTATCCCTTCTCCAGCGGATCCTCCTGAACCAGGAATTGAACTGGGTTCTCCTGCATTGCAGGTGGATTCTTTACCAATTGAGCTATCAGGGAAGCCCAATCAATAGGTAAATAAATAAAGTCAGACCATTTAATTGTGCTTGCAACGCAAGAGACACAGGTGGCGCTGGTTCGATCCTGGGTCAGGAAGGTTCCCTGGAGAAGGAAATGGCAACTCACTCCAGTGTCTTGCCTGGGAAATCACATGGGCAGAGGAACCTGGAGGGCTACAGTCCATGGGGTCCCAAGAGCTGGACATGACTTAGCAACTTAGATGGATGGCTCCCAGAGCTCAAGCTAAGCTCCTGTCCCTAGAGAAGAAGAATCAGACAAATCAGATAAACTCTCAAAGATTAAACTAAAATGAAAAAAGAATAAAATAGGCTATCTGCTCCTGTGTTTTGATGTATGTTTAACTTTTTGCTGTTTGGAGCCCTGCTGTACATCAGATGCTATTGTTACATTTGTCATATCAATGAATCAGAGGCAATTATGAAACTGCCAACTCCATCCTTTTTATTCAGGAGGCTGTCTAACTCTGTGGCTATTAATAACATTTTTATCTCTCTTTGTTTATTTGCTTCTTTTCCAGCATTTTGATCCCTGGTATTGATATGGCTTGTCAGTTGCAAGTAGAGGATATTGTTAGGAAATTAAATAATATCAGTTGCAGCAGACTCAAGTAATGGGGAATAATTTTCATGGTGATGCTTAGAATGTGCACTGTACTATTTTCAAAGGGAGAAAAAAAGATCCTTTTCTTAGAGTGTGGACGTGAATGTTATCACTGAACTGTGTAAGAAATTGTTTCACTGGTAGAGGAGATAGTGTAATCGCCAAAAATTTCATGTCATGTGATAGATTTGCAGTCTGGCTGGGAATCAGAGTTCACATTTAATTTATCTTTCTCACATCTAGCAATACGAAGGAGTAGTAATGAAAATAAATCCTTGCTTGAATAGCATTGGGATTTTAAGTTGGCATCTAAAATTGTGCTTCCAAAGGTCTCTTTTCTGTGGAGCCAGGGGGTCTGTACGGGTATGACAAGTGGCCACGTGGGCTTGCAAGCCTCTGCCCCAGGACCTTTCTTCTTTATTGGATATGATACAGGAAGAGAGGGATTCAACTTCAAGGTAGCTTATAGAAAAGGGAGAAAAAAATCTTTACATTTTATGATAACCTAGTTTAATCATTTGGAGAAGGAACACCCATTCCAGTGTTCTTGCCTGGAGAATCCCAGGGATGGGGGAGCCTCGTAGGCTGTCTATAGGGTTGCCATAGACAGAGTCGGACACGGCTGAAGCAACTTAGCAGCAGTAGCAGTTTAATCATTAGGCCAAACTGTCAGGATATTCTTTTTCTTTTTCCTTAAAAAGAAAGGCTGGAGACTTCACCATTCAGCACAGCAAGAGAATATTTTTCTTAATTGTACTTGTATCTGGATAATCTACCTTAGATCCTTTTTAAAAAATGAAGCAATATGTAAATAAATAATATATAAAGTCAGAACATTTACTTAATTTCTCAAATTCTCAGCTTCCCTCCTCTGTGTAGTGGAAATAAGTGGGGGTTGGGCATGATATATCTCATGTAACCAAATTTAACACTGCTCATTTGGCCTGGTTTGTTACAGCAAGGAGGCAAGGTAGGAGTGGTTGCTCAAAATGAATAATTACTCAACTTTTAAAGAGAGAACAGTAGAGGTATTAATAAAAATACTTTTGCTTGCAAATTACAGAAACCCAAGTCAAACTGACATAAGCAAAGAGTAATCCTGGCTCATTTACCTTTCAAGTTCATGGGTGGATTTTGTTGCTCCCAGCTGGATTGAGGGATTCAAATGATGCCTTTAGATTTGCTTCTCTCCTTCGCTATCATTTATTTATGTTTTGTTTCATATGGGATCCAGCCTTAAGCATTCTCTTTCTAGAAGGTGATTCCTGCAAACTCTATACTTAAATTCTGACAGCTCTCTCAGTCCAATTGCAAGAACCACTATTTTCCCTAAACAGTTCTACAAAATTTTTTATTGGACCAGTTTGTGTCCTCACTTCATTCTTGGACCAGTGACAGTGGAGATTCATTGTTCTGATTATCAGGCTTGGAGCATATATTTATGTCAGAAAGCAGGATGGAGTTTATACCATTCAAACCATGTAGACTAAAAGTAGTGGTGAAACAAGGGAAAATGTGGATTTTTTTTTTTTTTTTTTTAGATTCTGGGCTGGTGGCTCAGGCAGTAAAGAATTTTCCTGCAGTGTAGGAGACCAGGTTGGATCCCTGGGTCAGGAAGATCCCCTGGAAAAGGGAATGGTTACCCACTCCAGTATTCTTGCCTGGAGAATCGCATGGACAAAGGAGCCTGGAGGGCTACAGTCCATGAAGTTGCAAAGAGTTGGACACAACTGAGCGACTAACACAGTCACATTGTTTTTCACTTTTCAAGAATTATTAATAGCTGACAATTATGTAGTGCTTACTCGGTGCCAGGCAGTGACTGATCTGAATGCCTTAGATATATTAAATTACTTAATCATCAAAATAACCACTTTATAGATGAGGAAATTGAAGGACAGAGAAGTTAAGTAAATTGCCCCAAGGTCATACAGCTTGTAAATACCAGAGCTAGGGTTCAAATGCAGGTAGTCTGGCACTAGATTTCACGCTCTCTAAATCTCTAGGGAACACTGCCTCTTGGAATAAAGAAACATCTACCTCCACTCAGACTCTGGTGTTGGAGCTATTATTTTTGCCTGTTTTGCTTAAAAGCTGTTCTACATGGAAAAGACCATGATTTGATTTAGGTCCTTCTCTATAAATGTAGTGGTGGTAATATTACCTGGAAGATTAAATACTAATAAATAAATATGTTACTAACATACAGTAGGCACTTGACAACTGGTAACTAAAATATCACATTGATATGCCCTGGGGTGTTCAAAAAGTCCCCAACCCTCTGAATTCCCAAAACACATCGATCATGGAATGTGAAATTGTACTTTCTCCTCTACTCACCAAGAAAATGGTTAAAAAGCAGTTCTTCGTACTTTGCCTGATTTACATTTTAGTGATTGCCTCATCACTGATTTTGCATTAAATACAGAGGTGTGACTAAATAATTCTGTCTTGCAGCATAAATTAAGAGAACGAATGTGCTTGGAATTAAACGCCCCCTGCTCCTTCTCCTCCTCCTTATCCACATAAAATACCATTTACTGAACACCCACACCCAGCGTGTGGCGTATCATTCTGTGCTAATTTTCTTGGCTTTTTCGGAACTGCCCTTTATTGCAGTAAGGAAATAAATCTTTGAAAAGTATGGCATTTCTTTGCAGTAAATAAGTAGGGGGGTTTATAACTCTTGAAAAGAGAGAGTATAAATATGTATTTTAGTAACATTTTATCACAAACATCGGTGACAGGAGTTTTCCAACTGGGGACCATATATGCAAACTAGTGAGATAAAGCTGTTAAATTTTGGAAAAGAGACTCAACTATGTTTGTTTTTCTATTTCTTCGGCAACCTAGCAAAACGGGTGTTTTTTTTTTTTTTTTTTCTCCTTCATGTATAATCTTGCTTTTCTCCTAAAAGTTAATTTTTCCATCTCCTTTAAGAAATGAAAATGACAGTAAAAATATTATGACATATTTCAGAGTTTGGCTCTGTGAACAGGTAAATAATACAGTTTCTGATAAAGTACCAGGGAACCAGAAAATGGAGTTCTCTTCTTCTTTGACTGAAAGGATGTTAGAGAGATACTATTTAGCTGAGCATGTGGAGGACACTAAAGGAGGCTTATCTTTTCACATGGAATGTCTGGGAATAACCCATGACATATTAATTTTTCTGATTACATAGTCAAAACCAAAATTTCTCTCGCCTGGCACATGGTAATCTATGATCAGCTGAAACTTGCTAACGTGAACTTTCCATTTGAGTTTCTTTGCCCCTATATTCTTTGCAGTGTTGTTCAGAGAGAAGCATTATCAGTGTCCTAAGCAGATTTATGGGCTTCCCTGGAGGCTCAGCTGGTAAAAAAATCTGCCTGCAATGTGAGAGACCTGGGTTTGATCCCTGAATTGGGAAGATCCCCTGGAGAAGGGAAAGGCTACCTACGCCAGTATTCTGGCCCGAAGAATTCCTTGGACTGTATAGTTCACGGGGTCATGAAGAGTCAGACATGACTAAGTGACTTTCATTTTCACTTCCAGGCAGATTTTGGCTCCGATACCTGCTGTTAGTATGTCTGTACTGTTGGGAAAGTTATCTAGGAGGCAGGTCAGTTCTCCAGATGATCTGTTAAGCAAATTACCGGTTTTTGCTAAATTTACATAAATTTTCAAAGTTTAACAAGAATATGAATTATATGAAAGTTGACATGCTAACTGAGCAAAGCATTTTAAAAATGATAAAATTTTCTATAAGAAATGCTGTTTTCCAATCAACATTTTCCCTTTTCTTATTTTTTAAAATTTTTGTCCACACTGCATGGCACGTAAGATCTTAGTTGCCCAACTCAGTACGGAACAAGTGCCCCTTCCTGCAGTGGAGGCGTGGAGTCTTAACCTTTGGCCCATCAGTAAAGTGCATACATTTAAGATTGTTTCTGGTCCTTCTTTTGGATTTGAATTTCAGTGCTTTGGATTGTCATTTTTAACTTTTTTTAACTTTAACTATTTTTAATATTCTGTTATTAACACCTCAAATGGTATCAGCTTTTAGTTTGTGCATCTGTAGGCATTTTAAATATAAATTCAAGAGCATGTGAAATAATCACTGTGTTATATTAAATTAAATTTTAATTTCAAATTAAATTGGATTTCAACTTTAAGTGGAATCAAATCTTTAGATTAAATCCAATTTTCAGTTATTTAAAGTAGATTTAATTACATCAAGTATTTAAATTCAATTGAGAACTTAAATATGTGATCATCTTGAAGAAATAAATATAACTTAAAAAATTCTCATCACATAAGAAATTCAGAAACTCTGTTTGCTGGTAAGAAACAATTGAGATAGGCCAGTGTGTTACATGTTTACTGAAATACTGGACACAGAGAATTACAAAATTGAAGGTGTGTAAAGAAAGTGGGACTGTTCAGGATATTTTGCTATGGTAGATCATACTATGATTAGTGCCACTAATACCTTGACCATTAATCAGAAAGTGTGAAGGCAGAATTTTAGAAATAGACAAACAGTCCTAAGATTGCTAAAATCTGACAAAACAAATAATATTAAAATGTGTTTAGAGATCAGTAGAAACTGAGAAATTTCCATAATGCTTGCTGACATTTCTGTTTTGCTAATTTTTTTTTTAACAGAAGTCGAAATTCAGCCTTCCCTCAAAGCATTTAAAGTGTTGCTCCTTGATTTTCAGTTTCCTCATCTATTTAAGCTATTAAAATCATGTTCATTAAGCCAGTAAATTTGATAGCTAGAACAAATTAGATATTTAGGAAGCTGAATTTTGCTGAGTTAATTTTAAGGGCATTAACTTACTGCCAGCTGCTAACTTTTCTAAGCCTCAGTTTCCACATCTGTAAAACGAGAATGACAATAGCATTACCTCCTTCCTTCCTCCTTTGTTCCCTCATCTATGTTTCTCTTGAACCGTTTATGTGTTGAGATGAAAGTATCTTGTTTTATTGTGTAAATGCTGCCAGGACCTGACACATTTAGAATGATAATGTTAATAATAGCCCATTTTCATGCTAGACATTGTGAAAGTATTTTGCCTAATTATCTTATTTAATTCTGAAAAAAAGCCAGCAAGAAAACAATATTACCTCCTCACTATTGAGGAGGAATCAGATGCTCAAGAACGTGGCTTGCATTATGAAAAAGGGGCACAGGTAGCAAATAATGAATCTGAACTTCAAATGCAAGTGGTATCACTCCATGTTTGTTGTATTGAATTCCTGAGGATACCTACCAATAGACCCTACTCCTCTCTTTTGATTCATGGTATGGTGCTCTACTATTATATTTTATGGGGTTTTTTTTCCCCCTCTCAAAAAATGTTCAAATATAAGGCCCTCTCACAGAAGGCAATGGCACCCCACTCCAGTACTCTTGCCTGGAAAATCCCATGGACGGAGGAGCCTGGTGGGCTGCAGTCCATGGGGTCGCTAGGAGTTGGACACGACTGAGCGACTTCACTTTCACTTTTCACTTTCATGCATTGGAGAAGGAAATGGCAACCCACTCCAGTGTTCTTGCCTGGAGAATCCCAGGAACGGGGGAGCCTGGTGGGCTGCTGTCTATGGGGTCGCACAGGGTTGGACAAGACTGAAGCAATTTAGCAGCAGCAGCAGCAGCAGCAGCAGCAAGGCCCTCTCAAGAGGTTAATATGAATACATGTATCCCATTGTTAACTACAGCACTATTTACAATAGCCAGGACATGGAGGCAACCTAACTGTCCATTAGCAGAAGAATGGATAAAGAAGAAGTGGTACATATATACAATGGAATATTACTCAGCCATAAAAGGAATGAAATTACGCAGTTTGCAGAGGTGTGGATGGACCTAGAGACTCCCATACAGAGTGAAGGGAGTCAGAGAGAGAAAAACAAATATTGTATAATATTGCTTATATGTGGAATATAGAAAAATAGTAGTGATGAACTTATTTGCAGAGCAGAAATAGAGACACAGATGTAGAGAATGAATGTATGGATACCAGCAGGAGAAGGAGCGGTAGAATGAACTGGGAGATTGGGATTGACATATGTACACTACTATGTAGAAAAGAGGTAACTAATGAGAACCTGCCATACAAGCACAGAGAGCTCCGCTCAAGGTTCTGTGGTGACCTCAATGGGAATGAAATCCAAAAAAGAGGGAATATATATATATACATATATATATAGCTGATTCACTTTACTGTGCAGCAGAAACTAGCACAACATTGTAAGGCAACTGTACTCCAATAAAAA
Organism: Oryx dammah; assembly: GCF_014754425.2. Classification (NCBI taxonomy): domain Eukaryota; kingdom Metazoa; phylum Chordata; class Mammalia; order Artiodactyla; family Bovidae; genus Oryx; species Oryx dammah. Next base: position 9,829,603 of record NW_024070210.1, on the reverse strand, counting down.
TTATTAAAACAAAAAAGAGGTTAATACGGCATGTAATTCAGATATTGTCTTTGGTGTAAATGTGGCCTGACTATGTGAGAGTGAGAGAGAGAAGGACGGTAGGATGGGCAGTATGACCAAATGGTGAATTAAAGGGAGAGAGGAGTGAAAAAACACCTACAAGTAAAAGCAACTATCCAAATATACTTCTGTTTTGACCCACAGTAAGGGTGTGTTCAGAGAAGGCAATGGCACCCCACTCCAGTACTCTTGCCTGGAAAATCCATGGAAAGAGGAGCCTGGTAGGCTGCAGTCCATGGGGTCGCTAGGAGTCGGACACGGCGGAGTGACTTCACTTTCACGCATTGTAGAAGGAAATGGCAACCCACTCCAGTGTTCTTGCCTGGAGAATCCCAGGGGTGGGGAAGCCTGGTGGGCTGCCGTCTATGGGGTCGCACAGAGTCAGACATGACTGAAGCGACTTAGCGGCAGCAGCAGCAGCAAGGGTGTGTTAGGCACTCAGTTGTGTCTGGCTCTTTGGGAACCCATGGACTGTAGCCTGCCAAGCTCTTCTGTCCATGGAATTCTCCAGGCAAGAATACCAGAGTGGGTTGCCCTTCCCTTCTCCAGGGGATCTTTCTGACCCACGGATCAGACCCAGGTCTCCTGCATTGCAGGCGGATTCTTTACCATCTTGAGCCACCAGGGAAGCCTAGTAAGATTAGTGTGGATTATTCTGAGTTGAAGAGAATTTCTGGGTCTTTTGTCCTTATTATTTCTCATTAGTGTCTGTGGAATGACATAAAGTAGATTTGTTGAAGATGTGTAATCAGCTAGAGCCACCATACCGCTCTCTCTCTGTGTTGGAAGAAGTTCTTGATGTCTTTGCCATCTGCAGTTGACTGTTGTGAATGCGGTGAATTTGCACATTAAGAATTAACAGAGAACACTTGCAATCCTTTTCTAGGCTGAAAGCCTCACCTGAGGTAAAATGTTAGCTTGCTCATTGAAAAGGACATGCATGTTTCAGACTGTTGGCCTTAGAGCCACAAAGATGAAATGATATTGTTCCTGCCTTTTGGTGGTAATAATCTAAAGGGTGTTTTGGGCTTCCCCTGGTGGCTCAGCAGTAAAGAATTTGCCTGCAGTGCAGGAGATACAAGAGACATGGCCTCAGTCCTTGAGTCGGGAAGCTGCCCTGGAGGAGGCCATAGCAACCCAGTCCAGTATTCTTGCCTGGAGAGTCCCATGGACAGAGGAGCCTGGCAGATCCGCGGAATTACAAAGAGTCAGACATGACTGAAAATGACTGGGCACAGCACAATCTAAAGGAGAGACGGACACACAGGAAACTATGATGCAGTTAGATAAGTATAGTACAAGAGATGGAAGGCAAATGTAATTTCCACATTTCTGAGAGCTGAATTTGTGTTAGACATTGTCCCAACATTGTATGTCTATTACATAATTTTATTCCTATAAAACCCACTGAGGTGCTGTGTGCTTGGTCACTCACCTGTGTCCGACTCTCTCCGACCCCATGGACTGCCATCCTCCAGGCTCCTCTGTCCATAGGGATTCTCCAGGCAAGAATGCTGAGTGGCTTGCCATGACCTCTAGGTTATCTTCCCAACCCAGGGATCAAACCCAGATCTCCTACATTGCAGGCGGATTCTTTACCAACTGAGCCACCAAGGAAGCCCATTACCTCTTGTATAAGAGTAAAAAGAGGGGCTCCAATAGAAATGTCAGCCATATTGCCATTGTATTCAAGTTGTCATAAAGGCTGGAGACTTAAATTTCTGCCTTTGGAAAAGAAATACAAAATTAAATATACATGTTTCAGTTGAGACGATAACACACAGTGCCAGACTCTTGGGTTGAATCTATTTTTTGTTAGCTGTGCAACTTAGTATAAATTATTTAATACCACTGAGTGGTATTTAATACTACTGAGTCTTAATTTCTTCATCTGTAGAATGGAATAATATTAATATATAGTTCATAGGCTTGTGATGAAGGTTATGTTGATGAAAAGTCAAGAGATAATCTGTGAAAGAAATAGGAAATTTTTGTTCACACCAACCTAAGGTTTATAACCTGGGAGACAGTCTTTCAGAAATCTCTGAGAACTGTTCTGCCCAGCAGAGGTCAAAGGACAGTTATATATGTTTTTGAGACAAAGGATTATACAACAAATGGTGTTTTGGCAGTTTGCACAATTCAGATTGGGATAGACAAAGTGAGTAGTGGGTCCTTCTGACCCCTTACAAGAACAAATGTTATTTCTTGAGGTTATCTGGTTAATGTAGAGGCACAATAAAGGGGAGGGAAGAGGCCCAAACAGGCATTGAAAAGCTTTAAATATTTCTTGTCTTGGCATAAAATATGAATTTTATTTTATCAGTAACATGAGACTGTATTGCAAAGTACTTAGCAAGGTGATTAGAGATTAGTAGGGAATAATCAATAAATACTAACTCTTATTAAAGGGAGTCAAGTAATTTACACATTATTTCTTTCACCATTAATTTTAGTACCATATTCATTATGTCTGAGTTTTAAGAGGAAGTGGTATGGTAGTCGTGAGGTACATTGTAAGGTGGCTAGTGAGGAAAAATATAAAAAAAAAAAATGTAACAACCAAAGTGAGGAAATAGTTCTAAGCTAAATAAGCTATAATTAAAAATTAAAGAAATTTTATAGCTTTGAATCGACTTAAACACAACTTAAGAGATAGAGGCCCAACCATTTCCAAAACAGCAGAATGAGGAGCTCAAAGCTATGCAAGAAGGATAAGCAAAAAATATCTGCACCTAGATGCATTACAGTCAAACTGTTGAAAAGCTAAAGACAAGAAGAAAGCTTTGAAGGCAGCCAGAGAAAAATGACTCAACATGTACGAGGGATTAAGAACATGAGAAATGGTTTATAGCTCATCAGTGGAGCCAGGAAGCAGTAGAATAACATGTTCAATGTGCCAAAGCAGGGGAAAAAAAAACAAAACAAAACTGTCAATCATGACTTGTATAATCAGAAAAATTATCCTTCAATAGTGAAGGATGAAAACATTCTGCAGTCAACAAAGACTAAGAGAATTCCTCGCAAGGCAGTTTACATGATACACTCTGATTTAATCTTGACCAAATAATGTTATAACGTTTTCTTTTTTTCTTACTCCTGTTTTACAGATGGGAGCACTATAAAGCCAAAGAGATGCTAAATAAACTACTCAAGGCCATATAGTGAATGGGACTTGAACCCAAATCGGCTGCATATATCATAAGGTGTTTTCACTCACTGTGCCTTCCCATGAAGTTTCATTCCATTAGTCTCCCTGCCTACAAGCTGCTGTCTTTGGAACTAATCTTTTGAACTGTTGTCGCTACCTGGACACTTCTGAGTATCACTTCCTTGATGTTACTTTGTTGTTCAGAATCCTCAAGTGGCTTTTCCTTACCTATAGCATGAAGGCCAAATTCTTGAACCTGATTTCTAAGGACTTTTAAAATTTGTCACTTAAGTACCATTGAGACATAATCTCTTAATATTTTCCCAGGTAGATATGTTTATCTCATATCTGCCAACAGTCTTCTCTCCATCAGTTGAAATCTTCATTTTTGTGGGGCAGGGACATAACTCAGAGCTCATGTCTTTTAATTCTTCTCGGGTATTTCCACTATTTTTTAATAGCCTTTCTTTTTACATATTGCCATTACCCTATTGAGTTTATGTGTTACTGTGTGTGTGTGTGTGTGTGTGTGTGTGTGTGTGTATAGACATAGTGGGAAAAAATACACCTTGCTTCCAATCCAGTTAAGCAAGCTGTATTTTTTTCCACTATGTCTTTAGCAGGATTTAGCACAGGACATTCTCTATTATAGCATTCTATTAACTATTTATTGAATGATATCTTATGATTTCTGGATAAAAAATTAAATATTAAAGTCAAATAATAAGAAAAAAAACCACCACGTCCTGGTATTTAAAGTGGTCCCATTTGATTGGAAAATTCTGTCAGTCTGGAATCTTGTTAAAATCAAGTCTGAAGGAAACAGAAACCTTTTCTCTTTTCTTGCTCTAGTCTCATGAGGGTGCTATAGTTTTTCAGAACCAACACTTAAGAATTTCTTCCCAGCCACCATTGCTGTGGACCCAAGGAGAGTTAAGACAGCTGCTAGTGGTCATGGAAGCTCACAGCTCATAAATTTGCGAAGATGGTAACCAATTGAAATTTGATGGGGCAGATTTGGGAAGGGTTTTTCAAATTTGGAATATGAAACACTGTGTAAATCTCACACTTATTATGAAGAGCAGGTTGATTCAATTAATGGACCCCAAAATAGATTCTATCTTAGGCATGTCATAAAAGTAGTGTGAAGGGTTATTATTCATGGAAGAGTAATTGACTTCCTAGTGGAAGTTGAAGACTTAAAAATTGCTCTTTGGGTTTTGCTTTTTTTTTTTTTTTCATTTATTTTGGTCTGTGAATTTGTTTACTTCTCAAAATATGGTCTATCTTTAACAACACAGCTGTGTCAGTCACAGTATGAATGTCTTTCTGTTTCTCTTTTTTCCTTAAAACTCTCCTTTGACCTCTTTCTTACCTCTCTCACTTTGAAAAAAAAAAAAACACCACATCTTGTAAGGAAAATCCTTTGCCCCATACATACTAGCTCCATTTATTCCATTAAATAAGCTATAACTATTCCTGTGTTTTCTAAGTCATCCTTTTGACTATATATTCATTCAGTTTACCAAAAGTAAAATAGTAAGACACTGTGATTAGTGATTGGTAATTTATGTTTGTTCTTTGCCCAGACCCTGATTAAGGTTTGCATTATCTAAGGGGGATGAGGAGAGGGGACTATGGTGGGAAGAAGGTGAATTCAGGTGAAGAAATAGGAGGGGCATTTTTTAGGGAAAGTGTGGAGCCTGAGTCCTCATGTTTCCAATGTTCTCCCATTCCTACCTGGATTGGGGCCAAAGAGGCGGAAGGGTATGCCTACAATTACTGCTATCCTCGGAACCTCAGCCAGCCAGAGGAGCCAGAGTCAATACTTATGGCAGAGCAGATAACTCTGAGGTGGATCCGAGCCACAGTCAAGGGACTACCTGGATTTGGGTTACACACCCCACAGCTCTGGCTTGGCAAACTGTATGGACTTTTTGTTAATCTTACAATAATGTGATCAGCCATTTTTTTCTAAGTGAATAGTTGGACTCATACCCCTCTTTAGAAGGATTTTATGGTACTTAATTCCTGCTGTATGCCAGCCACTGTTCTACCTACTAGAAATACTCCCTGGTGAATTAGATAGACATTAACCATTCCTTGTACTGCTTAGTTTAGTGGAAAGAACAATCTCTTCTCTTGATTTTTTTGCCCTCCATTTCCAGTCAAGAGGAGCAAAACCATTTACTCATTATCAAAGTTGTTTGTCTAAATTCTGCCAGTCAACCAAATATAACGGCCTACTATTTGAATGGGGTAATCTAACAGTAGTAACAACTACAAAAAAATGCATATAGAATTTTGGTATTTATAACATACTTTCACCTATATGATCTTTTCAACCTCATTGAGCCCCTGATTTCTCTCCTGGAAAATAAGGCATAGCAGTAACTATCTCAAATGAATGGATATAGACAGCCAACCTAGGGCTGTTCCTGCCAATTGTGAAGGCCTGCATTTTATATTAATAGATGGTGAACCTGAACCTTAGAGAGGATATGCGAATTGTCCATGGCTGGAAATAAAGTCAAAGGAAAAAAATAGAATTTAAAATAGAGTCTTTGGACACTGAAGTCAATGGTTTTCCATATATTTTATTTGTTGCTCAACTGATCCATCAATTAGGAGCCAGCAGTATCCCCTCGGAACTTGTTCAGATGTAGTGTTCCAGGAAAGCTGACCATATTTTACTCATTTTGGCAGCCTATATAATAATAGTGAAGAGAAAGAAAGAGGAGAGACAGCGAACACCACTTTAATGTAATAATACAATTCATTCTCAAGTTGACTCCCAGAAATAATTAATTTTGTGCATATCCTTCTAGTCAATATTTTATAATGCATTAAATTTCCAGGCTGTTCTTTCTTGAGCCCCAGTAACAGGGAGATGCTTTTGCCTTTGTTATATAGAATATTAAGAGCAGAAACTGACCTTTGAAGCCATCTAGTCAAACTCCTTAGTATTCAGATGCAGGCACAGCTAGAAAAATATATCTATAGGCTAAGGCAAAATTCTCAAAAGGGAACATAGTAACTCAATGAATTATTTTCTACAAGTAATTGCTTATAAAATGAACATTCTATGACTTATCACAGATAATTGTGATTGGCACTTGTAAATTTTTCTGAATTTCAATTTTGATAAGATTTGATATGTTACATCATTGTTTTAGGCCCAACAGAGACTTTGCTGTACCACATATATGGTTTTGTCATTCAGTTGCTCAGTCGTGTCCAACTCTTTGCAACCCCATGAACTGCAGCACACCAGGCTTCCTGTCCTTCACCATCTCCTGGAGCTTGCTCAAACTCATGTCCATTGAGTCAGTGATGCCATCCAACCATCTCATCCTCTGTTGCCCACTTCTCTTGTCTTCAGTCTTTCCCAGCATCATGGCTTTTCTAATGTGTCAGCTCTTTGCATCAGGCAGCCAAAGTGTTGGAGCTTCAGCTTCAGCATCCGTCCTTTTAATGAATATTTAGGACTGATCTCCTTTAGGTTTGACTGGTTGGATCTCCTTGCTGTCTAAGGGACTCTCAAGAGTCTTCTCCAACACCACAGTTCAAAAGCATCAATTCTTTGGTGCTCAGCTTTCTGTATGGTTCCATTCTCACATCCATACAGACTACTGGAAAAACCATAGCTTTGACTATAGGGATCTTTGTCCACAAAGTAATGTCTCTGATTTTTAATATGCTGTCTATTTTTGTCATAGCTTTTCTTCCAAGGAACAGACGTCTTTTCATTACATGGCTGCAGTCATCATCCACAGTGATTTTGAAGCCCATGAAAATGTAGTCTGTCACTGTTTCCTTTGTTTCCCATCTATTTGCCATGACGTGATGGGACTGGATGCCATGATCTCTATTTTTTGAATGTTGAGTTTTAAGCCAGCTCCTTCACTCTCCTCTTTCACCTTCATCAAGAGGCTGTTTAGTTTCTTTCCACAGGCTCCAAAAGTATTTGCTGTGTGAAAGATTAAAGCAAGTATGACATACATATATACTTTGGAAAAAATAAACACAAATCATTAATCTAAGACCTTTATTTTCATATTTAGTCACATCATCATTATCATTATCAATGAAACTTTATTGAATACATTCCATATACAGTTGTAATAGGAATGGAAAAGTCCCTGGTGGCTCAGATAGAAAAAAAATCTGCTTGCAATGCCAGAGACCCAGGTTCAATTCCTGGGTTGTGAAGATACCCTAGAGAAGGAAATGGCAACCCACTCTTGTATTCTTGCCTGGAGAATTTCGTTGACAGAGGAGCCTGATGGGCTATAGTCCATGGGGTTGCAAAGTGTTGGACATGACTGAGAGACTAATGTTTCACTTCACTTCAAAGAAAGGATATTGTGTAGAAATTAATAGATGAGTGTAGTGATTAAGATTTGAGTATGTGTGTGTGTGTGTATGTTCACTGGGGAGGGAGATGGTGGTGGGGCTTATGAATGGGAGAGAGGAGAGTAAGATGTTATCAATGTGGCAGTGAGATAAACTGATAACAGAAATAGAAACAGAGTGACTACTACTGCGCAGTCTGTCCCTGTTGCTTATGGGAAGTAAGTTGCGCACATGTAGGAATTCAGTTATAGGAGAAGCAAGGTAGTAAAAAGTGTCAATTATCTTACATAGTAAAAAGGAGAAAAAGAGTCACTGAAAAATGTACTGGACTAGTTCCCCAGTTTTTGTGTGTCAGCAACATGGTATCTTAGTATGATAATAGCTAACTTGAATTGAAAACTTATCTTCCATCCATGATTAGAAGCACTTTACATGTGTTTAATGATTTCATCCTCATCACAGCTCTATGAGGTAGGTAATAATATCACCCCCATTTTACAGTTGAGAAAAATGAAGCTGAGAGAGTTTAAATGCACTGCTCAAGATCACTCAGCTGTTTCATGGAGGAACCAGGTTCTGAACTCAAGACTGTCCGGTTCCAGAGTCCATCTACTTAGTACTTTGTTATCTTACCTTAGAAGCTTTGTCATGGAAGGACTTTTAGGGATCATATAGTATAATAAGCCTCACTTTTCTGATGAGAAACCCAAGGTCCTGAGGATTTCAGTGGTTTGCCCGGGGTCACAATTATTTTGTGACAGAATCTGAACTGTGACAGTTTGTGCTCTTGTGTGCAAGGCTGAATTAATTGGGGACAGTTGTGATGACATTAGCCTGCAGGTACCATATACTTTTATTATTGCTGCCGTTCACAAACTGGTCTTGAAAAGCTGGGAAAATGGAGTAGCCCACAAAGTTTTCAAGGTTTCTTTCTTTATGCAAGTCAACTAAGTTATTCTATAAATGAAGAAATCATTCTTGCTTGTTCTGGATAAGTGACAGTTTCCCTTGAGGAATACACAGTGTCAGTTCACTGGCTGCTCAGGTTTCTATGTATGAGAAAACACAACCCCAAAAGAAAAATGAGTGGTTGCTCCATTCCAGGGAAGTTAATGAGAGATTCAGAGGACTGAAGAGATGGTCTTATTTCTCTTTTCTCCCAGGTAGCATCCTCAACCAGACACTCCAGAAGGGAATCTGTCCACAATGTTCTCAGGAAAGAAATTCTACAACCATCCCTTTCATTGCTGACAAAATAGTAAGAAAGATAGGAAGGGCATATCTGGTACCATTTCATCCTTCCAACTAGAAAAATCTCCTCCGGTAAATGTCTTGAGGCTAACTGGGACATGCACATCAAAGAGAATTTGGCTAACCTGAAATGTCATATTTCACAAGGAGTTCAACAGGGGCCATTTATCACAATTGACCTTATGAGAGAAGGACCAAGCATCCTTAGGAGACCTGAGGTTGCAAAATGCCACCACGTTTGGCTGTAATATTTATCATGTCAGCAGATCTATAGTCAACACTATGCACTGTGAAATATGGCAGCATTGCTGGGATATTTGTCTCTGTTGGGGCTGACAGATACACCTTGCATTTCCACTTAATCCACATTTATACCCCAGCACCATCTATGATGACCCATCAGGACAATCTGCTTGGAAACATGACTTGCAGCTATGATAAGCTAGGGTGGATGGAATGAAGGCCTGCACAAAGCATATGCTTTGGGGGCATGCTGTTAAAATGCTGAAAAAATTTCCAGTGACTCTTCCCCCACCCCAGATAATTATTTTAAGAAAAGTAACACATTAGAAAGGAGTTTCAGCTCTTGACAGATTAACACATTGGAGACACGTATTTTTCATTTTCTCATTTTACAGAAAAGAAGCAGAGGAACAGGCACAATGAGATATCTTCTTCCTTTCTGAGTCCCTCCCTGGGCAAAACTGTGAGGGGGCAAGGCTCGTTATCAAAGCTGCTACCTGCCAGCTCTTTTCTCACTGATGTGAGGCTTCTGTTCCTGGTATTCTTGGGATCTCTGCTTTATCCACTTTTTCCTAAACTCTGCTCAAAGCAAGTTCTACCCCACTGTGTTGTAAGGGATGGATATGGCTTCAAATCTTATGACTTTTTTCATTATAATAAATATAAAATTATTGAGATAGGAGAGTTTGGCATTTCAGTTCTTAGTGTCACCCTGGTAGTGACAGTGGTCAGACAGACGGACTAGCAGTTTACCTTTGAGTGTAATAGATTGCACACTAGAAATAGCTTAGGGGAAAGCTCAGAATTGGGTTTTAGGAATTTTGGGTTTGAGTCCAGTTGGTGCTGATTGATATTGGCCAAGTCTAGAAACCCCTGAGAGCCTTAGATCTGTGGAACTCTTGGGTAAATAACAGCAATTCTTTCTCAGGATTGGTACAAAGATTAAATAGAATTTTATACATGTCTGTATATATGTACATATATATGCTTTCATAGATTGTATGAAATGGACATGAATCTGAGCAAAATTCGGGAGATAAGTGAAGGATGATGAGCCTGGCGTGCTTCAGTCCATTGTGTCCTAAAGGTTCAGACATGGCTTAGCAACTGAACAACAACGAAATAGGTTAAAGAGCATAATAAAGTGATTTTTTTTGTTGTTGTTGTAGAGGCAATGGAAAGAGAGCTGGATTTGGAGTCAGAATTCATGTGGGAAAATTTTAGCTTTCCAATTACTAGTTGTGTGATATCAGGCAAATCCTTTAGTTTCTCCAAGTTTCCTTCTTTCTGTCTTTTAAAATAATGAGAATAACTCTGACAAAGATATAAGATGTATGTGTCATAGTCTGGAAATTCTAAGGGTAGTATGCAAATGTTTTTAAATTTTTACCTCATCATGTTATAGAAAGCATATTCATACCATAAAAACTTTCATTTTTATCTCAGATAATTTGACTCATCTAAGACAAGAATCCTTTAGAAGAAACAGAGTAGCCTTAAAGGTCAGTAAAAGAGTCCAAAATGCAGTACTTGGGTACAATCTCAAAAAAACAGAATGATCTCTGTCCGTTTCCAAGGCAAGCCATTCAATGTCACAGTAATCAAAGTCTATGCCCCAACCATGAATACTTAAAAACCTGAAGTTGAAAGGTTCTAAGAAGACCTACAAGACCTAGAACTAACACCAAAAAAAAAAAAAAAAAAGATGTCTTTTTCATCATAGGGGACTGGAATGCAAAAGTGGGAAATCAAGAGATACCTGGAGTAACAGGCAAGTTTGACCTTGGAATACAAAATGAAGCAGGGCAAAGGCTAACAGAGTTTTGCCAAGAGAATGCACTGGTCATAGCAAACACCCCCTTCCAACAATACAGGAGATGATTCTACACATGGACATCACCAGATGGTCAATACTGCCGGGAGCCAGCATGGGAAATCCCTCCCGTGGCAAAGGTCATGAGGAAAGGGGCCTGACAAAACACAAAGGCGGGATCAGGCCTCAGGGGTCCCCCTGGATTTTCTCGAGCATCTACCCTCAAAATCAGCCTGCTTTACTGTGTCATGCTTTCCACCTACTCTTCTGACCTTACCGGGTGGCTGTCCCCCCACCACCTTTTTCTGGAAAAAGTTAATTTAGAGCTTTTAGATAATAAGTCTCCTGGGCATAATAAGACTTTCAATCCAAAAACCCCTCTGATGGCTTTCTAGCCTGCCTGATAGGTTTGTCCGGACTCTTAACAGCTGTTCATGTAATTGTTTGCGGCCTCCCTGACTGCGAGAGGCACAGGAAGCTTAAAACATCCTAGGAATGTAGGGGCTTCCGAGGAGTCAAAATCATTAGAATAGGACTGATTAAGGGTTTCATTGTTGAGCCAATACTTGCTGCCAAGTTTTCATATCTTTTATTTGTGGATATAGTTGGTATGTAGAAAAAAACAGGAGAATCCCAGGGACGGGGGAGCCTGGTGGGCTGCTGTCTATGGGGTCACACAGAGTCGGACACGACTGAAGTGACTTAGCAACAGAAGCAGCAGCCCTGGTATTAGCAACATAGATCTTTGAGTTAAGTACTTTCTTTGTTATAACCCACTGCACCTTTGTTCTACAGGAATGTAACTTTATTTAGTACTTTGAGGGGGGTGCAGATTAAAGAAAAAACACTTCAAGGGAAAATGAGTTTTCTGGTTGATGATAGACATTTATCTAGGAAAAGAACCATGAAAATGTTAACAGGCCCCCTGGCCAGAAGATGATGTAAAACCACCTAAGACCTTTTGTATACGGGAAGGTATGCAAAAAGAAAGCCTGGTCTCAATAAGGGTCAGGACTGCTGCCCCTGCATAATTCTGCATATTCCATTATTTCCTTATGTACAACTTGGGGTATATAAGCTGCTTTTGAAAATAAAGTTGTGGGTCTGGCACCAATGCTTGACTCCCCCATGTTGTTCTTTTCACCCCTTTCAGGCTGAATTTCCATCTGGAGCACAGAGGCTCTCCGTGTCTACTTATTTGCCCTGGCTTCTAAGACCCATGCAAGAGGGAGCCCAAGGCAGGGCACCCTCCACTATTCAAGCGGGTGCCGGTGGCCTACGTAGATGGTGCAAACCCCTTGTCTCGGAGTTTTATTGGTCTCTTGTGTAAACCAAGTTATTCAGCCTCTTTTCTCCACTAATTTCCCTACTACACTATTCTTTCCTAATCTCTCTTTATATCCCTAAATAAATAAATCTCTCCTTGCCGACTCCGTCCCTGCTTCGAATTACTCTGGATCCACCGGGGCTGGATCCCGGCACAATATCAAATCAGACTGATTATATTTTTGCAGCTGAAGATGGAGAAGCTCTCTACAGTTAACAAAGAAAAGACTAGGAGCTCACTGTGGCTCAGATCATGAACTCCTTATTGCCAAATTCAGACTGAAATTGAAGAAAGTAGGGAAAACTACTAGACCATTCAGGTATGACCTAAATCAAATCCCTAATGATTATACAGTGGAAGTGAGAAATAGATTAAAGGGACTAGATCTGATAGACAGAGTGCCTGAAGAACTATGGACAGAGGTTCATGCCATTGTATAGGAGGGAGTGATCAAGATCATCCCCCCAAAAATGAAATACCAAAAGCAAAATGGCCTGAGGAGGCCTTACAAATAGCTGAGTAAAGAAGGGAAATGAAAGGCAAAGGAGAAAAAGAAAGATACCCATCTGAATACAGAGTTCCAAGAATAGCAAGGAGAGATAAAGCCTTCCTCAGTGATCAGTGCAAAGAAATAGAGGAAAACAATACAATGGAAAAGACTAGGGATCAATTTAAGAAAATTAGAGGTACCACGGGAACATTTCATGCAAAGGTGAGCACAATAAAAAACATAAATGGTTTGGACCTAACAGAAGCAGAAGAGACTAAGAAGAGGTGGCAAGAAAACACAGAACTATAAAAAAAAAAAGTCTAAATGACCCACATAACCACAATAGTTTGATCACTCACCTAGAGTCAGATATCCTGGAGTGTGAAGTCAAGTGGGCCTTAGGAAGCATCACTACAAACAAAGCTAGGGGAGGTGATGGAATTCTAGCTGAATTATTTCAAATCCTAAAAGATGATGCTGTGAAAGTGCTGCACTCAATATGCCACCAAATATGGAAAACTCAGCAGTAGTCACAGAACTGGAAAAGGTCAGTTTCATTCCAATCTCAAAGAAAGGCAATGCCAAAGAATGTCAAATGCTGGACAAGTGCACTCATCTAACACCTGGCACATTCAGTTCAGTAGTCACTCAGTCGTGTCCGACTTTTTGCGACCCCATCGACTGCAACACGCCAGGCCTCCCTGTCCATCGCCAGCTCCTGGAGTTTACACAAACTCATGTCCATTGAGTTGGTGATGCCATCCAACCATCTCATTCTCTGTCATCCCCTTCTCCTCATGCATTCAATCTTTCCCAGCATCAGGGTCTTTTCCAATGAGTCAGTTCTTCACATCAGGTGGCCAAAGTATTGGAGTTTCAGCTTTAGCATCAGTCTTTTCAATGAATATTCAGGATGATCTCCTTTAGGATGGACTGGTTGGATCTTCTTGCAGTTCAAGGGACTCACAAGAGTCTTCTCCAACACCATAGTTCAAAAGCATCAGTTCTTCTACATTCAGCTTTCTTTATAGTCCAACTCTCACATCCATACATGACTATTGGAAAAACCATAGCTTTGACTATATGGACTATTGTTGGCAAAGTAATGTCTCTGTTTTCAAATATGCTGGCTGGGTTTGTTATAGCGTTTCTTCCAAGAAGTAAGCGTCGTTTAATTTTATGGCTGCAATCACCATCTGCAGTGATTTTACAGCCCCCCAAAATAAAGTCTGTCACTGTTTCCACTGTTTCGCCATCTATTTGCCATGAAGTGATGGGACCAGATGCGATGATCTTAGTTTTCTGAATGTTGAGTTTTAAGACAACTTTTTCACTCTCCTCTTTCACTTTCATCAAGAAGCTCTTTAGTGCTTCTTAACTTTCTGCCGTAAGGGTGATGTCATCTGCTTATCTGAGATTATTAATATTTCTCCTGGAACTTTTGATTCCAGCTTGTGATTCATCCAGCCCAACATTTCTCATGGTGTACTCTGCATATAAATTAAATAAGCAAGGTGACAATATACAGCCTTGATGTACTCCTTTCCCTCTTTGGAACCAGTCTCTTGTCCCATGTCCAGTTCTAACTGTTGTTTCTTGACTTACATACAGATTTCCCAGGAGGCAGGTCAGTTGGTCTGGTATTCCCATCTCTTGAAGAATTTTCCACAGGTTGTTGTGATCCACACAGTGAAAGCCTTTGGCATAGTCAATAAAACAGAAGTAGATGTTTTTCTGGAACTCTCTTGCTTTTTTGATGATCCAAGGGATGTTTGCAATTTGATCTCTGGTTCCTCTGCCTTTTCTAAATCCAGCTTGAACATCTGGAAGTTCATGGTTCACACTAGCAAAGTAATGCTCAAATTCTCCAAGCTAGGCTTCAACAGTGCACGAATGGAGAATTTCCAGATGTTCAAGCTGCGTTTAGAAAAGACAGAGGAACCAGAGATCAAATTGCCAACATCTGTTGGATCATCGATAAAGCAAGAGAGTTCCAGAAAAATATATACTTCTCCTTCATTGATTATGGCAAATCCTTTGAGTGTGGGTATCAAAAAAAAAAAAAAAAAAACTGTGGAAAGTTCTTAAAGAGATGGGAATACCAGACCACTTTACCTTCCTCTTGAGAAATCTGTATGCACGTCAAGAAGCAATAGTTAGAACTGGATATGGAACAACAGACTGGTTCCAAATTGGGAAAGGAGTACGTCAAGCTTGTATATTGTTACCCTGTCTATTTAACTTCTATGCAGAGTACGTCATGCAAATGCCAGACTGGATGAAGCACAAGCTGGAATAAATTTTACCAAGAGAACTATCAATAACCTTAGATATGCAGATGACACCACCCTTATGGCAGAAAGCAAAGAGGAAACAAAGAGCCTCTTGATGAAAGTGAAAGAGGAGAATGAAAGAGTTGGCTAAAAAAATCAACATTCAAAAAACTAAGATCATGGCATCTGGTCCCTTCACTTTATGGCAAGTAGATGGGGAAACAGTGGAAACCGTGACAGACTTTATTTTCTTGGGCTTCAAAATCACTGCAGATGGTGACTGCAGCCGTGAAATTAAGAAACGTTTGGTACATGGAAGAAAAGCTATGACCAACCCAGCCAGCATATTTAAAAACAGAGACAATACTTTCCTGACAACAGTCCCTATTGTCAAGGCTGTGGTTTTTCCAGTAGTCATATATGGATGTGAGTGTTGTACCGGAAAGAAGGCTGAGCGCCAAAGAATTGATGCTTTTGAACTGTGGTGTTGGAGAAGACTCTTGAGTCCCTGGGACTGCAAGGAGATCAAATCAGTCAATCCTAAAGGAAATCAGTCCTGAATATTCATTGGAAGGACTGATGCTGAAGCTGAAGCTCCAATACTTTGGCCACCTGATGCAAAGAACTGACTCACTAGAAAATACCCTGATTCTGGGAAAGATTGAAGGCAGGAGGAGAGGGGATGGCAGAGGATGAGATGGTTGGATGACATCATCGACAGGATGGACATGAGTTTGAGCAAGCACTGGGAGTTGGTGATGGACAGGGATGCCTGTGGTGCTGCAGTCCAAAGAATCAGACATGACTGAACTGAACTGAATTTGACTCTAAAAGGTGTAGCAGACAGTTTGCAAAAGGGAATCTGGTTTTCTGGATAATTTGGGTTTTATATAAGATTAAGACATTTGCCACACCTAGAAAAAGCGTTTCTAATCCGTAAGACTAGAAAGAAATTGTCCATTGGGTCCTTTAAGAGAGGACATAATGATCAAAGACTTTAACAATGTCATTATAATAAACACAAAGCCAGGATTCATTGGGCTGTAAGTAGATGTTTAGAGTTTTCCTAGAATTGGAATGCCAGAAAACAGGCAAAGGATAGATACAGTTCCGAGAGAATAGTTTTTTATCACCTCAAAGCTGGGGTAGTAAAATTCTCCCCCTCCCCTGTGAATCATTGTAGACACAGTCACAGGTACTCAAAGATGAGGTATTCTCTCAGATCACTTGCAGTGATTCCTGATGCCTTTCTTGCAAAGTTCTTGTGGCTTGTATACAACTCTCTATTCTATGGTTTCTAAATGGGCAATAGAAACTGCATTTCCTTGCTGAATCTTTTAACCTGCTGATTGCTGCTGTCATGACTAAAACAGAAGTCCATGTACATGGTGGAAATATCTGCGTTACCTCTTTCTGGGGAACCTATATTAAAAAATCTGAGTGCTTGTTAAAAATATAATTTACTACCAGATCAGAATCTCACATGTAGGAAACCTGCATTTGTTATAAGCAGCAGGAGTAATTTTTATGAAAATTAAAGCTTGAGACCCTGACTGAAGACTCAATAAAATACTGTCACTCAGCACCATCATGCCCCAGACAAACTCCACATGTGTTCTCTGTTCTGCTGGTGTCTGTGAGCAGAAGTCTGTGTCTGCAAAACATTAGAAGTGGAATTGGCATTACCTAGAATTTAATCAGACTTCCTGCACACAATCCTGTTGACCACAAGAAGAAAGTAACCTCTTGGAAATAGTAAATTCCACAATGGTCTGGATGACTTGCTCTTGGGCCAGGAGGTTCAGCTAACTGCCTTGTGACCTACAGAAAAGCTTCATTCTAGACACAGCCCAGAGAACCCCTCTGAATTCTTAGTCCAAATTGATATACCTGATAAGCTTCATGTTCTGCTGGTACCGCTGACTGAAATTAATGTGTACCTTCACCTTCTTTTTCAGTATTCTGCCATCATAAATAGAAAGTCCATCTTTGCCATGCATCCAAACAAAAAACTTGAGAGCCAAATCAACTTTTCTTTCTCCCCCATTCCCACATCTGATCAGTGAACACATCCTGTGGATTCTTCATTAACTAACACTATGGTTAAAACCCTACAGTCCTTCCAACAGTGCCCGAATCTTAGCCCTTCATCCTCTTGTAACTGGCCATTTGCGTCAACTTTCTAATGTGAGCTACAGCATCAAACTCAAATTCACTGAACACCCCTGATGCATCTGCTGTAACTCATCATTGGACTGAGTATTTCCACATATTTATCTCACTTCATTCTCATAAAAATTCTGTTATTATTGTCCCCATTGGCAGCTGGAGAATTACTTAAGTAAGATCAGACAGTTGCTGAATGGCAAAGCCAGGATTTCAATCCCAAACTCCTAACTCCTGACTGGGCTGTCTCAGGTCTCTCTCCCTGAATGCACCCTTCATCATGCTACTATGGTTATCTTCCATGAACACAGGTGAAGTCCTAGTACCCCTGTTAAAAAGCTAAAGTTAGTTTCCTGCTAACTTTCACAGTAGTGTTTCTAAATTTTAAAATTATGTACGTTTTTCAATAAAAAACTTGGCTATGCATCTAATGTACATAGACATACATTTATTTAGGAAATATATTCATCAAGTATACTAGTTTCATTGTTGTTTAGTTGCCAAATCATGTCCAACTCTTTTGTGTCCCCATGGACTGTCTCCCACCAGACTCCTCTGTCCATGGGGTTCTCCAGGCAAGAACACTGGAGTGGGCTGCCATTTACCTCTCCAGGAGATCTTCTTGACTCAGGGATTGAACGTACATCTCCTGCACTGGCAGATGGAGTCTATATCACCGGGCCACCTTGGAAGTATATATATATATATATATACACACACAGAAATATGAATTAGAAGGCAGAGAGAATTAAAATACAAATTGAACTTACAGGCTATTTTTTCATGCCCCTGTGGATAATTTTAAACTTTCTCAGGGAATTTCATTGCACTTCAGACACCACTGAATTCAAGTTTAAGGGCCTCTGTGATCTGGCCTCAGCCCAACTTTTAGAGCTTATCTTTTAGAAATTTCCTTTCATCTTTCTCTACCTAAACCTCACTGCTTTACTCACAGCTTCTTGTAAATACAATGCATTTTCATGTTTCTTTTTCTTTGCTCCAATTGTTTCATCAGTCAGAAGTGAGCATTACCCCACTTTTTTTGTCAGCAGAAAACTATTCCCTTAGACTAAGCCCAAAAAAAAAAAAAATTTCCTCCATCAAAAGATCCCAGTCAAAACTAATCACTCTTTCAGCACATGGCTTGTATCTCCATCATGACCTTTATTTTATTCTTCTGTTTATTCTGTTCTTTAGAACTGTGTCCTTCTCTTTCTTCTTCAATATGCTGAGGTCTTTGAGTATAGTAATTATGTCACATTCATTTCTGCATTTCTCATAAGATGTACTGTATTATCAAGGCTTCCCCGATAGCTCAGTGGATAAAGAATCTGCCTGCGATGCAGGAGACACAGGAGATGCTGGTTTGATCCCTCGGTCAGGAAGATCCCCTAGGGAAGGAAACAGTAACCCACTTCATTATTCTTGCCTGGAGAATTCCATGGACAGAGGAGCCTGACAGGCTACAGTCCATGGGATTGTAGAGAGTCAGACAGGACTGAGCAACTGAACCATCATAGGATTGAGAAATTCATTTTCTGTGCTTTCTGGTTATGGTGCTGTATTATAGACATTTGTTAACTGAATAAGAGTGTGAGTTTTTGTGAATTTGAAAATGTTCTACACGTAAAAATATAAAAATATTAATACAGACTATTCCACCTTCTTTGTTTTGATACATATTTTACCCCAGGCAATGACATGTAGATGGTGGCTTATTTTCATGAAAACTTATAGCTGCATAAAGCACACTTGAGCTGCATTGTAATAGGAAAGTTGGTACTCTTTGAACATAGTTCCAAAATCTTGAAGACTAGGTGCATTTAGCAACAACTGAAAGCATATTAATTCTTTTCTATTTCTTTCCTGTCTATTAATATTCTCATTGGCAAATGGAGAAGAAAGTTTGAATTGGAAAGAAAATTAATAAGCATATGAATTAAACAGACTGGTTCCAAATTGGGAAAGGAGTACATCAAGGCTATATATTGTCACCCTGCTTATTTAACTTATATGCAGAGTACATCATAAGAAATGCTGGGCTGGAGGAAGCACAAGCTGGAATCAAGATTTCCGGGAAAAATATCAATAATCTCAGATAAGAAGATAACACCACCCTTATGGCAGAAAGCAAAGAAGCACTAAAGAGCTTCTTGATGAAAGTGAAAGAAGAGAGTGAAAAAGTAGGCTTAAAGCTCAACATTCACAAAACGAAGATCATGGCATCTGGTCCCATCACTTCATGGCAAATAGATGGGGAAACAGTGTCAGACTTTATTTTTGGGGGCTCCAAAATCACTGCAGATGGTGCTTGCAGCCATGAAATTGAAAGACACTTACTCTTTGGAAGGAAAATATGACCCACCTAGATAATATATTAAAAAGCATAGATATTACTTTGCCAACAAAGGTCCGTCTAGTCAAGGCTGTGATTTTTCCAGTGGTTATGTATGGATGTGAGTGTTGGAGTATAAAGAAAGCTGAACGCAAAAGAATTGATGCTTTTGAACTGTGGTGTTGAAGAAGACTCTTGAGAGTCCCTTGGACAGCAGGGAGATCCAACCAGTCCATCCTAGAGGAGATCAGTCCTGAATATTCTTTGGAAGGACTTATGCTGAAGCTGAAGCTCCAATACTTTGGCCATCTCATGCGAAGAACTGACTCATTGGAAAAGACCCTGATGCTGGGAAAGATTGAAGGCGGGAGGAGAAGGGGACGACAGAGGATGAGATGGTTGGATGGCATCACTGACTCAATGGACATGAATTTGAGTAAGGTCCAGGAGTTGGTGATGGACAGGGAGGCCTGGTGTGCTGTAGTCTTTGGGGTCACAAAGAGTCGGACACGACTAAGCAACTGAACTGAACTGAAATTCACTTCACAGAAGTGGAAACTGAGGCTCATAGGTTTCAAGTGACTTGCCCAAACAGCTGCTTCCAGTTCATACTGAGTCAGGACTGGAACCTGGTTTCTAGTCTGAGTCAGTGCCTGTTCTCTGGGTTAACACTGCCTCTTTTAGTTGTTGTCCATTCTTTGTGTCATTCAACTGTGACACAACTTGTGGGAACTAACTGAAAGAACTGTGAATTGTCTTACACGTACTTCTCAAACTCGGTTTTACATATACCTTCCAGAAGTCCCTGAAGCCACAGTATAAACATCTTACATTTTCCTGGGAATTTAAGTTTTCCTCAAAAAAATTTTTTGGGGGAATAAAGCCATAATTTTCATTTTAGAACAAACACTAAGTTAGACTGTTTTCTATAGAAAAATTTTGTAGTTTAAGATCCTATACCCCTGCATATGCAGGCATTCACACCCTCTTTACAGTAAGGAAATTTTGGTGGAAAGTCTGAAAATTACTGAGCTGGGTTATATCTTGTTATAAAGGAAATCTGTGGTTTACCTTTCTGGGAGGAAAGCATAAATTAAAGCTAAAAATAATCAACCTTTGCTTTTTTACTTTTATTTTTTTTAATTATGAAAGTATATAACACTTTTATAGGAGAACTGGAAAATACAGAATGAGGTTGCATATATTCTACTGTATATTAAAATTATTTTTTAAGTAGATAAATTAAGATTTGTAGCTGGAGTTTCAATGTCAAACTCTCAAAAATTAGTAGAATGTATATACAGAGAAGTAGGACGATATAGTAGAGATAAAAAGCGTGTATGCTCACTCAGTCGCTTCAGTCGTGTCTGACTCTTTGTGACCCCATGGACTGTAGCCCACAAGGCTCCTCTGTCCATGGGATTCTCCAGGCAGGAATACTGGAGTGGGTTGCCATGCCCTCCTCCAAGGAATCTTCCCAACCCCGGGATCAAACCTGAGTCTCTTGCATTGCATGTGGATTCTTTACTGGTGAGCCACCGGGGAAGCCCCAGATATGAAACTACTGTGAACCAATTCAACATAATTAAGATTTATACAATTTTCACTCAACAGTAGGATACAAATTTTATTCAAACTCCCATAGACTGTAAATTAGGAGACACTGGAGCATATCCAGGGAGATAAAACAAAGAGCAAAAATTTCATGGTCTAAAAGTATTGAAAACATACAGAATGTCTTCTTTTAACACTGTGAAATTATGTTAGAAATCAGTATAGAGGATATTTGAAAATAACCCACTTATTTTCAAGTGCAATGTGACATTTACCAAGATCTTTGACTTAGACATGGAAAGCCTCAATAAAGAGACTCAAAAAAAAAAAAAAAAAAAACCCCCCACAGAGGGTGATTGCAGAGAAGAAAGCATTTGAGCAATTTGCATCAAAATGAGAAGTTAATATTAAAGACACTTGAAACAAAATCTTATGTATTTGAAAATTAAATGTCCACTTTTAAACGATGGATGTATCTAATAAGTCATAACAAGGGAAATTAGAAAATATTTGTAATAGGATAAAAATGAAGAAAGAATTTACCAGAATATGTTGCATGAAACTGAAGCTGCTTAATAGAGTTAAATACAATGTGGAGTGTGGAATAAGGCATGATAAACAAATAATGGACACTAGCAGAAAATTTTGTGAAATTTGAACACAATCTGTACTTTAGTGGCTTTTGATTTCTTATTTTTAACTTCTTCTGCAATCTGACTTTCGCCTTTTTCATTGTATGGAAATGGCTCTGTATGTGGCTTATTGTTAAATCCAAAGGAAACTTCTTCCTCTTCTTTCTTTTTTCCTTTGTCTCTCCTTCCCTTTCTCCCTTCCTCCTTCCCTCTCTCCCTTCCTTTCTTCCTATGAATAGAGGACTTTTATTGCATTAAAATTTTTTAATGATATTTCATAATAGTTTTAGTGAGACATAATTAACATGACATAGAATTCGCCCATCTGAAATGTACATTTCAATGACAATTTATATTTTTAAAATTGATTCTTGATTGAGACATAACAGCCATATAACATTGTACAAGTTTAAGGTATACAACACATTGGTTTGACACATTCGCATATTGATATATGATTACCACAGTAGCTTAAGGTAACGCCTCTATCATGTTCCATAATCAATATTTATTTTTTGTGGTAAGAACATTTAAGATCTAGTCTCTTAGTAGCTTTGAAGTATAAGATGCATTATTGTTGACAATAATCACTGTGCTGTGCACTGAATAGCACAAATGGGGTTTTAGGAATCATGCTACATCTTCTTGTTTCTACAGCTGGATAAGCCCTTAAGTGTCTTCATCACCCTGTTAAATTGTTCCTTTTGCAGAGACAAAGATGCCATGATGAAAGTTGGCAGTATGATTGCCGAGAGTCATCTTCATTCTTGCGGTACAAGTGGCCAAGTGGGAACATCTCAGCCCTTGCTGCCTTGAGCTCCCCACGGCCTTTGACAGTGCTCACTGACCTTCCTTCCTGAAGATGTCTTTTCTTCCTTTGGCTGCAAAAGCTCCATTCTTATTTTGTCTCCTGCTTCTCAGGACAAAGATTCTTCCTGCCTTCTTTAAAAGGTGCTTTTGCTTTTCTCTTGAGCAGCAGACTCACACAACTGCCTTCTGCACAGTTCCTCTTAGAGCTTGGACAGAGGCTTCAAACTCAGCAAACGGACCCCATTCTTCTGATCGCCACCCTCACTGCCGTGCCTCCTGGTTCTTTGGACTGTCTTCTATCGCCCTGGCTTTCATTTACTATTTCTCCAGGGGTTCCTGTTTTGTGGTGTAAGTAAACACTAACCAGCCAGCTATCTGAGCATCTCTCTTCATTTTTCCTTCTCTTTCACCTCCCTCATTCATTCCATCACCATGAGCGACCTCCTATATAGATGTATTTTTCAATTTTATTTATTTTTGGCTGTGCTGGGTCTTCCTTGCTGCACACAGATGCTCTAGTTGTGGAGAGTGGGGGACAATCTCTCGTTGCAGTGTGTGGGCTTCTCATTCTGACGGCTTCTCTTATTGCAGAGCACTGTCTCTAGGGCAGGCAGACTTCAGTGCTTGCGGCACACTAGCTAAGTAGCTGTGACACATGGGCTTGGCTGTTCTCTAGTATGTGGAATCTTCCCAGACCAGGGATCAAACCCATGTCCCCTGCACTGGCAGGCATATTCTTAACCCCTGGACGACCAGGAAAGTCCCTCCTAAATATTTTCTAAAGCCATTCACCAAAACTTCAGTGACTACCACCCAAGTCTAGATCACAATTATGTCTCACCTTGTTTTCCCCAACAACCTCTTCATTTGTTTCACAGTCCCAGGCTTTGCTCTTCTAATAAATACAAGTCAAGAAGAAGAAAACATTCCGGGAACTGTTAGAAACGTAATGAAACGGTCAAAATTATCAAGTTATAGTCTTCTCTTTCATGACAGTTTGTAAAAAAAAAAAAAAGTAGCTCAAGAGAAATCCTGGTAGACCATACAAAGAAAAAACATAAGTGTTTGACTTGTCAATGGATAATGACACTTCAATGATATCACCCTGAGGAGAAAAAGACCATGATCAAATGCAAGTATGTCACAGATACAATTTTAAGCACACCATACCTATTTTCAGTTTTACATCTGCCTTCCAAGAAGCCAGATGGAATCTTCCTTACATGCAAACCGGGTTCCGTCTCCTGCTCCATACCCTTCGGTGTCTCCCTGTTGTCCTCTGGGTAAATTTAAACACCTTAATTTGGTTTCTACCCCTGATCTTGTCTTCACTTATCTATTTTCGTGATATCTTGTCACTGCAGCCAGGCCTAAGTCCTTTCAGTTTCCCAAATTCATCGTTCTCCTTTCCTCCATCTGCATTACCTTCTCCAAATTTGATTGACTAAAGTAGGGCTGTGCTGCTAAATGTTTACCAGTTGCCTGTCTCAGGTGAGAAAGAGAGAGAGAGATCTGACTTACAGCATTTGAGGATTTCCATGGTATAAATGTTCTCACTATGGCTGACTTCAAGCTACCAGAATGTTATGTCACTTAACATGACATACAGTTCAGTTCAGTAGCTCAGTCATGTCCGACTCTTCGTGACCCCATGGACTGCAGCACGCCAGGCCTCCCTGTCCATCACCAACTCCTGGAGTTTACTCAAACTCACGTCCATTGAGTTGGTGATGCCATCCAACCATCTCATCCTCTGTCGTCCCCTTCTCCTTTCGCCTTCAATCTTTCCCAGCATCAGGTGGCCAAAGTATTGGAGTTTCAGCTTTAGCATCAGTCCTTCCAATGAACATTCAGGACTGATTTTCTTTAGGATGGACTGGTTGGATCTCCTTGCTGTCCAAGGGACTCTCAAGAGTCTTCTCCAACACCACAGTTCAAAAGCATCAATTCTTCAGTGCTTAGCTTTCTTTATAGTCCAACTCTCACATCCATACAAGACTATTGGAAAAACCATAGCCTTGACTAGATGGACCTTTGTGGGCAAGGTCCTTTGTTGGCAGGAGACACAAGAGATGCAAGTTCAAACCCTGGTTAGGGAAGATCCCCTGGAGCAGTAAATGGCCAACTCACTCCAGTATTCTTACCTGGAAAATTCCATAAGCAGAGAAGCCTGGCAAACTATAGTCCATGGGGTTGCATAGAGTCAGACACAACTGAATGACTGAGCACACACACACACACACACACACACACACACACACACACACACACAGTTAGCTCCAGCAAGCAGGTATGAGCCTGAATTAGCTCACCTCTGGGCTAAATCTTATAAAACCTTCAGATTCTAGCTTAGCTGTGCCTTTTGCTGAGAATGCTTTCTTGATCATGTCATATGCTTCCAGTGTAGCCTGCCTATGGCCTGTTCTCACACTTATCACATAATGTTGCCCTTTTGTGTGCACTTATCTAACTCTACTGCTAGACTGTAATCTCCTTAGGGGTAGAAGTGTGTCTTGTTCACCATCATCTCTCCAGAATCTTCCAAAGCACTTGACACATAGTAGTTCTTCAATAAATGTTTGCTAAATAAATGAGTGAATGTCTAAAACCCAATAATAAGAAATACTATCAAGTACTTACTTGGTGTCAGCCAGGGTCCTAACTGATTTGTATTCATTGTTGTTATTGTTGCTCTTCAGTTGCTAAGTCACGTCCGACTCTTTGCAACCCCATGGACGGCAGCTCTCCAGTCTTCCCTGTCCTTCACTATCTCCCAGAGTTTGCTCAGATTCATATCCATTGAGTCAGTGATACTATCTAACTGTCTCATCCTCTGTCACCCCCTTCTCCTTTGGCCTTCAGTCTTTCCCAGCCTCAGAGTCTTTTCCCATGAGTTGGTTCTTCGCATCAGGAGGCCAAAGGATTGGAGCTTCAGCTTCATCAGTCCTTCCAATGAATATTCAGGACTGATTTCCTTTAGGCTTGACTGATTAGATCTCCTTGCAGTCCAAGATCATCTCATTTAATTTTCTTCAAAATCCTATGGTAGGATGTTTGATTATTGCCATTTTGCAACTGAGAAAAATTAAAGCTTCGAGCAGCTAAAGATTAAAGTCACATAGTCAGAAAGTAGTAGAGCCATGTGTAAATTCACACAGTGTGATGTTACCTTGAACACTCACCAACTACATTATTCTGTTATTGTAACTTATTCTCATTTTAAGTTGAATAAAACTAGCATTTTTACATAGTTGACTTCTCTGAAAAATATTCAAGATCTAAGTCATTTTTTTCAGGGCTTCTATGGAGTGCCAGCTTCTCTCAAACACTGTCACTGACACACTGTAAATTAATGCAAACTTAATGGTAAGCAACTGGCGCTATGGCCCCTTAAAATATTCATTTGCTTTTAATTATCTGCGGTTCTCAAAAAATAATCAGAAACACGGATGACACTTTGTGGCCAAAGTATTATTTGTAGTGATTTTAAAACCAGATTTTTACTGTAGAACAGTTTTAGATTTACAGAAAAATTGCAAGAAGTAGTACATCCATATGTAGCGTATCCAGTTTCCCCTATCATAAACATCTTGCTGTCTAATGAAATATTTGTCACAATGAATGAACCATTATTGATACATTATAATTCATTAAAATATATACTTTATTTCCATATTTTTAATCTAATAACCTTTTTCTGAGGGCTTGCCAGGTTGCACAGGCTTCCCTGATGGCTCAGTTGGTAAAGAATCTGCATACAATGCAGGAGACCTCGGTTTGATTCCTGGGTCAGGAAGATTCACTAGATAAGGGATAGGCTACCCACTCCAGTATTTCTGGGCTTCCCTGGTGGCTCAGCTGGTAAAGAATCCACCTGCAATGCGGGAGAACTGGTTTTGATCCCTGGGTTGGAAAGATCCCTTGAAGAAGGGAAAGGCTACACCCCTCCAATATTCTAGTCTAGAGATTGTCATGGGGTCACAAAGAGTCAGACATGACTGAATGAGTTTCACTTTCACTTGCCCAGGTTGCACAGTGGTAAAGAATCCGCCTGCCAATGCAGGAGACTCAGGAGATGCGAGTTTGATCCTTGGGTTGGGAAGATCCCCTGGAGTAGGATATGGCAATCTGCTCCAGTATTCTTGCCTGGAGAATCCCATGGACAGAGGAGCCTGGTGGGCTATAGTCCATGGGGTTGCAAAGACTCGGAAACGACTGAGCTTGCCTGCACATAACTTTTTTCTGTCTGGGATCCCATCCAAGATATCATATTACATTTAGTGGTCATGTCTTTTTAGATTCTTCTTACCTGTGAATTATACAGACTTACTTTGATTTTTTGACCTTGACAGTTTTGAGAAGGACTGGTCACTTGTTAAAGTATACTTCTCCTCTATTAGAATTTCTCAGATGTTTTTCTCATGATTAGAGTGAGGTTGCGTGTTTGGGGGTTGAAAATCACAGAGGGAAAGTCCATTGTGGTCACATCATATTTAGGGTATGTGCTATCAACATGACTTAATCACTGTTGATGTTGAACTTGGTTACATCGCTGAGGCAGTGTTTGTCAGATCTCTCCATTGTAAAGCTACTTTCTCCCCTCTCTCCCTCTTTTCTATACCATACTCTTTGGAAGAGAGCCACTAGGAAGAATAGGGAATTATGCATCTCTCTTGAGAACAGATTATTTATATAAATTATTTTGGCTTTTTTCCTCCATGGAAGATGTGCCTAGCTTCCTCTATTAATATATTCACGTAATCATTTATTTATAGCAGTCTGAATTCATAGATATTTACTTTATACTTTTTGGTTATGATCCAATAGTACTTTATTTTATTACTCAAATTTTTCCAGCTTTGGGAGCTTTTTAAGTTGGTTCCTGTGTCCTTTTGACATACCCAATCATTATGCTTTTTTTTTCTTCTCTACTTTCTGGCACTACTGGATACTCCAGACTCACCTTGTATGTTTTCTGTACAGTGAAGGAGTCTTTGTTCCTTTTAATGAAGAATGATGTTAGACAACAAGATCTGGCTTGTTTCTACCATGGAGTTAGTACTTCTAGGCCTTCTCAGCTGATGGAGCAAAGAAATATATGTGTGGGTACTAACCCACATATATACACATATCTATACATATTTCTAAATGTAACCATCTACATTTATATTAAGGTAAACATGAATTCATACTGATGTCTTCAACTCTAATATTAAGACACAGATCACTTTAGCCTCTAGCCCCATGTTTATTTGTAACTTCCCATTAGAACAGTAATGAATCTGATTCTTAACACCCACCATTCATTACTTAATTCTTCAATTCCAATTGTTCATGTGTATTGGTTTCAGAAATGTCAATCCTTATTCCCATGGAAACAGTTTTATCAGTAAGGCCACAGTGCTTACATACGGTTCGTTTTGCCTTCAGTATTTTTTAAATTAATTTTTATAGGAGTATAGTTGCTTTACAGTGTTTTGCTGATTTCTGCTATACAGTTAAGTGAATCAGTTATTTGTATATACATTCCTTCTTTTTTGGATTTCCTTCCTATTTATTTCACCACAGAGCACTGAGTAAGGTTCCCTGAGCTATACAGCAGATGCCTTTAAAGACTCTACTCAAAGTTATTTAGGGCAGAAAATCCCCTTCAATGACGTTGTTTCATGCATTGTTTTGCCACAGTCTGCTTTCCGTCATGGGATCCCTGACCTCCTAGATGATCATTTTTAAAATTATTTTTATTATTCCATATCTTAAGATACAATCTTCATGCTGTTAAGTCAGATGAGTCTTGACAAATGAATAGTGTCATGTATTCACAGATAGAGTTATCATATAGAATAGTTTCATTCCTCTAAATAGTTCCTCTTTACTTCACCTGCTGAGTCCTCTCCTCACTCCCAAAGCAACTGACAGCTGATCTGTTTACCACTCTAGAGCTTTCCCTTTTACAGAATGGTATATAATGGAAATCATACAGTATGTCACCTTTTTCAACCTTCTTCTTTGACTTAGTAATATGCATTTAAGATTCATCCATGTCTTTGCAGTGGTTTTTTATTACTGAATAGTATTACTTTGTATAGATGTACCACAGTTTATCCATCACTTGCTTCCAGTCATTGGTGATTATGAATTCCAATGAATTCTTAAAACAATTGATCCATAGGAAATAGCAGGAATAGTCAACAGAGCAAATCTCTGACTACACAATAGTACATCAATATAGTGATATATTCAGGAATATTTTAATAGCACTGGAAAAGTGAGTAAAAGTAGGACACACAGATTATATATTTGGTATATCTCAATGATATGAAACATGCATATGTATGTATATCTGGAAGGAAATACAGCACAATGTTCACAGAAATCATCTCTGGAAATTGGTATAATAAGGGATAGTTACTCTTTAAATAGTTTTCATATTTTTTACATGAGTTAATTAGAAAAAATAAAGTCATTTCCAAATCACAAATCACATTTTAGATTCTGTAGGGAACTGTAGTTGCATATAGTCAAGAAAGATTTTAGGACTTTTCCTCTTCCCTCCATTTCCTAGAGAATGCCTTTCTGGAATGTCTTCTATACTCTAGATTCATCTTCATTCCTCTGGCTTTTAAAAACCACTAAAGGTAGGGCTTCCCAGGTGGTGCTAGTGGTAAAGAACCCACCTGCCAATGCAGGAGACATAAGAGATGAGGGTTCAATCACTGGGTTGGGAAGTTCCCCTGGAGTAGGAAATGGCAACCCACTCCAGTATTCTTGCCTGGAAAATCTCATGGACAGAGAAGCCTGGTGGGCTGCAGTCCATGGAGTTGCAAAGAGTTGGACATGACTGAGCACACACACACACATAGACACATATTTATATACACACATATAACATATGTGTGTATATATATAATATCTACACATATCTATGTACAGTTAGTAGCAGTAGTAGTAAGGGTTTGTATGCAACTTAACGTCCCCTTACTCCTTCCTGTCTACCTCTCGTTAAAATCCTGAGAAATATCACCAAGCAGATCCTCTACTGTGAGTAGTCCATTTGGGCATGTGGCAGTCAGGACCTTTATTTTATAGAATACTTTGCATCCTGTATTTGTTGGCAAGATTATTTATATTCTCTCGGCTTATGGGTGTCATAATGCTTCAGCCTATTAAATTTAAAGTATTTATTATTATATCATTATTGTTTGTTATTGTATTTATTATTGTTATTTTTCTAGTGAGGGCTGGAATTAGCACTTGTGAAAACAAAAAGGGGAAAAAGCCCTAATTGAAGTGAATGCATGTAAATTTAGCATGCTACTTCTGCTTCTGTCACCTCAGACAGCTATATTTTTCCAAAAAGGCAAAACTAATGAGGGGAGCTCACAGTGGTTTTGTAGGTGGATGATTAGAATAATAACAGAAAGTACAGGCTGTCAGTTCATTCACATTTAAAGGAGCTCTTAAATTTCTGTTTCTGTTTAAAATAGGTTGGTATAGCATGTATTTCCATGACCATTGGCAAAACTATTTAGACAACCCTTATTTCTCTTGGAATATTATGAATTCATTATGTTATCACCAAATGTTGAAAATTTAAGATTTTTTTTTCTCTCTTAGTATTAGGGACACTGGGGAAATGTTTGTATTAATTTCAACTCACACTCCTTACCATGTTGGAAGTTCTGCAACTGATGAAAACATATACATCCAGTGACTGTCAACACCTGAGCTCTGCGCTGAGCAGATTTATTTTGAAAGAAACACCTTTGAAATGGGGAAAGAACTGTATGTCAGTAGAGTAAAAAATGGTTCTTGCCAATGTCTGAATCAGCAATGGTTTCTAAAAAAGGTTAATTCTTTTGGAAAAAGAGATGGTTCCAAGCCAATGGAGGTTGTTAAGATTTTCTTAGCTTCTGCTTTGTTACAGGCAGTGTGTTAATTGCTGATTTGAAAAGGTGAATAATCTTTTTTAGTCTATCCAGTCAGGATGTTCATACTCTACAAGAGAGAGAGGAATACAATCCTCTCTAACACTGTGTGATGAAGTAGAGCCTAGGGCAGGAAACACGGAACTGTGATGTGCTATTTCTGAGAATGTGAAGGTACTAAGAAGGATTTGAGGTTGCCATTCCCAACGGCTGGTCCACAGTAGTTCTTTAATTTTACATCATTTCTGCAAAATGCTGGGTTGGTTGATCACAAGCTGGAATTAAGATGGCTGGGAAAAATATCAACAACCACAGATAGGCAGCTGATACCACTCTAATGGCAGAAAGTGAAGAGGAATTAAAGAGCTTCTTAAAAAAGGAGACTGAAAAATCTGACTTAAAACTCAATGTTCAAAAAACTAAGATCATGGCATCTGGTCCCATCACTTCATGGCAAAAAATGGGGAAAAAGTGGAAACAGTGGCAGATTTTATTTTCTTGGGCTCCAAAATCACTGCAGATGATGATTGCAGCCATGAAGTTAAAAGATGCTTGCTCCTTGGGGAAAAAAAAGCTATGACAAACCTAGATAATATATTAAAAAGCAGAGATATCACTTTGTCAACAAAGGTCCATATAGTCAAATCTATGGTTTTTCCAGTAGTCATGTATGGATGTAAGATTTGGCTGAGCACTGAAGAATTGATGCTTTCGAACTGTGGTGTTGGAGAAGACTCTTGAGAGTCCCTTGGACTGCAAGGAGATCCAACCAGTCCATTCTAAGGGAGATCAACTCTGAATATTCACTGGAAGGACTGATGCTGAAGCTGAAGTTCAAACTCCAATACTTTGGCCACCTGATGCAAAAAAATGACTCAGTGGAAAAGACCTTGATGCTGGGAAAGACTGAGGGCAGGAGAAAAAGGGGACAGAGGATGATTGAAGGACATCAAAGACTTGATGGACATGAGTTTGAGCAAACTCTGGGAGATAATGAAGGCCAGGAAAGCCTGGTGTGCTACAGTCCATGGGGTTACAAAGAGTTGGACACGATTTGGTGACTGAAGAGCAAAAACTTGTTGGTAGAGATGACCTTGGAATGCCATGGATGATTTGAGGACTATTAAGCAGTTGGGTAATTTTACAGCTAAATGCTGAGAATGCCATGATACTGCTTCTAAGGAAGGACATCTAATCTTCATTCCTTGAAGCCCAGATCTAAATTTGTTAGGGGAAACAGGTAGGAGCTGCCTGAAATGAGGAGGCCAAGTTATGTTCCATAGGACAAGCTCACCCACCAGAGGCATGATTCTCACCTCGTGTCTTTGACTTATTCTTATGTTAGAAGCAAATTTTAATGGATAAACACTGGCTGTACATGCTTCATGTCCAGCATACAAGTTTCTTAGGAGATAGGTAAGATGGTCTGGTGTTCTCATCTCTTTAAGAATTTCCCACAGTTTGTTGTATGCGGGACAAGAAGCAGCAGTTAGAACCAGACATAGAACAATGGACTGGTTCAAAATTGGGAAAGGAACACGTCAAAGCTGTATATTGTCACCCTGTTTGTTTAACTTATATGCAGAGTACATCTTGCAAAATGCCAGGCTGGATGACTCACAAGCTAGGATCAAGATTGCTGAGAGAAATATCAACAGTTTCAGATATGCAGATGATACCAGTCTCATGGCAGAAAGTGAAGAGGAATTGAAGAACCTCTTGATGAGGATGAAAGAGGAGAGTGAAAATGCTAGCTTAAAACTCAACATTAAAAAACAAAGATCGTGGCATCTGGTCCCATCACTTCATGGCAAATTGATGCGGAAAAAATGGAAACAGTGACAGATTTTATTTTCCTGGGCTCCAAAATCACTGCAGACTGTGACTGAAGCCACAAAATTAAAAGTTGCTTGCTCCTTGGAAGGAAAGTTATGACAAGCCTAGTTCAGTTCAGTTCAATCGCTCAGTTGTGTCCAACCCTTTATGACCCCATGGACTGCAGCACGCCAGGCCTCCCTGTCCATCACCAACTCCCAGAGCTAACCCAAACTCATGTCCACTGAGTCAGTGATGCCATCCAACCATCTCATCCTCTGTCTTTTCTCCTTCCCCTCCTGTCTTCAATCCTTCCCAGCAATGACAAATCTAGCTGCTGCTGCTGCTAAGTGGCTTCAGTCGTGTCTGACTCTGTGTGACCCCATAGACGGCAGCCCACCAGGCTCCTTCATTCCTGGAATTCTCTAGGCAAGAATACTGGAGTAGGTTGCCATTTCCTTCTCCAATGCATGAAAGTGAAAAGTGAAAGTGAAGTCACTCAGTCATGTCCAACTCTTCGCGACCCCATGGACTGCAGCCTACCAGGCTCTTCTGTCCATGGGATTTTCCAGGCAAGAGTACTGAAGTGGGGTAAAAAGCAGAGACATCACTTTGCCAACAAAGGTCCATATAGTCAAAGCTATGGTTTTGCCAGTAGTCATGTACAGATGTGAGAGTTGGACCATAAAGAAGTCTGAGTGCTGAAGAACTGATGCTTTTGAACTGTGGTGCTTAAGAAGACCTTGAGAGTCCCTGGACTCCAAGCAGATCCTAAAGGAAATCAGTCTTGAATATTCACTGGAAGAACTGATGCTGAAGCTGAAGCTCCAATCCTTTGGCCACCTGATGCAGAGATTTGACTCAGTCGAAAAGACCTTGATGCTGGGAAAGACTGAGAGCAGGAGGAGAAGAGGGCGACAGAGGATGAGATGGTTGGATGGCGTCACCAATGCAATGGATATGAGTTTGAGTGAACTCTGGGAGATGTTGAAGGACAAGCAAACCTGGTGTGCTGCAGTCTGTGGAGTCACAAAGAATCCAACACGACTTAGTGACTGAAAAATGAACATGTATGGAAACCTGAGATTATCATTGGAGTGAAAGGCTAGTGCATGATTTTCTATACATTGTTCGGGAGGAAGAAATTTTCTTCTACCCTTCTAGGTTCTTCTGGCTGGTATAAGAATTAAATAGACATGAAATTGATTAACAGAAGAAAATTAAACAAATGCTTAATCATATAGATATAGATATGGAAGTGACCCAGGAAAACTGAGTAATTTACCAAAATGTCTGAAATATTCACCTTAAATATCATCTTCAGCTAAAGACAAAGGAGAATGTTGGGTGTAGAGGTCTCTGGGACTTCAAAGTGGATGAAGGCAATTGACGTGGAATATAAAAGTAAATGTTTGGTAAATAAATGTTTGCTGGGCCATGCAGAGACAATGGGACAGAGAGAGGAATTTTAACAAATTTACTAGGTTCTTTCTCGTCTATTATTGGGCTTCCCTGGTGGCTCAGATGGTAAAGCATCTGCCTGCAATGTGGGAGACCTGGGTTCAATCCCTGGGTCAGGAAGATCCTCTGGAGAACGAAATGGCAACCCACTCCAGTACTCTTGCCTGGAGAATCCCATGGACGGAGGAGCCTGGTAGGCTATAGTCCATGGGGTCGCAAAGAGTCGGACATGACTGAGCAACTTCACTCACTTCTTGTCTATTACACCTAGTTCACAGTGTAGTTCTCTATGGTGATAGCTCTCTTCCTAGAACAGGTCCTCTGTCTTCTTTAGACAGTAAAGGCAGATGTGAAAAACAAGACTTCCTGAGTCTTTGATTGTTGATTGTTTAATGCTCAAAATAATCCACATTCCAAAGAGAGATTTTGGGGTGGCAAATTTTGTTCCCTTACGGTATCTCGTCTTGGCCACAAGAGGCCAGGACTCCTGTCAGGAGGTGG
Organism: Oryx dammah; assembly: GCF_014754425.2. Lineage (NCBI taxonomy): Eukaryota > Metazoa > Chordata > Mammalia > Artiodactyla > Bovidae > Oryx > Oryx dammah. The sequence goes on along the minus strand of NW_024070210.1, from coordinate 9,795,437 downwards.
AAATGATTCCTCCATATTAGTGAGTAGATGCTTATGTAAAAAGGATGTTCATAGGCAGATACACACTTCGAGGTATATTATGGGGATATCCAATTACCTTTCTATGATTTTTGTATGACTCTTTTCTTGTAGTATACATTAGGAAACATTATGAATTGTTGTAAGCAAGAAATCCTATCAGTATTTTGGCTGTGCCTTGACAGGCAGTCTTTAAACTATAAAGGCTCTGCTTTCTAAGAGTTAAAGTGAGGCCCATTATCTGGACTTCATGTGACTTTCCTCACAGTAACAATACAGGAGGTATAAAAGCAGAAAATGGAGGCTCTTATTTATTGAACTAATTTGATTTATGGTTCAGTCTGTGCTTCCATTAAGTTTTTATTATGTAAATTTTAAACACACCATAAAAGTATAAAGAAAACTATTAAAACACTATTCAATTTGAGTAAATCATAACATTTTGCCATGTTGGCTTCAGATTTTCAAAAAGCTTATTAAACATTGTTTATTATGAGGAAAGAGTTTTCTTAGCAAGAAATAGTCTCTGTTCCTGCTTGTGCCGTATTCTGAAGCAACTTTTTGTTGCTAAAGTCCTGAACTTGGTTTAAATGAGCTTTCCGATTTAGCCCTTGCTGATCCTATACCTTCATCATTTGCCACTGGTGCTGCTTATCAACCCCAAATACACTAAGTTCCAGCCATACTGAATTTCTTTCAGTTTCTGGAAGAAGCTATAATCTTTCTTACTCTTCACTTTGACAGTGGTTCTTTCTGCCTGGAAAACTTCCCTCTCTGCCTCCTTTCATGAAGATTCCCAGCAAGATCTTAGCCTTCATGTCCTCTGGAAAGTTTCATCTGCCATCCGAGTCAGGAGCCTTCCTAAGGGTTCTTCCTCTCATGCAAAGGTTCCCAACCCCCAGGCCATGGGCAGGCCTGCGGCCTGCTAGGTCTGTGGCCTGTGCCCATGCAGTAGGAGGTGAACAACAGGCAAGAGAGCAAAGAAGCTTCATCTGTATTCCCACTGCCATGAGAATCTAATGCCACCACTGATCTGACAAGAGGCGGAACTCAGGTGGTAATGCAAGTGATGGGGAGCGGCTGTAAGTACCACACATTTGAGGGGTCTAGGTTGTACGTTCCTTACGAGAGTCTAACGCCTGGTGACCTAGGTGGAGCTGAGGCCGCAGACACAGCTTATCATTAGCAATGAGGTTTGAATGCACAGAGACCATAACAAATCAATTGCTTGCAGATTCATATCAAAACTCTACCACTGAGTGGCAAGTGACAGTTAAGCTGCCTCTGGTGGCAGGTTTTCTGGTGGCAAGTGAGTTGATGTACTTGAGTTGTACAGCTGCATCTGCCCGCCGAGACCCCCACCCAACCTTGGTCCATAGAAAAATTGTCTTAAATGAAAGTGGTCCCTGGTGCCAAAATGGTCAGGGACTGCTGCTCTAATGGATTTAATGTCAAATACTGGTTAAAATGGCTTCCCTGGTGGTTCAGCAGTAAAGAATCTGCCTGCCAATGCAGGAGACATGGGTTTGATTCCTGGGTCGGGAAGATCCCCTGGAGAAGGAAATGTCAGGCCACTCCAGTGTGCTTGCCTGGGAAACCTCACAGACAGAGGAGCTCGGAGGACTCCAGTCCAGAGGGTCACAGAGAGTCAGACACGACTTAGTGACTAAGAGCAACAACTGGTTCAAACAGTGAAGATGATAAACGTGGTAGTTGACAGTAAAGAAATGAAACTATGTATATTGGGGTTTATAAACAGTTTTGAAAATTTGCTTGAAATAAGTATATTGTTGAAGACTATGGATCCACTGAAAAGTTATGTGTATTATCCAATTATTTTATAATTTTCATGTAGCCCTTATTATATACTGCCTTGCATTAGCCCTTCACATACCTATCATGTAAAATATATAGGGTACATTATGTATATTATGGGAGTATATAATTACATGTGTATATATAAACAAATTGAAGACTTAGGAACATGTTAGCTTTGTCTCACCTCTCCTATTAGAACCATGGTGACAAGTTTCCTACCTGTCAAGTTTCATTCATTGCTTAATTTTAGAATGAGTTGTTTGAATACATATTATATACACAGAGTGTACATTTACTGATATAGCACACAAAACCTACCACAACATCAGCATAAACATATTTTATTTGATTTATTATTTGCTTACAACTACACTTTTAAAATGAGAAGAGGGATTGGTTTTTTAAAAAAATAATTTGAAAATAATGGTTATAAATTTTGAAATGCTAAAAAAAAAAAGACTTTTTATAATCAACCTCAGCAACAAGTTTCTCCTTGTGCTTCTGAACTTGTTCATTTTCCCTCCAAATATTTATTGAGGCTTCTGTGGTTTTGGTCTTGAATTTATAATAGTGAACAAAATAAATATGGGACCCTTAATCTAGCACAGACTCAGAGATTAAGAAAATAAATCAATTATTTAGGCAAAAAGAAGAACAAATAAATAATAAATAAGGGGGTACATCTTTAAACTGGATGTTTAGGAAAGGCTTATCTTAGGAAGATATATTTTACTTGGGAGCTGAAGTCTGAATAGAAGAGAGGTGCATTCAGAAGAGTGGAAAAGGAGCCCAAACTGAAATTAAACAATAAGCAGACCACACAGAGCTTTTTAAGCTAAGTTAAACAGTGTGAGGGAAAAAAAAAAAACACTAATTCTGAGGTCCTATGGTTTAATGCCATTTCCCCTTGTGTGTGTGTGTGTTCCCTATTATTGAAGGTATGAATTTTAGCTTGGAAAACAACTTCAGATATATGTTTATTTTAAAAAATGATGTATATAATTACTATCCTTGTTTTCAAGATGTACCGTGACCAGATATGAAGTGTTTACATGTTGACAGAAAATCTAATTTATACCCATTTGGCAGGTCACATCACAGTTCCTAATCAGGCTCCTAATTTTTTCCTTTGTTATGATATATGTGGATTTTGTTGCATTCCTCAAGTTGTTGAAGACTTTGAGCACTGTTGGTGGTTTATGAATATTTTAATAATGACATTTGATAGAATGTTTTGACTTCCACTAATCCTTGATAAATTTATTAAACAAGAAGGCCATTAGACTGAGGTGTTTCTAATCCCTTGGCATCTACAAGTAAGCCAGTCAAAATATAAGCTTTAAATGCCTCAAGGTTACATATCTAAACCTAAAAAGGACAACAGCCATAGACGGCCAACTAAGCTTTAACCCGTAGACAATAATTTCCTTGCTTTGCTTCTGCCTTTTCTCTATGAAGTCTTTTGCCGTCTCTCACTGGAGGAGCACTTCTACCATTTCCAAAATGGTGTTGCTTTACTGGAACTCATTTTCATTCAAATAAACACTTAAAATTTTGAAGTGTCTCAATTTGTCTTTTAGCATACTTAATGCAAATTAGAATACATGTATACTGAGCATTGGAAAGGACTTTAAAAATTTTTTTGTTTTTATTAATTTTAATAAGAGTATTGTTGCTTCTCAGCGTTGTGTTAATGTCTGCTGTGCAGCAAAGTGAATCAGTTATACTTTTTCGATTTCCTTCCTAGTTAGGTCCCCACAGAGCATGGAGTAGTGTTCCCTGTGTTCTAGAGTAGGCTTGCATTAGTTAATCTGTTTTATACATAATAGTATAGATATGGGGCTTCCCTGGTGATTCAGATGGTAAAGAAGCCACCTGCAATGGGAAAGATCTGAGTTCGATCCCTGGGTTGGGAAGATCCCTGGAGAAGGGAATGGCTACCCACTCCGGTATTCTGGCCTGGAGAATTCCATGGACAGAGGGGCCTGGCAGGCTACAGTCCATGAGGTTGCCAAGAGTCGACATCACTGGGCGACTTTTCACTTCACTTCACTTTGCTGTATCTGTATGTCAACCTCAATGTCCCAATTCATCCTCCCCCCACCACCTTCCCACTTGGTAACCACAGGCTTGTTCTCTACATCTGTAACTCTATTTCTGCTTGGAAATAAGTTCATCTGTATTGTTTTTCTAGATTCTGCATGTAAGTGATATTGTACAATATTTATTTTTCTCTTTCTGACTTACTTTACCCTGTATGACAACTTCTAGGTATCTACGTCTCTGCATATGGCACTGTTTCATTCCTTTTTATGACTGAGTAATAGTCCATATCCTGGAGACTACTCTTGCCTGGAAAATCCCATGGATGGAGGGGCTTGGTGGGCTACAGTCCATGGGGTTGTGAAGAGTTGGACACAACGGAGCGACTTCACTTTCACTTTTGACTTTCACGCATTGGAGAAGGAAATGGCAGCCCACTCTAGTGTTCTTGCCTGGAGAATCCCAGGGATGGGGGAGCCTGGTGGGCTGCTGTCTACGGGGTTGCACAGAGTCGGACAGGACTGAAGTGACTTAGCAGCGATAGTCTATATCCATTCCTCTGATGATGGACATTTAGGTTGCTTCCATGTCCTGGCTGTTGTAAATAGTACTACATTAACACTGAGTGCATGCATCCTTTTGAATTCTGATTTTCTCCAAATACATGCATAGGAGTGGAATTTCTAGGTCATATGGTAGCTCTATTTTTAGTTTTTTAGGAACCTCTGTACTTTTCTCCATAGTGGTGGGAAGGTAAATTCCCACCCCACAGTGTAGTAGGGTTCCCTTTCTCTACACCTTCTCTGGCATTATACCAAGCACCAGAAACTATCCAAGAATCCCCATTAAGGTCTCTAAGCATTTGATTTTATACCACTAGCATTAGAAACTTCATACCTCTCAAGTTTGTTTTATCAACTCTAGTTTGAAAAACTTTCTTATGTTAGCATAAAATCTGATGTCTTATAAACACCACTCATTTTGCTCTTGGAGCTCCAGTTTTTTCTACTTCTTAGCAGAATTTCAAACATATGGATGCAATTCAGTTTCTTCCTGATTCCTTTTCTAATTAAACGTAAGTTTATCCTGTTTGTCTCTTCCTTATGGATGGGTCTATCTACTAAAGAGTATATTATCTTTTTGTATTCCAGACACTGTGTTGACCCCGTGGAATTGCCTTTTGTGGCCACTTTGAATCCTCCGGTTATCACTCACAGCTCTTGAGTATTTTTCAGTTTCCTTCTCAAAGAAAATGTAAATATTTTTGACCTCTAGAGAGCTTTGCCTGCTTTAAAAAAATTTGAGAGGTTCATCGGAAATAAGTTCTACCTTCTTTTTTTCTTTTTTTAATGTTATGATCTTCTAATATGCTCATAGGTTCTATCAAGGTGAGATTTCTGGCAGAGATGTTTTGTTCACAGGTATAGCTAAAGAAGTAAAGGCAGTATTTCTCAGAAAAATGTATTTCACCAGTCTTTCAGTGAGTGACATCTTGTTAGACAGAGATGGTTTTCTGTAGAATGGTTTTAGAAGGAGATGATTTTTACAGACCTATTGTCAGTGTGCAGTAACTTCTTTATCCAAAAGGCAAACATGTGTTGTGATTGGATTAAGTCATTGACTTGTAACTGAGTTTAGCAGACACCCTGAGAGCTCCTTGGAGTCACCCACACAGTATGGAGAGGTGGTGGTGGTGGTGGCTGTGTAAACAAGGTGTGGTACCCAGCTCAAACCAGGGGATGCACTGGTTTTAGCTCTCTCTCTCTATCTCTGTGTGTGTTTTAAATCAGGCTTCATCATAAGGTTTAGTTGGAGTGGATAAAAATTATTTTGAAAACCATGGAATCTTCTGAATATTTTGGATACTATCTTAGGTTTTTTCCTTACAAATGGTGGGATATTCTCATTAATCCTCTTGCTGAAGCTGGAACCTTTTGTGGCGCTGGACTTTTATTTGTGTCAGTTCATGAAGATGCCACCTACGAGGGCTAATGACACTAAATGAAGAAGTGAGGATCAGGAAGAAGGTAAGCTCAGGGGCTGCTAGCACCCTGTCGTCAGGTAAAAAGTCCTTGATGATGAAGAAAGGGCAATGAAATTACAGTTCCTGTGGCTGTAGAGAAATGGAGCTGTTCCTATCGGGAATGCTTTCTAAAGCTTCCCTAAGGCTGTGGGGCTCTTTAAATCAGCAAGCCCCCTTTCTTTTCAATCACAAAGTGGAAAAAAGCACCTCCTTTTCTTTTTTCTTTTTGTCTTTCAAGAAATCCAAACTGTAAGCATTGTTGAGTCACCTCATCTCTCTCTGAAGAGGGAAATGCTGTCCCTGTGTAGGTTGAAGGTAGGAGATTTATGAAGAAAAGAAGAGCAGAGAAATGGATCATAACAGATTGTATTTAATATTTTCTTCACTTTACAATGTTCTGCCTTGCTTGACATGCTTACTTTACAAACACTTATTTTCCTGGCTCAGAGGTGCTCTCTGAACACCACGGTGCATAATTAATGTCAAGGTGGAAAGTGATTATGTTGCAAATGCTGTTCTCTCTGGTCTGAAAAGCATTTTTAAAGCCAATTTAGGTCACATATAGTTCAGTCTCTTAGAAATTTTTCTTAATTGTTCAGCTAAAGAGTATGCCTCGGGGTGTTTATTAATGGAACTTCCAGTGGGCTGTCTGTCCCGGGGAGTGTGTGTGCTGGAGGGTGGGTACAGTGTCTCTCAGGGTGTGGTGGTGGAGAGATTATTGTAGGAGAGAGGAACCGCAAGAAGGTTATCTTTTTTTTTTTTTTTAGGCCTCAGATATGTAAGTAAAACAATCAACAACACAGTTTAGCTAAAAGCCACGTGACACACTGTACACTTGTTTCAAAGAGGAAAACTGTTCTTATTTTTTTCACTGCAGCAAACTTCCCAGGTGAGAAGAAACATGTCAGGATAGGAATCAGATACAAATACCTTTTTTCTTTTTTTTAATTGGAGGATAATTTCATGATTGTGTTGCCGTCTGCCATACATTTATTAACTTTTTTTAAAAAAAGATTTTTTTTTGATGTGGAGTATTTTTAAAGTCTTTATTGAATGTGTTACAGCATTGTTTCTGTTTTCAGTTCAGTTCAGTTCAGTTGCTCAGTCGTGTCCGACTCTTTGTGACCCCATGAATCGCAGCACGCCAGGCCTCCCTGTCCATCACCAACCCCTGGAGTTCACTCAGATTCACGTCCATCGAGTCAGTGATGCCATCCAGCCATCTCATCCTCTGTCGTCCCCTTTTCCTCCTGCCCCCAATCTCTCCCAGCATCAGAGTCTTTACCAATGAGTCAACTGTTCGCATGAGGTGGCCAAAGTACTGGAGTTTCAGCTTTAGCATCATTCCTTCCAAAGAAATTCCAGGGCTGATCTCCTTCAGAATGGATTGACTGGATCTCCTTGCAGTCCAAGGGACTCTCAAGAGTCTTCTCCAACAACACAGTTCTGTTTTATGTTTTGTTTTCCTGGCCCCAAGGCATAAGGGGTCTTAGCTACAGGAACCTGCACCCCTTACATTGGCAGGTAAAGTTTTAGTCACTGGACCACTAGAGGAGTTCCAAAACATATTTTTAAATGGACCATTCTTTTATGTTCAGTTGTCATTTGCTGTCCTTTCTGAGTCCTCTGCTGATGGAGATGTAGGCTGGCAAAGCTTGCAAGGGCAGTCAATGAAATCACCCTGATGCAAAGTTCTCAAGCTTTGAGGGGCATTTATAGTTGCTAAGGAGCTTCCCAGGGTGGCTCAGTGGTAGCGTATCTGATTGCTAATGCAGGAGATCCCAAAGACTCAGGTTGGAACTCTAGGTCAGGAAGATCCCCTGGAGGAAGAAATGGTAGCCCTCTCCTGTATTCTCGCCTGGCGAATCCCACGAACACGGTAGCCTAGTGGGCTCCCATCCATGAGGTCGCAAAGAGGTGGACATGACCGAGCATGCATGCCCTTGTATTGCTGCTCAGATTGGAGCCAGAGGTGCTGTCCTATGGGTGAGAGGCAGTGTGGTGGGGCAAAGGAAGAAACGAATTTCCTCTGGGTTTGTCCTCTGCACAGAAGATACATCAGCTTAGAGGAGAAGAGCACTGGGCAGTGCACCTCTCCTTTCTCCTAATTCTTCCTTCCCATCTGGGGCTTCACTCGGAACTCCAGAGTTGATGTGGACAGTGATTGGAATCTGCTACTTTGGCATGTGGGTTATTTCGAGATGTAGGACTCTGAGACTCAATGGGCCCAGAAAGAAGCCTTCTTGGAGTTTCCCTTAAGCAGCAACTTCTGGGAAGTAAAGCTACCATAAATTTCTTTTTCAGGGCAGGTCTTTCCCAGAAGGAGGGATGAGAATAAAATCTACCCCCAATTCCTTTTCTGGGGGAGTTTTATGGTCCTAAAGTAGACAGAAGTCCACTTGTATTTGTATAGACAAACATTACAGATTTTCTTATCTCCCAGTTGGTCTTCTAAAATACCATTTATCTTTTGTTGGAAAAAAAAAATCCCCTATTTGTTCTTAAAAGCATCTTTTCTCTTCCCCACCCCCTTTCCTTTATTAAATTAGGTATACAAGCCTCTAACTTGAACCGTTTAAGGAGCCGGCTACCTTTTTGGTTAGCTCTCATGTGCTACAAAATAAACCCTTTGCTCTGGTTAATTGGTCATTTGTCAGTTTAGTTTGCAGATCTCCATTACTGAATCTAAGAGAAAAAACAAATTGCTGTTCCATACCAACTTCCCAGCTTCATCACATCATTTCATAATACGCATCATATTTCCATACGTTTATCTTGGATTTCATGTCAACATACTATTCCTTGTGTACGTGTGCCATGTGTCTCAAGTTTGTAATTAAGAAGCAGATTTGATAGAGTGCTGCAGGTAAAACCTGAACAGGAATGAGGAAAGCAGGATGGGGTAGGGGAAGAAGCTCTTCAAAGATCCTGAAGCCTGGTCTAAGCCTGGACCCACAGGGAGCTATGGATCATGACACCATGTACTTGCTCCACCTGGAAGAAGGTTGCTAGTTGTTTCATATTCCATACTAGTCAGCCACTGGCTGTGGGCTTCCCTGAAAGGAGGCCACAAGCTCACCAGCATTTCCAGGAGGGTGACCCCCAGTCAGGATGCCTCTGTAAGTGGCTGGGAACCAAACTCCCCAACAGTAGGGAGAGGATGGGAATCTTGCCAGGACACCAACAGCCTCTGCCACAGCATACAAAATCTCTTATCTTGTATAGTCATTTGTTTATGGCAGGGATGCCCTAGGACTCTAGGGCCATTAAGCTAAAGATCTTTGTGTGAAGGAAATTATTGGAAATATAGGGCAAGGGTCAACAAATATTTACTATAAAGGACCAGATAATAAATATTTTAGACATTGTGGTCCAGATGGTCTTTGTTGCAATTACTCAACTTTGTTGTTTTAGCATAAAAACTGCCATAGACAATGTATCAACAAATGGGCCAGGCTGTATTCCAGTAAAACTTTATTTACAAAATCAGATGGAGGCCTCAATTTGGCACACAGACTGTAGTTTGCTGACTTCTGATACAAGGGATAGAACAGGAAATAATCATTCATGTTTCCAATGCTTCTACCCTCTGGAAATTGAATTAATTTTTCCTTTCAAATAAAAAAGTTTATAACTAATATATTTTCCAATTTTGGTTAAGAGTATTGGCCTTGAGGGACTTCCCAGGTGGTCTAGTGGTTAAGACTCTGCACTCCTGCAGGGGACACAGGTTCAATCCCTGGTTGGGGAACTAAGATCTCTTTTAAAAAAGAGAGAGAGAGAGAGAGCATAGGCCTTGCAATTAAAAAGATTGGGATTCCACTTTTACCACTTTCTAGACCATCAGTTTCACAAGGTCATGTTGAGGAATAAATAAGAAAAAGTATCAAATGCACTTTTAGTATGGTGGTTAGCACTTAGTGTTTAATAAATAATACTTTGCTGTCATCATTGTTGTTTCATCCCAGAGGATATTATTTTATAGCTAATTCCTGGCATTTATCACTATTTTTATTCGATGTCTGATTTACTTCTGAGATATGAGATTGAACATAAAGTTTTGCAGAATCAGTATAACTACACAAGGGAAGGTCTCTTTTCTTACGTCAGGCTGACCCACCCCAACATGCATGCTTCCTGCCCCTTGTCTTCTCCTCTCTTTGCTTGGCAGAGAGAGATGGGAAAAAGATTTATAAAATAGATCCTCTGGAGATTGAATTAAGGTTGTGGAGGAATTCTAATGGATGGGATTCTGGTAGAAAATCTGACACATAAATGGATCCTATTTTCTGTAACAAAGAACTAAAAAGGTGACCTGAGATAGTACCTGGACTTGGCCACTCCCAGTATCACCAACTACCCCAAGTTGTTCATTGAATGCCTTATACCTTTGGGTGTAAGTCAAAAAAAAACAACTTTCACTTTTTTTCGTTTAAATTCCATTATAGGATAGAGGCAAGCCTTGGACTGGGGGCTTGATTTAAAACAGAGCTGTCTCTCTCTGTTTCTCAGGCAGGAAAAATGTGAGCAGAAATTACTCCTGTCTCTAAGGAGCCTGTGGAGTTGGCCTCTGTTCCAGAGAAGATGCTGGAAGGCTTGGTGTTGCTGATGCGGATTCATTGAGAAAAGTGTACTCCTCAGAGGTAAGCCATCCATCATTTCTCAGTCGCTGGGCTTTTGCTTCCCAGACAACTGCATAATGTCCAGGTTGGACAGACAATGCTGCATCAGCCCAGGGGAAACAAATGGCACCCCTTCGGTATATTGAATGGATTGAACCATCCAAGGGAATCTGTTTTATGGAATCATTTGGCTTACTGAACAGCCTCGCATTACAGATAAATAAAATTCTACAGCAAAGGAGCCAAACCTGCTTTTTAGTTATTTTTCCAGAAGTAGGGCCATTCGTTGCCAGAGAAAGTTCAGCCTCATGATAATGGGGAACACTGGTCTGTGAAAGCGCTGCACTGGGAGTGTCCTTTGCATTTCAAATAAAGTTCCAGTTCCTCCTCATGGCTGTAAACACCTCAGTCTGATGCTACTGGCTTCTTTAGCCGCACGCTTCAGCCCCATTGGCCTTCCCTTTGTCCCTTAAATTTGTCAAGTGTATGCCATTCTAAAGACTGTGCACTTGCTGTTTCCCTGCCTAGAAGACCCTTTACTGGGTCTTCCCAAGACTGATTCTTTGTGATCACTGATTAAACACTGATGTCACTTTCTTGGGAGAGTTCTTTGCTGACAACTCACTCCTACGGAGGCATCCACATCACTCTTTGATATATCATCCTGAATTGTTACCTTCATTGAATTTCTCATTATCTAAGACTCTCTTATTTACTTGTTTGATTCTCTCTTTTAAAGTATAAGTTTCACGAGAGGTTGTTCTTTCTCCCTCTGTCTTCAGCTTCTAGACAACGCCTGTCACAAGGTGACTCTTAATTAGTATTTTCTGAAAGAATGAATTAAATGCATCAGATAGTTGGAACCATGTTCCAAATGAGTCCTGTAAATACTGGAAAGTTTCATATGCTTTTTGGGTCTCAATTTTCTTAAAATGGATGGAATGGAGACTATTAAAGAATTTATATACTTCTGTTTTATGACTCTAAGGGGCATTTTCTTTTCACTGACTTCAAATTTTGCTGGCCATACAGAAAATATTACAATACTGGAATCAGGACTTAGCGCTCCGTGTCTTTCTCTGTGGCTAAAAATCACTGAAGGATTTCAAGAAATGTGTTTTTGTGACATCACAGAAAGTTTATTTTCATTTGATGTAAATACAATTCATATGAATAGTTAAAGCAGAGGGTAAACTAAAACCATTGGCCCTGAAAATTCTCAGATATGCAATACAAATATTACTTTTCCTGCATCGTCAGCAGATGACTTTGCATTGAGAAGTGATCTTTAGTGATAATAGTGAAATATGGCATGCTCACCTGAGTTCATGTCAATAACATTTAAGAAATCACCAGCTTCAACTTCGATTTAAATTTTTTTGAAGAGGATAGAAAATCTCTCCTACCACACATCTCTCCATGCAGCATCGGGCCTGTCATTTATCTTGAAGATTACACTTTTATCAGCAGGATGTTAAATTCTTCTTCCTAGAAGACTATACTTGTCTCGCCCGATTGCTCATTTCTGTGCTGAGATCACATGCTGTGTGCTGTTGCTTAATATTATTTGGCCAGTCTGTTCATTCACACTTCATTCCATGCACATACTGGTATGTATAATTTTCAAAACCCAAAGAAACGTTTTTATCTGTATATTTCATTTTTGCTCACAAATATGTATCAAATGTCTACTATGCCCAGCACTTTGGGGATAGGAGAGTAGACAACATGAACCCTTCCCTGATTTATATTCCATGTTAGGTGTTACAAACATTCATTAAACCTCTACTGTTTACTAGGTATCAGCTGGACACTTCCTTTAATTATGTCATGTATTTCTAAAAACCATCATGCTTTATATAGGTGTTATTGTCCAAATCTGGCAGGTGGAAAAACTGAAGGTTAAAGGTTCTTGCAGTTTTCCCAAGATTAAATTTATGTCAAAGTTAGTACTCAAAATTACTTTTCTGATTCCAAGTCCAGTGTCTACTGCAGAAAGACAAATGATACTCATGCCTGTGTGCCAAGTCACTTTGGTTTTGTCCAACTCTTTGCAACCCTATGGACTGTAGCCCGCCAGGCTCTTCTGCCCATGGCATTCTCTAGGCAAGAATATTGGAGTGGGTTGCCGTGCCCTCCTCCAGGGGATCTTCCCGATCCAGGGATCAAGCCTGCGTCTCTTAAGTCTCCTGCACTAGGCAGGCAGGTTCTTTACCACTAGCGCCATCTGGAGCATTCGTGAAATGACTATAGTACAAGGCAGATGTCTTTAAATACTGCAGGGGAAGAGGAATGGTTACTTCCATATCTCCACTTTAAGGACATAAGTGTACTGGGTTTCTCCAGAGAAACAAAACCAGAAGACTATTAATTTATTCATTATCAGGATTTGTCTCACACAATTGTGGAAGCTGACAAGTTCTGAGATTTGCAACGGGCAAGCTCATGACTTAGCAGAGCTGAAGGCTTGAGTTTCAGATGAATGCCAACAAGCTTGATAGCCAGGTACAGCTGATCGGGCTGAAGGAAAGGAAAATCTGAAGGCAGGAAAAACCCTTTGTCTTAGTTCAAGACAAAGAGTAGTTCACTTAGTCTTATTCACGGCCTCACTGATTAGGTGTGGCCCCACACATTCAGTTCCGTTCAGTCCCTCAGTCGTGTCCAGATCTTTGTGACCCATGGACTGCAACACACCAGGCCTCCTGTCCATCACCAGCTCCTAGAGTTTACACAAACTCATGTCCATTGAGTTGATGTTGCCCTCTAACCATCTCATCCTCTGTTGTCCCCTTCTCCTCCTGCCTTCAATCTTTCCCAATATCAGGGTCTTTTCAAATGAGTCAGCTCTTCTCATCAGGTAGCAAAAATATTGGAGTTTCAGCTTCAACATCAGTCCTTCCAATGAACACTCAGGACTGATCTCCTTTAGGATGGACTGGTTGGATCTCCTTGCAGTCCAAGGGACCCTCAAGAGTCTTCTCCAACACCAAGGTTCAAAAGCATCAATTCTTTGGCACTCAGCTTTCTTTATAATCCAACTCTCACATTCATACATGACTACTGGAAAAACCATAGCTTTGACTAGACAGACCTTGCCAGCAAAGTAATGTCTCTGCTTTTTAATATGCTGTCTAGGTTGGTCAAACTTTCCTTCCAAGGAGCAAGCGTCTTTTAATTTCATGGCTGCAGCCACCATCTGCAGTGATTTTGGAACCCCCCAAAATAAAGTCAGCCACTGTTTCCACATCTATTTGCCATGAAGTGATGGGACCAGATGCTATGATGTTAGTTTTCTGAATGTTGAGCTTTAAGCCAACTTTTTGACTCTCCTCTTTCACATTCATCAAGAGGCTCTTTAGTTCCTCTTCACTTTCTGCCATAAGGGTGGTGTCATCTGCATATCTGAGGTTATTGATATTTCTCCCAGCAAACTTGATTCCAGCTTGTTCTTCTTCCAGCCCAGCATTTCTCATGATGCACTCTGCATAGAAGTTAAATAAGCAGGGTGACAATATACAGCCTTGACGTACTCCTTTTCCTGTTTGGAACCAGTCTGTTGTTCCATGTCCAGTTATAACTGTTTCTTCCTGACCTGCATACAGGTTTCTCAAGAGGCAGGTCAGGTGGTCTGGTATTCCCATCTCTCTCAGAATTTTCCACAGTTTATTGTGATCCACACAGTCAAAGGCTTTGGCATAGTCAATAAAGCAGAAATGGATGTTTTTCTGGAACTCTTTTGCTTTTTCGATGATCCAGTGGATGTTGGGATAAGGCAATGGCACCCCACTCCAGTACTCTTGCCTGGAAAATCCCATGGGTGGAGGAGCCTGGTAGGCTGCAGTCCATGGGGTCGCACAGAATCGGACATGACTGAAGTGACTTAGCAGCGGCAGCAGCAGTGGATATTGGCAATTTGATCTCTTGTTCTTTTGCCTTTTCTAAAACCAGCTTGAACATCTGGAAAATTCACTGTTCATGTATTGCTGAAGCCTGGCTTGGAGAATTTTGAGGGTTACTTTAGTAGTGTTGAGATGAGTGCAACTGTGTGGTAGTTTGAGCATTCTTTGGCATTGCCTTTCTTTGGGATTGGAATGAAAACTGACCTTTTCCAGTCCTGTGGCCACTGCTGAGTTTTCCAACTTTGCTGACATATTGAGTGCAGCAATTTCACAGCATCATCTTTTAGGATTTGAAATAGCTCAACTGGAATTCCATCACCTCCACGAGCTTTGTTCATAGTGACATTTCCTAAGGCCCACTTGAGTGCACATTCCAGGATGTCTGGCTCTAGGTGAGTGATCACACCATCGCGATTATCTGGGTCATGAAGATCTTTTTTGTATAGTTCTTCTGTGTATTCTTGCCACCTTTTCTAATATCTTCTGCTTCTGTTAGGTCCATACCATTTCTGTCCTTTATTGAGCCCATCTTTGCATGAAATGTTCCCTTGGTATTTCTCATTTTTTTTGGAAGAGATCTCTAGTCTTTGCTATTCTATTGTTTTACTCTATTTCTTTGCATTGATAGCTGAGGAAGGCTTTCTTATCTCTCCTTGCTATTCTTTGGAACTCTGCATTCAAATGGGTATATCTTTCCTTTTCTCCTTTGCTTTTCACTTCTCTTCTTTTCCCAGCTATTTGTAAGGCCTCCTCAGACAGCCATTTTTCTTTTTTCATTTCTTTTTCCTGGGGATGGTCTTGATCCCTGTCTCCTGTACAATGTCACAAACCTCTGTCCATAGTTCATCAGACACTCTATCAAATCTATTTCCTTAAATCTATTTCTCACTTCCACTGTATTATCATAAGGGATTTGATTTAGATCATACCTGAATGGTTTAGTAGTTTTCCCCACTTTCTTCAATTTCAGTCTGAATTTGGCAATAAGGAGTTTATGACCTGAGTCACAGTCAGCTTCTGGTCTTGATTTTGCTGTCTGTATGGAGCTTCTCCATCTTTGGCTGCAAAGAATGTAATCAGTCTGATTTTGGTGTTGACCATCTGGTAATGTCCATGTGTAGAGTCTTCTCTTGTGTTGTTGGAAGAGGGTGTTTGCTATGACCAGTGTGTTCTCTTGGCAAAACTCTATTAGCCTTTGCCATACTTCATTCTGTACTCCGAGGCCAAATTTACCTGTTACTCCAGGTATTTCTTGACTTCTTACTTTTGCATTCCAGTCCCCTATAATGAAAAGGACATCTTCTTTGAGTGTTAGTTCTAAAAGGTCTTATAGGTCTTCATAGAACCATTCAACTTCAGCTTCTTCAGCGTTACTGGTTGGGGCATAGACTAGGATTACTGTGATATTGAATGGTTTGCCTTGGAAAGGAACAGAGATCACTCTGTCGTTTTTGAGATTGCATCCAAGTACTGCATTTCGGACTCTTTTGTTGACCATGATGGCTACTCCATTTCTTCTAAGGGATTCCTGCCTGCAGTAGGAGATATAATGGTCATCTGAGTTAAATTCACCCATTCCACATTAGGGGGGGCATTACTCAGTCTACCCATTCAGAGGTTAATTTTTTTTTTTCTTATGTAATTTTTTTTCTGAACTTTGCATATTATTTTTTTTTCAGTGGAAGGAAAATTGCTTTACAATGTTGTGTTGGTTTCTGCAATACAACAGCATGAATCAACCATAAGTAATGGCCATAAACCATGAGTTACATATATCCACTTCCTCCTGAGCCTCTCTCCCACCCCACCTCCATCCCACCATTCTAGATTGTCAGAGAGCACTGGACTGAGTTCCCTGTGTTATACAGCAACTTCCCATTGGCTATCTCTTTTACGCATGGTAATGTACGTATGTCAGGGCTTCCCTGGTGGCTCAGTGGTAAAGAATCTGCCTGCAGTGCAGGAGACTCGGATTTGATCCCTGGGTCAGGAAGATCCCCTGGAGAGGGCATGGCAACCCACTCCAGTATTCTTGCCTGGAGAATCCCTATGGACAGAGAGACCTGTTGGCCTGCAGTTCATAGGGTCGCACAGAATTGGACACGACTGAAGTGACAAAGGAGCAGCAGCTGCAGCAGTATATATATGTCAATCTACATCCAGAAACATCCTCACTTCCAGAATAATGTTTGACCAAATGTCCAGGCACTGCGTGGTCCAAACTGACATGCAAAATTCTCTATCACAGTGAGTTTTTGTCCTCCTCTCTCTTGATATGAATTACTTGCTTTTGTATTGAAATTCTTATGTTGATATTTTTGTTTTTGTTGTCCTGATTGAGCCAGATGCATGATTTTGCTTGTTTCGCACTGCCCAGCATCCATTCTTCTTTCACACCGGTTCCTGATATCCTTTTAGGAAATTACCTCTTTTCATGTACCTGTTCTCAGGGGCTCTAGACATCTAGGTGCCTCACTTTACTTGAAGGGCAGACACGTGACCCACGCTAGTTTCAGCAGCCCCTCTCTGGCACTGTGAATCTTAAGTAGAGCAACACAAAGGGGAAGATGATGGGGTATGTATGTCAGTGGCAGAGGCTCTTTGAGTAGTTCCTGCAGCTTATGTGCCTGCAGCTGCCAGGTTTTAAGCCTTGTTCTTTACCATTAGCATCCTTCAAATAAATTTCCTTTTTTTTTCTTGTTAGCTACATTTATTTTTGTTGCTTACCGTGAAAGTACTCTATTCCTTATAAAAGCCTTACACGATTCTCTACCCTTTTGTGTCTAGTCTCAGTGGGGCTGAACATCAACTGTTTTAGATTTGCCACTGGGATGGATTTCCCAAAAGATTAAGTATTCATCGGAAGCCTGGACTACCACGGAGAATAGCAAAGCTATTTTTTGAAGTGCTTTCATTTTTGCATTGTCAATTTTGGCTTCCTTTGGCTCCTATGGTCCCCACATCCCGAGACCGGGACTAAAGCCATTATTTTTGCTTAATCTTAAAATCTTCTTATAATACTCACTTTTCAAGTGGGAGTCCTGCAGTTATTTAACCTTCCACGTTGCCTGCTTTCGCAAGGAGTGAAGCAACTGATTATGCACCACTTTCTCCACCACTTTGGTGGAGTCTCCGTATAGGAAGGCCTCATTACCAAGCCTCTCCATCTTGGATGAAGGAGCGAAGACCGCAAGAGTCTAAGTGATTAGATGGACACTTAAGAGCATGGAAGAGGACCCAGGAGCTAAACTCAAAGCTTTCCTCTTTGTTGGCTTTAATGACTTGCCCTGTAGTGTTGATCTCTGTCCCTCTGTCTTTCGAACGTTGACCTGCCCCGCTCATAGAATGCTCTGGTGTGTCTCCAGCTCTGACTCCAGCATTGATACCCATGAATGCATTCCAGAACTAGATCAGGAACATGGACCAGGAATCAGGAACATCTGCTTAGGAAACCAGGTCATTCCTGCCATTTCTCTTATTATTCTACTTTGCCTTGGCAGATGAGAATGGGCTCCTTTGACAGTTTCATGTGGCTCCTCTAGACCCTTGCTGCTGCTGCTGCTAAGCCGCTTCTTTCAGTCGTGTCCGACTCTGTGTGACCCCATAGATGGCAGCCCACCAGGCTCCCCCATCCCTGGGATTCTCTAGGCAAAAATACTGGAGTGAGTTGCCATTTCCTTCTCCAATGCATGAAAGTGAAAAGTGAAGTCGCTCAGTCGTGTCCGACTCTTAGCGACCCCATGGACTGCAGCCTATCAGGCTCCTCCGTCCCTGGGATTTTCCAGGCAAGAGTACTGGAGTTGGGTGCCATTGCCTTCTCCACCTTTAGAGCCTTACACATCCCCAAATCACCATCTGGATTCTTCCCATTGCTATCAAGTGGATCTCACCATGGCTGCATTTCCGTATTTAGCCTCTCATACTTCTGTGCTCATGCTTGAACAGTGTCATACTCAGTACAGTCTCATCCTTACTTTTAATAAAGCGTGTAGAGTGTGTTACGTGTAAACCTTCAGCTCTGACAGTCACGTCAGCAAACATCCAATGTTACTTTATATAACCCAAACCTGCTTTGTTATTCTTCTTACAGTTCATGCCTCAGTGACTGTTTTAAATTCTCTGCTGTATTACATAAACCTGTTCAGACACTTAATCCATATATCCACTGGGCATCACATATTGCTAAGGTCAGAATTTTCCTTTCTGTGAGATTGTGCAGTTTTACTCCTTGAGCAATATCATGTGCTTAGGGTTCAGGCTTTAAAAATATTCAGGTAAACTTGCCTTCCTTATTATGGCAACCAAACATTTTCACAGGTCTGCAGGAGCAATTCACAGATTTTTCTGACCCATTCAGAAAATGAATGAATCAGATGCTTAAAAGTCAGTACTTCTTTCTAAAAATTTTGTGAGAGTATAGTTCCTGTACCATGTTGTGCTATTTTCTGCTGTAAAGCAAAGTGAATCAGCCATACATATGCGTATCTCCCCTCTCTTTTGGATTTCCTTCACGTTTAAGCCAGTACTTCTCCATTGCACCTTTCTCACCCTTGGCTCAGATCTAATCGCATCTGTAATACATTTATCCTTTTAGAGTATACATTTGTGTTGTGTCTTCATTTTCAGAGAATACTTTTGGCATTTAAAGTCAAGCGTATGAAGCACTTTCATATAAACGTTTTTAACAACCAGACTTAACTCAGCATAATTTTTATTTTTGTGTTCCCCAAACAGGAATGACTTCTTCTCAACTCTACATTTCTATTCTCATAATAATGGTTGGAAAATACCATTTTTTGGAAGTGAATGTAGGAGGTCAGAAGGTGTCCAAGTTTCACAAATTTGTCTAATTCCTTGTAGACCTTCACACTAAGATTATGGTAACCCCATCTTCTCTTTTTCAAGGTTAATTCTTCCATCTTTCTCAGACCCCTTGAATTGCATTCAGTATCCCCTTTGATTGCTCCTTTGATCTCCCTTTCTTACCTAACAAATGAAGCCCAGCTTCTCTCTGACTGCAAATGTGCTCAGGGTTCTTCTTATCAGAAAATGGACTTCTTTCAACTGTATTAATGTTCCTGCTCTCATTTTTAACTCACCACCCAAACTTTGAACCTGTAGTTTCCATTCGTAAGTTTATTTCATGACCTCCTATTCATCCCTGGGCTTCCCTGATAGCTCAGTTGGTAAAGAATCTGCCTGCAATGCAGGAGACCCTGGTTTGATTCCTAGGTCGGGAAGATCCCCTGGAGAAGGGATAGACTACCCACTCCAGTATTCCTGGGCTTCCCTTGTGGTTCAGCTGGTAAATAATCCACCTGCAATGTGGGACACCTGGGTTTGATCCCTGGGTTGGGAAGATACCCTGGCTAAGGGGAAGGCTCCTCACTCCAGTATTCTGGCCTGGAGAGTTCCATGGACTATAGTCCATGAAGTCATGAAGAGTCAGACACGACTGAATGACTTTCACTTCACTTCATCCCTGATGAATAGTTTACATGAATAGTTTGTAAGAGACTCAGCCATCACTGCTCCACTACAACTGTAGGGATGAGTGGTTGAATCTGTCAAGAGGCGGGAGTGACACTCGAGCTTGAGCTCAGTGCAGGGCAGGGCATGCCGAGAGAGGAAAGGGTGAGGAGAGAAGCTGGAGGCAGGACTGAAAAGCTCCATTTGCCAAGTGCAGTGGTTGGACTTGCAGATAGGAAAACAAGTTTAGTTGATAGCAAGTTTTCATTTGGTAAATTAGAGAAGAGTGAAAGCAAAGCAAAACTTTGATGGACTACACAGAGGAAAATGAGCAGAGACCTCAGCCCTATTTTTTCGTCTGTCATGGCTCTTCCCAAGACTTCCCAGCATCCAAGCTCTGATTAATATTTCCATCTCCAGGTGCAATGGACCGGTGCACAAGTCTCAACAACCTTTTACAGGTTACCTTTTAGGCAGACTCTTGGTTTAGCCAGAAGTCCTAGTCATGGTCTGCAGAGTCCTTCTGGTTTATTTTTATTTTGTATCATTACATATTTATTAGAATGGCCGATATTCAGAACTGTGATAACACCAAATGCTGGTGGGGCTATGGAGCAACAAGAAACTCTCATTCATTGCTGATAGGAATCCAAAATGGTACAGCCACTTTGGAAGACAGTCTGGAGGCCTCTTACAAAACTAAACATACTCTTTATTTATTTATTTTCAAATTAATTTTTATTGGAGTATAGTTGCTTTAAAGGCTGTGTTAGTTTCTAATGTCCAGCAAAGTGAGTCATATATCTTTTTTGGATATCCTTCTCATTTAGGTCACCACAGAGCACTGACTAGAGTTCCTTGAACTACATAGTAGGTCTTCATTAGTTACCTATTTTGTGGTTGCTGTTGGTGTGTCACTAAGTCATGTCTGACTCTTTGCAAAGCTGGGAGCTGCAGCACTACAGGCCCCTCTGTCCTCCACTAGCTCCCAGACTTTGCTCAAATTCATGTCCACTGAGTCAGTGATACTATCTAACCATCTCATCCTCTGCTGCTCCTTTCTCTTTTTGCCTTCAATCTTTCCCAACATCAGGATCTTTTCCAGTGAGTCAGCTCTTTACATCAGATAGCTAAACTATTGGAGCTTTAGCATCAATCCTTCCAATGAATATTCATGGTTAATTTCCTTTAGGATTGATTGGTTTGATCTCCTTGCAGTCCAAGGGATTCTCAAGAGTTTTCTCCAGCACCACAGTTCAAAAGCATCAGTTCTTCAATGCTCAGCTTATTTTTATGGTTCAGCTCTCACATCCATATAGGACTACTGAAAAAACCATAGCTTTGCCAGATTTCAGCAATACGTGAACCGTGAACTCCCTGATGTTCAAGCTGGTTTTAGAAAAGGCAGAGGAACCAGAGATCAAATTGCCAACATCCTCTGGATCATGGAAAAAGCAAGAGAGTTCCAGAAAAACATCTATTTCTGCTTTATTGACTATGCCAAAGCCTTTGACTGTGTGGATCACAATAAACTGTGGAAAATTCTGAAAGAGATGGGAATACCAGAACACATAACCTGCCTCTTGAGAAATCTATATGCAGGTCAGGAAGCAACAGTTAGAACTGGACATGGAACAACAGACTCTTTTCAAATAGGAAAAGGAGTACGTCAAGGCTGTATATTGTCACCCTGCTTATTTCACTTCTATGCAGAGTACATCATGAGAAACGCTGGACTAGAAGAAACACAAGCTGGAATCAAGATTGCCGGGAGAAATATCAATAACCTCAGATATGCAGATGACACCACCCTTATAGCAGAAAGTGAAGAGGAGCTAAAAAGCCTCTTGATGAAAGTGAAAGAGGAGAGCAGAAAAGTTGGCTTAAAGCTCAACATTCAGAAAACGAAGATCATGGCATCTGGTCCCATCACTTCATGGGAAATAGATGGGGAAACAGTGGAAACAATGTCAGACTTTATTTTTCTGGGCTCCAAAATTACTGCAGATGGTGACTGCAGCCATGAAATTAAAAGACGCTTATTCCTTGGAAGAAAAGTTATGACCAACCTAGACAGCATATTCAAAAGCAGAGACATTACTTTGCCGACTAAGGTCCGTCTAGTCAAGGCTATGGTTTTTCCTGTGGTCACGTATGGATGTTGAGAGTTGGACTGTGAAGAAGGCTGACTGCTGAAGAATTGATGCTTTTGAACTGTGGTGTTGGAGAAGACTGTTGAGAGTCCCTTGGACTGCAAGGAGATCCAACCAGTCCATTCTGAAGGAGATCAGACCTGGGATTTCTTAGGAAGGAATGATGCTAAAGCTGAAACTCCAGTACTTTGGCCACCTCATGAGAAGAGTTGACTCATTGGAAAAGACTCTGATGCTGGGAGGGATTGGGGGCAGGAGGAGGAGGGGACGACTGAAGGGTTAATGTGGCCACAATAGGAAAAGCGGAGATGTGCCTGCAAATGGGACTCTCTGCTTGGGCTGAACGTGTTTGCAAACAAGATGTTCTGCCAAGGAGACTGGACACAACCTTGAGTTTAATGGTCCCTTGCAAACGAGGGAACATTCCCTTTCTGTGATAAGGAGGAAGAAAGGGCTCTGGACAGACTCTGCAGTAAGCAGGAATTTCACTCCCTTTTGCTGTACAATAACATTTATGCACATGCGCTATGCTGAGAAGGCTTAGTCATACAGTCTGGAATTCTGCCAAGGGGGCTTTATATAAATAAACCGCAAGCTTGCTTGCTTGTGCAGTTCTTTTTCCTCTGGCTGGAGTTGTGTCTTTGTCCGTCTCTTGTGTGTGTGTCTTGTCTTTGTGTCTTTTCACTCGCAGTCTCCAACATCTGGCGCCCAACTTGGGGCTCGAGTGAAACCGAAAGGGTGAGTAACCCCGGGGGCATTTTAAATCCATAGCAGGGGAACATTCGGGAAAATCATGGGGAATTCCTCACCCTAGCAGGGGAACTTTCAGAAAATCATAGGGAATTCCTCATCATCATTACGGACACAATACATGGAGTTGGTCAAAGGACTTCTCCACTCCATAGGCGTTAAGGTCTTGACTCATCGATTGAGCGAGCTCTTTCGCTTGGTGGAGCAATATTGTCATTGGTTTTGATATCAAACTGAGTTACGGTTAAATTTGAAGGAGTGGAAAATAATTCAAAAAGAATTGAGAGAGCAACATCAGAAGGGTAATGTGATCCCTTTGAAGTTATGGACTATATGTAATGCTATAACACAAGCTTTGACTTTGCTATCTACTGATAATGAAACTAAATCTAATGCTTCAATGAAGGGAGAGGCAATTTATGAGGATGTGCCAAACGTTGGTGGGGTTTCTGCATTGCCTGAAGGTAAGGATACAGGTGAGCCTCCTCCTGGAAATGGTGAAACATCTGTTAGTTCAGAATCAGATTCGGAGGCTTCTTCAGTTTCGTCAGAGGAGGGCAAAGAGATTAAAGAAATGACCCATCTATTCCAGGAGTGGTGGAAGTCCCGTAAAGAGGAGAAGAAATCTACACCTCTGCTCCTCCTTATGCTTCTCTTTTCCCCACTGCGGTTGATTGGCCCGATGTGGGCAGGGAACATTATCAGTTCTCCTTTCCTTTGTCTATGCTTTATGATGATGACTTACCTGCTCACCCTGGTGGTTTTATCTATCCTCCACAATTATTTCCCATCCAGAGACAGCAAGATGACAATGTGATAAATATTCAATACACTCCTTTGGAATATAAACTTTTTAAAGATCTTAAAGCTGCAGTAGCGCAGTACGGTCCTCAATCTCCCTTTCTTTTGGCTATGCCGGAATCATTGGGAAAAGGCAAATTAATAGTTCCGTTAGATTGGGAATCTATTGCCCAAGCTGTCTTGGAGGGTTCTCAATGGTTGCAACTTTGTAGCTGGTGGGAGGAAGAAGCTAGAAAGCAAGCTCGGATTAATGAAGGACAGAATCCCCCTGGTCCTCTCGAGGACAAGTTAATGAGAGAGGGCTGTTATCGAGCTTTAAGAGAACAGGCTCAGTACTCTGACGAGGACTTACAACAAGTCCGCCAGGTCTTTTTACGAGCATGGCGCTGTGTGGTGCCTACTGGCCACGCCCAGCCCTCCTTTGTTAAAACAATGCAAGGCCCCAATGAGCCATATATTGATTTTCTAGCAAGATTGAGGGTAGCTGTGGAACGAGCTGTAGGGAGGGATGAAATTTCAGAGATATTATTACAAACTTTAGCATTTGAAAATGCAAATACTGAATGCAAGCGTATACTGGGACCATTAAAAGGACAGGGTGCATCTATAGCTGAATATATCAGAGCCTGCTCAGGAGTAGGAGGAACAGAGCATCAGGCTAATGTCTTTGCTACAGCCTTGGCCAAAGCTATGAAACCACAAAAGAGAGATAACTGCTTCCATTGTGGAAAACCTGGTCATATGAAAAGAGAGTGTCAGAAATTAAAAGCTGATCAAGGTGCAATTCCTAAAGACAGATCTCTTGCTGGGAGGACTAAGACTCCTCCTGGACCTTGCTGTAGATGCAGGAAGGGGCTTCATTGGACTAATGAGTGCAGATCTAAAACAGACAAAATGGGCAACCCGATACCGGGAAACTATCCTGCGGGCCTAAGTCCTTGGGGCCCAGGAACAATACCAGGGCCTTCTCTTCCCTGCCCTCCTGCCGTCCCACCTACCCCAACCCTGTTCCCTCCCAACAACAGTTACCAGTCAGTGCCTCATTAAAAGGACCTCAAATGATTTCAGACTTACGGTCTGCTACTTCAGGGAGTGCTGCTGCTGATTTACCATTAGCTGAGAATGTTCTTTTGTCACCAGGAGGAGGCATTTACAAATTAAAAACAAATGTATTCGGACCACTGCCTAAAGGCACTTTTGGTTTGATATTAGGCTGTAGCAGTGTGGCTTTGAGAGGTCTAACCATAATTCCTTGGGTAATAGACTCTGACTATGTTGGGGAAATTTTGATTATGGTTTCTACTTCTACCACGCTTTCATTGTTAGCTGGGGAACATATTGCTCAAATACTTCTCCTACCTTATCATCCCTTTTTGGCTCTTCCTAATGAACGAACAGGAGGATTTGGAAGTACTGGACGACATATATTTTGGGAAATGCTTATTAAAGATTCTCGCCCTGTTCTCTCCTTGATTATACAAGGAAAAAACTTTGAGGGACTAGTAGACACAGGAGCAGATGTTTCAGTTATTTCTTCTCAACAATGATCCCAAGATTGGAAAAAAGAGAAAAGCCCTCTAATGCTGACAGGACTGGGCTCCATTGCAGATGTCTGGAAGAGCACCCATCCCTTGCAATGCCAATTCCATAATGGAAGATCAATATGTGTTACCTTTTATATTGTAAACATACCTATTAATATTTGGGGAAGAGATCTTCTCTCTCCTTTGAGGGCTTTTGTAACCATTCCACTGGAAAACTAGTAGCCACTGCTCAAATTCCTCGAGCACTCCCATTAAAATGGTTAACTAATACTCCAAAATGGGTTGAGCAATGGCCATTACCACAAATGAAGCTCGAGGCATTAGAACAATTAGTACAAGAACAACTCCAGCTTGGTCATATAGAGCCCTCTACCTCCCCCTGAAATTCTCCTGTTTTTGTCATAAAAAAGAAATCTGGAAAATGGAGAATGTTAACCGATTTACGAGAAGTTAATAAATGTATTGAACCTATGGGAGCATTGCAATTGGGACTCCCCTCTCCAGCTCTTATTCCTCAGAATTGGTCCTTAATGGTACTAGATCTTAAAGACTGTTTTTTTTTTTTTTTTCCATTCCCCTACAATTGCAAGATAGAGATAAATTTGCTTTTACAGTTCCTGTTCTTAATCATGCTCAGCCTGTTAAATGTTATCAATGGACAGTCTTACCACAGGGAATGACAAATAGTCCTACTTTATGTCAAGAATTCATAGCTCACTCTTTACAATCCCTCCATCAAGAATACCCCAATTATATTCTATATCATTATATGGATGATCTCCTATTAGCAGCTCCTAGTATTGCTGAATGTGATGAATTCTTTCTAAAAATACAGGAGGCTTTAAGACTATACAATTTGCAAATAGCCCCAGAAAAAATTCAAAAAGACTCCTATTTCATATTTAGGGATGGTATTGGAACAACATAGAATAAGGCCCCCAAATTTGCAAATCAGAAGAGACCACCTCAAAACCTTAAATGATTTTCAAAAGTTATTGGGGGATATCAATTGGCTACGCCTGGTACTTGGGATTCCTACTTATCAATTACGACATTTGTTTTCTACTTTAGAGGGAGATACAGCTCTGGATAGCCCCTGAACTTTAACCCCATTGGCTTTACAGGAACTTCAATTTGTTGAGCAACGACTAAATGACGGTTTTTTGACTTACTTACATGCGTCTCAACCTATTTCGTTTATAATATTTCATACCCCTTATTCTCCATCTGGTGTAATTGCTCAAGAAAAAAGGATTAATAGAATGGGTTTTCTTACCTAACAGCTTTTGCAAAAAATTGACTACATACTGGATAAATTAGCCTTCCTTATACAGAAAGGTTGCCATCGTATTTTACAATTGTCAGGATATGAACCACACCAGATTGTTACTCAGTTAACAACTGCTCAAATATCTCGATGTTTACAATTTAATGAAAACTGGCAAATTTCTCTTGCCTCATTTCCTGGTTCATTTTCTAATCACTATCCATCATCTAAATTGATTGATTTTCTCTGGACTAACTCTATGATATCTCAATCCCCAGTTTCAGATGTTCCAGTTAAGGGGCCCACTATTTTTACAGATGCAAATAAAAATACTGCTGGATATTGGACCCCGGAAAGTTCTAAGGCTCTCCCCCAACTCATTTTCTTCTGTACAGCCCAATGAGTTGTGGGCTATCTATTTAGTTTTGCAAGATTTTCCCCAAATTCCTATTAACATTGTTTCAGATTCTCAATATGCTGTTCTCTCTCGCCTACAGCTTCCCCATGTCTCCCTTCCACTGACTCTTAAAACAGCTATTGATAAATTGTTTTACCAAGTACAACAATTGCTCTTGCAGCGTTCAGAATTAATTTTCTTTACTCACATTAGTGCACATTCTGCCCTTCCTGGACCCTTATCATTCAGAAATACTACAATTGATGCCTTACTTTATCCTATAGAGCAGCAAAACAAGAACATCTCTTACAGCATACCGATTCCAAAGGGTTACAAAAATCTCATGCTATTACTCGAAAACTAGCTCAAAATATCGTTCGTTCTTGTTCCATATGTGCACCCTTTGCTTTACCGTTTACCCCACCAGGTGTCAACGTAAGAGGACAACAAGCAAATCAAATATGGCAAATGGATGTAATTTAGATTTCTTCTTTTGGACAACAAAAATGTGTGCATCATACTATAGATACTTGCACACATTTTCAATGGGCCACTGCGTTACATTCTGAAAAGGCTGACACTGTTATTACTCATTTGTTATCTTGTTTTGCAGTTATGGGATTACCAATTGAATTGAAAACTGATAATGCACCTGCCTACCAATCCGCAAAAATAGCTCACTTTTTATCCCAATACCATATAACTCATACTTTTGGTATTCCTTATAATAGTCAAGGGCAAGCTATCATTGAAAGAGCTAATCATACACTGTGTGAATATCTTGAAAAAATAAAAAAGGGGGAACAGGAGAGATTTATGAAACCTAAAGACATTTTGAATAAAACCTTACTTACCCTAAATTTTTTAAATATTTGGAGCAAGGGAAATCTATCAGCAGCAGAGCTGCATTTTCAAGGAAAAGAAGACAAGAAGATCTTGAATACGCCTATTTGGTATAAAGATAAAGAGAAAGGTTGGATCCCAGCATCATTAATATATCTGGGACAAGGGTATGCTTTCATTTCTGTTAATAATTACAGGCTTTGGACCCCAGCAAGATTGATCAAAATTAACAATGGCTGATCCCTTTGTTCAAAAATTTGAAGAGCTTACTATGCAGAGAAACTTTACTTTTCGTACAGGGGAAGCAACACCTCCTACGTGGGGTCAAATGAAGAAGTTGACCCAGGAAGCAGAGAAGACGTTAATGAAGGTGGGACAACCTCTGAATCCTACCAATCTTTTGCTTGCCATGATGGCGGTGGTGACATGTCAGGTAATCAGTGTATTGGCAAGTAATCATACATATTGGGCATATATACCTAATCCCCCATTAGTAAGAGTAGTTTCCTGGGGGGAACCAGAAGTGCAGGTATGCACTAATGAGACTGCTTTCTTTCCCCCACCAGCTTGCGGGGGAATAGAACAACTATCTCATCATAGACAACAATATAATATTAGTAATTTGACCATTGCAGTGGAAGGTATTCCTTTGTGCATAGGAGGGCACCCCTTTTGTCTGTCCACCAAGGAACATTCTCATTAGTCCTATAATACATGGGGGGTAAAATACAATAATTATCATTTTGCTACTTTTACTGTGCTTGTTTCCACCAGGGGCTTTAACACCTCGACAGAACCGATAGACATTCATAATGGAATACATATGTCACTATGTCCTGTTAACTTTTTTGCTCCTTCTCTAGAATCTTTGGAAAGGGAATGTTGCCGAGGTCATCGACCCTTTAGAGTCATGAATTATTCTGGGTCTATCATTGTAGATTGGAGTCCAGAATCATGGGCAATTCTTAGAAAAATGGTCGAATAAATCTCTTAGGTGGCATCGTGCAAATAGCACTTTGATGGGCAATGGTAATGAAACAGTTAAATGGCAGCAATTTGCACTTGTCCCTCCTCAATTACAATTGCAGGGATATCCGCACATTCAAGGGAATATTTGGAAACTATGGGCAGTTTCTGGTAATCTCACTATCTGGTCAGGAAACTATACTTTGGATAGTGGCGACTCTTCGGGTCCATTTCATGTTAATTTACACATTAATAGATTTTATTCTGCAATGACGTGTGTAAAATATCCTTTTGCATTGTTATATGGAAATTGGACCTGGAATGATACTGTGGGGTCTGTGTCATGTGATTATTGTAATCTAACTCAATGTGTAAATCAGTCTTGGTGGAAAGAATTTGAAAGGTGAGCCTGTAACTCCAGTTTTTCGTTAGTAATTGTTAAAGCTCGGACAGAAGTATGGTTGCCTATAAATCTGACTAGGCCACGGTCAGATTCTTTTGCTGTTTCTCATCTAGTAACCACTGTACAGACTTTGCTACATCGATCTCGACGTATGCTTGGTGTGGTCATTGCTTCGATTCTAGCAGTTGCGTCAGTAACTGCAACAGCGGTGGTGGCAGGCCTTGCATTACACCAAGGAATTCAAACAGCTGATTTTGTTTGGGACTGGCATAAAGACTCTCATTTGTTATGGCAACAACAGCAAGATTTGGATGCACAACTTGCTACCGACGTGCTCAGTCTTCAACACACCATTTCCTGGCTTGGAGATCAATTAGCTGTTTTATCTACAGGAAGTGTGTTGAAATGTGATTGGAATTCTTCTCTGTTTTGTATAACACCTGTACCATTTAACATGAGTGAGGGATGGGAAAGAGTAAAACGATCTTTGACTGGACATCAAAATCTCACTATGGAGATTATGGACCTGGAATGACAAATTTTGTCTACTTTTAGCAGGATTTTATCTGACATTACAGGGTCTGACTTGTTGAAAAGTCTTCAAGAAGGATTGAATAACTTAAATCCATTAGGTAGTCCCACTAATTGGGACTACCTTTGGGAAAACTGTGTTTATATTACTTTTATGTTGTGTTGCTTTTCTAGTCTTCCAGCGATGGCGGAAAGGGAAACAACTAAAGCACAAAGCAGAAAAGATCCAGACCATGCTACAATTTATTAAAGCAAATAAAAAAGGGGGAGATGAAGGGTTAATGCGGCCACAATAGGGAAAGCGGAGATGTGCCTGCAAATGGGACTCTCTGCCTGGGCTGAATGTGCTTGCAAACAAGATGTTCTGCCAAGGAGACTGGACACAACCTTGAGTTTAATGGTCCCTTGCAAACAAGGGAACATTCCCTTTCTGTGATAAGGAGGAAGAAAGGGCTCTGGACAGACTCTGCAGTAAGCAGGAATTTCACTCCCTTTTGCTGTACAATAACATTTATGCACATGCGCTATGCTGAGAAGGCTTAGTCATACAGTCTGGAATTCTGCCAAGGGGGCATTATATAAATAAACCGCAAGCTTGCTTGCTTGTGCAGTTCTTTTTCCTCCGGCTGGAGTTGTGTCTTTGTCCGTCTCTTGTGTGTGTGTCTTGTCTTTGTGTCATTTCACTCACAATCTCCAACAGACAACAGAGAATGAGATGGCTGGATGGCATCACTGACTCAATGGACGTGAGTCTGAGTGAACTCCGGGAGTTGGTGATGGACAGGGAGGCCTGGCGTGCTGCGATTCATGGGGTCGCAAGGAGTCGGGCATGACTGAGCGACTGAACTGAACTGAACTGAGCATTGTTTATCGTGCTTTTTGATCATTTGTATTTTTCTTTCTTTAGAGAAATGTACATTTAGATCTCTCACCCATTTTTCAATTGGGTTATTTTTTTTTTTTATGTTGAGCTGCATGAGCTGTTTGTACATATATACAATGGATAAAAAATAACAAAATATTGTCATTTGCAGCAAAATAGATGAACCTAAAGACAGTCATAATGAGTGAAGTTAGATACAGACAGTGAAATATCATATGATATTGCTTATATGTGGAATCTAGAAAAACGGGTACCAATGAATTTATTCATAAGACAGAAGTAGAGTCACAGATGTAGAAAACAAACTTATCGTTCCCGTGGGATAAGGGTTAGGAGGGATAAACTGGGAGATTGAGATTAACATACATACACTACTATATATAAAATGGAAAACTAACAAGAACCTGCTGTATAGCACAGGGAACCCTACCTAACACTAAATACTCCGTAATGGTCTATATGGGAAAGGAAGCTAAAAAAAAGAATGGATATGTGTGAATGTATAATAGATTGACTTTGCTGTACACTTGAAACTAAGACAACATTGTAAATCAAATATATTCTAATAAAAATAATTTTAAAAGCACCTCCTTTCTGTTTCTTCCCAAGGAGGCATATTTGATCCTTGGTTTCTAGGGGCTCTACTGGGCCACATTTTCAGGGGCCATGCCACTGTTCATCAGAGGTTACAGCCTGCCTGTGGAGCTCCTTTTGAGCCCAGGCTTTGTTTTCTTGTGGTAAAAGTTGTACACTGTCACAGCAATAATATCCTGTAACCAACTCTCCAGCATCCTCTTCTCTTCTCTGGGGTTTCTTCCTTTTATGTGACAGGGCTGCATGCGTGCTACGTTGCTTTAGTCATGTCTGACTCTCTGCAGCTCCATGGGCTGCAGCCTGCCAGGCTCCTCTGTTCATGGACTTTTCCAGGCAAGAATAGCAGAGTGGGTTGCCATTTCCTCCTCCAGTAACAGGGCTGAGGGTGATAAAATTCAGGTTTTAGTTTAAGGGGAGATAAGGAGCATTTATTTATTTATTTATTATGGAAGCATAGTTGATTTACAATATAATATTAGTTTCAGGTGTACAACAGTGATTCAACTATATTTCTAGATGATACTCCATTTAAAGTTATTGTAAAGTATGGCCTGTATTCCCTGTGCTGTACAGTATATCCTTGTTGCTTATGTATTCTTGATCTACTAGTTTGTACCTCTTACTTCCCTACCCCTATATTGCCCCTCTTCCTTTATCTCTCCCCACTGGCAATAACTATTCTATGTATCTGTGAGTCTGTTTCTATATTTTTATATTCATTCATTTCATTTTTTAGATTCAAATGTAAGTGGTAACATACAGTATTTGTCTTTCTCTGTCTGACTTATTTCACTATACATACTTTCCAGGTCCATTCATGTCATTGCAAATGGCACAGTGTCTTTCATTTTTATGGCTGAGTTATATTCCATTGCATGTGTGCATGCTAAGTCGCTTCAGTCATGTCTCGACTCTTGTGACCCCATGGACTGTAGCCTGCCAGGCTCTTCTGTCCATGGGATTCTCAAGGCAAGAATACCGGAGTGGGTTGCTATGCCCCTTTGTCTGTGTGTATGTGTGTGTGTCTACACACACTCCCCAAGTCTTTTTTTTTTTTAAACCACATCTTTATCCACCTATCTTTGATGGACATTCAGGTCGCTTCCATATCTTGGCTATTGTAAATAGTGCTGCTATGAATAGGAGGGTTGCATGTATCTTTGCAAATTAGTGTCTCCATTTTCTTGGGTGTATACCCACCAATAGAATGGTGCGGTCATATGGCAGTTCTGTCTTTAGTTTTTTAGGACCCTCCTGTTTTCCATACTGGCTACACCAATTTACACTCCTACTGACATCCTACTCAGAGGTGAGAAACTGAGGAGCTTTTAAAGGAGTGTGGGGTTTAGTGCTCAAACTCCAGGGTCTGCTCGCAACTCTGCCTGTACTAACTGTGTGAGCTTGGTAATGCTAGGCATCCTGTCCTCCATTCTCATGTCAGGGGTTGGTAATGGTAGTAAATGTTTCCCATGAGCGAAAATGA
Source organism: Oryx dammah (assembly GCF_014754425.2). Lineage (NCBI taxonomy): Eukaryota > Metazoa > Chordata > Mammalia > Artiodactyla > Bovidae > Oryx > Oryx dammah. The sequence continues at coordinate 9,762,930 of NW_024070210.1, read as the reverse complement.
GATCCTGCCTATAAAGCCTTCTACACAGTGCTTGGCATCTATAAAGCACATCTCCTTTATAGCCACTTGGCTCACACCTTCACCTACTCCATGCATTTGTTCAGATCTCACCTTCTCAGCCTGGCCTCTCTGAGCATCCTGCTTCTTATCTCAACCTGCTCCCCACTACAATCCAACTGACACTTCCAATCCACTTACCATGCCCTTGTTTTTCTTTATTCTAGGGCCTTTATCTAAATATTCTCATGCATTACATTTATTTTTTAATATCAGTTGCATTTTAGAGATAGAATGGGGGCTGAGATGGGAAAGGGCTACCTTTCATGAGAATTTTGTTTTTCCTTTTCAGAGATTAAAAAAAAATACCCTCTAAGCTAAATACACCCCTATGGTATCATAGTTGAATCCTCTACTGAGCCTTAATTTATACTTCAAATCGCCCCCATATGGTAAATAAATACCAGATAAATATCTGGTGACTTTGTAATGCCTTTCATGTGTTCTACAAGTTAACTCCTTGGATCCTAACAATGGTCATCACTAAATGCAGATTATACTCACATTATATATTTATGCCTGTAAATGAGTAGTCTCAGTGTTCCATTTGGATTAAAGGTGTTAGCAAGGAGACTTCCCTGGCAGTCCTGTGGTTAAGACTTCGACTTCCAATGCAAGGGGTGAGGGTTCAATCCATGGTCAGGGAGCTACCATCCCACATGCCTGGTGGCAAAAAACCCAAATCATGAAACAGAAACAGTATGGTAACAAATTCAATGTTGTGTTGTTGCTTAGTCAGTAAGTTGAGTCCAACTCTTTTGTGACCCCATGAACTGTACCCACCAGGCTCTTCTGCCCATGGGATTTTCCAGGCAAGAATACTGGCTGGAATGGGTTGTCATTTCTTTCTTCAGGAGATCTTCCTGACCCAGGGATCGAACCTAAGTCTCTGCATTGCAGGTGGATTCTTTATCCCTGAGCCACCAAGGAAGCCCGTAACGTATTTAATAAAGACTTAAAAAGTGTGCAAACATATGTGTGTGTGTGTGTGTGTGTGTGTGTGTGTTAGTCGCTCAGTCATGTCCGTCTTTTTGTAACTTCATGGACTATAGCCTGCCAGGCTCCTCTGTCCATGGAATTCTCCAGGCAAGAATCCTGGAGTGTGTCACTGTTCCCTTCTCCAGGGGATCTTCCCAACCTAGGGATCGAACCCGGGTCTCCAGCATTGCAGGCAGATTCTTTATCATCTGAGCCATCAGGAAAGATCCACCAAAAAGAGAAAACAGGTGTTAGCAGCTACTTGCCTTGGTCTGGGCTTATCAACTGGGGAGGACTGTTGGGACCACAGAGATTCTAAGAGGCAGATTTTTTACTGACTAGTTCTTCAGTTTCTTCTAGGGTTGAAGCCCTCCTTACTTGGCAGTCTCCCTGCAACACTGGGAACTCCTTTCTTCTCTAATCCCCCTCACTGACAGTTAAAGCACAACTACTACCCCTCCCTCTCTCCATCTCTTTAGTTTATCTCTTCCCAAACTCTCGCTCTCTCCTAACGCAACAGCGTCTGCCACCCTATTTCACCCTACCACTGTGTCATTTAACGTCCCTTCCCTCTGGTCATAACTGACACTCAGTTTTCCTCTCACATTACCCTGTTACTGGTAACATTTCTTGGATTAAATCTTATTTAATTTACACCCATATTATCAAAGCTTCTACTCAGGTTTAAACTGCAGATCACTCCCTAATGTGGCCATAAATACCAGACAAATATCTAGTAACTTCTTTTTTTTATCATCCTTTGGTGTTCCTCAGAACTTTAGGAACCAAGTCAGGGTTTGGTATATTTCCTGCAATATCCAGCTCAATCTTTATACTTTCTCAAGTGACTTTTCTGTTTTGTAAAGCCTTTCCCAATCTTCCCAACAGGCTATGATCTCTGCCTTTAGCTTCATTTCTTTATTTATAATTATGCCTCCTCTGACATTCTTACTGTCCAATTTTACCTATCTCTTTTCTCATTTTATTCATCTCTAGTGTCTTAAATTGTAGGTTTTTATTATTATTCGGGCGTGGAGAGGCCATCTGACATTGGAAAGGAAATAACATAAAGTTCCAAAGAGAAGGGGCCATGCCACAGCCATGCACAGTCATGCAGAGAAGCATGGGGGTCAGTGGAGGGAGCGGGGGAAATGTCGGCAAGAACTCCCATTGCGGCTTCCGTGGGATGAAATGATTGAGGCAGAGGGAGCAAGTTAGGACTTGCTGGTTTGAATACATTCATTGGGCTCTGGAGTGCCGAGGCTTTCCTGAGTTGCCTGGTTCCTGGCCCTGGCATGATTAGGGCAGGTAGACAGATGTGGGAGGTAGTTAGTGGGTAGGGACTTTGCATGAGTTGGTGTGCAGACAAAAGGAGCACTAGCAGAAGAGTCCTCTAATATCTCTGCGAAATGGCCAGCCCTGGGAGGCACAGTCTCTATAGAATCAGCAAGACTCCAGATGTCAGAGCCTCAGAAGATACAGAAAATAAACAAGCATGATTAATACATCTAGTCTCTTAGATTCTCTCCAGGTCTCTTAGTGACTGGATTTCTATTTTCTTTCCCACTAAACTGTCTCCTTTCCATTCCCCACCCAGGTATCTGTTTTCCTACTCGAGAATTTAATTTTCCAGCAGTAGTCTAACCCTGTTAGTGCCAACGATCACCATCTTGACTTAAGATACTGAAGCATTGTATTAGATTGATTATGCTTCATACTCACTTTGGATCTTGTTCTCTGGAATTTCCCTCACCACCAGCATTTTTCTCCTCTGTCTCCCTTTGTTTATGCCACTCACCAGGTTCTTCAGGCTTGTTTAGGCCCCTGACAAGGGGAAATTCTTTCTATCGTTTTCTCCATTTTGAGCTCACAGAATTCTCCACCACTTCCTGTCAACTTTCAGATGCTTTGATTGACCTGCACGATGTCTTTAGCCACTCCCTTCCATCCTTTTCCTTCTTTTTTTTAAAGATTGTTTATTTGGCTGTATTGGATCTTAGTTGCAGCACACAAGGTCTTTGATCTTTGCTGCAGCTCGGAGGATTTCAGTTGTGGTGTGTGGGTTCTAGTTCCCTGTGTGTGTGGTAGTCACTCATCATATCCAAGTCTTTGTGACCCTATGGAGTGTAGCCCACCAGGCTCCTCTGTCCATGGGATTCTCCAGGCAAGAATACTGGAGTGGGTTGCCTTTCCCTTCTCCAGGGGGGTCTTCCTTATTCAGGGATTGAACCTGGGTCTCCCGCATTGGAGGCAGATTCTTTACCACGTGAGCCACCAGGGAAGCCCCTCTAGTTTCCTGAACAGGGATCAAACCTGGACCCGCATCTTCAGGAGCACAGAGTCTTGGTATATGCACATCAGGGAAGTCCCCACTCCCATCCACTCTTATTTCCGTCATGTGGTTTTAAGGTCTGGACACTTCCTACCAACCAGAATCTACAAGTTTACCTCTGCTACATTCTAAGTAATGTTGTATATTTTTTGTCATTCAGTTGCTAAGTCGTGTGCGATTCTTTGAGACCCCATAAGCTACAGCATGCCAGGCTTCTTTGTCCTCCAACATCTCCCAGAGTTTACTCAAACTCATGTTCATGGCCATCTGACCATCTCGTCCTCTGTCATCCCCTTTTCCTTATGCCCTTAATCTTTCCCAGCATCAGGGTCTTTTCCAATAAGTCAGATCTTTGCATCAGATGGCCAAAGTATTGAAGCTTCAACTTCAGCATCAGTCCTTCCAATGAATGTTCAGAGCAGATTTCTTTTAAGATTGACTGGTTTGATCTTGCTGTCCAAAGGACTTTCAAAAGTCTTCTCCAGCACCACAGCTCAAAAGCATCAATTCTTTGGTGCTCAGCTTTCTTTATGGTCCAACTCTCATATCTGTACATAACTACTGGAAAAACTGTAGCTTTGACTATACAGAATTTTGTCAGCTAAGTGATGTCTCTGCTTTTTAATACTCTGTCTAGTTTTGTCATAGCTTTCCTTTTAAGGAGCAAGAGTCTTTTAATTTCATGACTGCAGTCACTTTCCATAGTGATTTTGGAGCCCAAGAAAGTAAAATCTGCCACTGTTTTCTCTTTTCTCCCATCTATTTGCCATGAAGTGATGGTTTATGTACAGTGCTACTAGATTAATCTTCCCTAAATATTATTGCTGCTGTGATACTCTCCTACACAAGAACATTCTTCAGTGTCTCTACATCCTCTGAGTGAAGACCAAAACATATTATTCCAAGACTAGTGGCCCTTCATGGATGAACCCTGCTTTAATTTTTCCTGGTCAGGTATACACTTTCTTTCCAATGAACTATGTAACTCTTTGGAGCTACTCACGTTCTATCTTGATTCAATTATTTGTATACCATTAGACTGTATGCTTGTTTACAGCAGAGTCTATCTTATTTATCTTTGAGTTTCCTATAATGATTAGCAATAAGCCTTATAAATAGCAGGTATTAGAGGTTACTTTAATGGAATAGAATCTCAAAGCATCATGTTAAGAACCCTAGTCCCTCAGCTAAATCCTTAATTAGATGCCATTTCTAAGAAAATAAAGATATTTTATAAGTAACTGAACATGCATACACAAGCAATTGCCCTACAAATGTTTGTTTGAATCAGACATTTAAACTGAGTCCCAAATTGCAATATGTACTATATGCTCTTCTTGTGCTTTCAAGTATACATTTAATGTGCAAGAAAGAGTTAAACAAATACAATGTGTTATATCCTAGGAAAGGAAAGTGAGAATAACTAAGTTGTTTATATATAAGCCAAATAAATCTAAGACACAGAAATAGTCTAGTACATCATCAACTCCCACACATTACAGGTTTTGAGAGGGCAGCTAGATTATCTTGCCTGGAGGCACTGAGGAACAGAGCACAGTGGAAAGTCTGATCTGCGATCCTATATCGAGTAGGTTGGCCACTCCCTAGGTAGTCACTTGGTAGCATCAATGCCTATAAAAGGAAGCAGGAAAGAGAGTCATAGACTTTTAGAAGTAGAAAGGTTCTTAGAGGTCATTTGGTTCAATCTCCTGCTGGTAGCAAGAGTCTTTCCCAAGGGCCACCGGCATATGGCATCTGTTGAATATCCCACCGAGAATGATGATTGCTCTTTTGAGGGATCTCATTTCACTTTAGGAAAGAGCTAATTATTAGGAAATCCTTCTTTCTGTTGAGTTGAATTATGCTTCCCATAACTTTTACCCAGTGGCCCTTCATGCTATCCTCTGGAGTAACACAGAATAGGTTTAATTCATCTTTCTTATAATTGCCCTCCAAATAGCTGAAGCTCACTATCATGTCCTCTATCAGTCTTTTCTAGAGGCTAAATAAAAATCTCTGTTCCTTACATAAATGACAATTCTAAGGCACTTTATTTGCTTCTTGCCTTTGGAATTTATATTATGCCAATTAGCATATTAATTTGTGCATATTTCTGCTCTCTTTGCCCTATTGCTGAATGGAATTGAGGACTTTTTTTTTTTTTTTTGAAACTTTTATTCTTCTGATCACCTTTCTCAAGATCCACCCCAGGTCTTCAATATTTTCTTCAAATAAAACTGCCAGAAGAGAAAGGAGACAAAAGGAGCAATGCATTCTCTGTAAGCAGTGTCTTTCCATTGATATTAAAGGGAAATATGCCAACATCATGGTGGTGAAGACGCTAATGAAATTATTTTAGAGGAAGCAATGTGAAGATCGGACAAGGAGAGACTTAGCATAGAATTCAAAGACCACTACCTTTGAGGAGGGCTTGCTCGGACACCTTTCCTCCTACGGTTGCGCCTTTACTGCTCCTGGTTGAGATATAAGACTACAGATTACCCTCTGCCTGAGCTCTAGAAAATTTGGTGTGACTGTGACTTCTCTTGATCATGTCAGTGTAGTTCTCTCAAAGCAGTCTCAAATTTCATGATTACAACAAAGCTGATATTCCTGGCTTGCAGAAAGTGCAAGGTCAACTAGAACCACCAGGACTTGGCCTCCTGAACCTCACTCTAAGTCGTGATATAAACTGATGAAATATGCCCTAATATTAAATAGGGTGTTTTTATTTCTGCTCAATTTGATCATGTTACTTTTCTCTCTCTGTTTCATTGCCTTAAGAATCTCTTATGGCCTGATTCTGTCCTCCAGTGAGTATTTCTGTCATTTTTCATTTGATAAGTATGACATGAATGTCTTAATCTAAGCTTTAGATAAAGTTATTGAATAGAATAGAGCCAAGAACCCTGATCCTTAACTCTGCCATTTGGGACTTCCCTCCAGGAAGGGATGGATATTTTAATCAATATCATTTAGGTTCAATGTCTTACACTTTGTGAAAATTCATAAGAGTATTGGTCAGCAAAGATTTCTTCATTCTACCCATAAGGATGTCCTAAAATTTCTGTCACAGCTTTGCTGAAATCTTGGGTAAGGCTGTATTGTCTTACCCAATTGTCTTATCAAAAAGAGAAGGGAATGCATTTTGTATTGAGTTCATGGCCGTTCCTGCGAATCATCACATTCTTTTTCTGTTTGTATACCAGTGTTCTCTTTAGCCATTAGGATGGGTATGCAAGTGACATTCATGAATTTTATTTCTAGATAATTTCTAGAATCTTTTTTTCATTCTGAATTGTTTTTTTCCTTTGGTACTTTTTGCCTTCTTGCTTATGAATATCTCAAAGACAATCAATGTTCTTTTAGTACCATGATTTAACTAATTGTGGACTGGAAATTTGATGTATTTAATGCTTTATGATCCAGCCAGGTTTTGAAGTAGTTCTAGAAAAATCCCCAATAGTATCTCAACTAGTACTATCTGACAGAACTTTCTATGATGATAGAAATGGCCTACGTCTGCACTGCCCAAAACAGTGGCAACCAGTCACATATGGTTATTGAGCACTTTAAATTTGCCTAGTTCAACTGAGGGGCTGAATTTTAAATTTTGATTAATTTTAACTTTACATAACCACATGCAGCTAATAGATACCATATTGAATAGAACAATTCTAGAATTCTGGACTTTTTCTTCACAAGACATATTTCTTTAGGGCTTTCTTTCTTTGTTTAGTATCAGAATCATTTGTGATTGTGCAGTCAGATTTAAAAAATTTAATGTGTCTCTCTCCTCATGGCATTACCCTTACCTTTTCACAGAGATGTTTCAAACCTGCTTCTACTGACATATGTAGATATTTCTACCTTCTGCTCCTCTTTGACTTCCTAGAACTCCCCCCGCAAAAAAAAAAAAAATTAATATTAAGCATAGTATTCAGGAAGAGCCATTCCAGGCTTAGATAGCTGACATTTCCCTAGAAGGAAGAGGGATAGTGTTTTCTCTCTCTTTAACATCACTTCCATTCCTCACATCATGCCCCCTAAACCCCACTCTGTATCCATTCTGACCATCACCCTTTCAATTTGCAGGGGATGAGCTCTTGATGTTTCAAGGACTGGACACAGTCTAAATAGAAATGTCTGTAATTAGAAAAGTACAAGATGTTAACAAGAACTTAATACTTGTGATAGGAATGCATCTCTTAAATAAATTATTTAAAGGTTGAAGCCACAGAGTGTTATAAAGAGAAAGTAATCCTTTACTGAGGTCCTGATGCAATTAGAACTGGAAAGATTTTTTTCTTTTTTTTTTTTTTGCACAGGCATATATTGGAGAGATATGGCTTGTATCTATATCTTTAACTTTGTAGCTTGGGTTGCTAGATCAGCATGTCATGATTTAGAAGTGGTGTGTGTGTGTGTGTGTGTGTGCATGCACAAGTTTATATATATATATATATATATATATATATATATACACAGACCCTAGAATCATATGTTTGAGCAAATCTGTATCTACAATGGCATATGTTAATTCCTACATCTGAGTTTGTTTTCCACATTTTCTTTCGAATAATTAATTTTTCTGACAAGAAACCTAGGAGGTGCCCCAGAATTTGTTAACTATTTTTGGAGCTGGGGGGTAAGGGAGGAACTGAATGCTTAATCCTCAAAAATTCATAGATGACTCACAAAGGACAGTGGTGACACCCTGCCTTCATAGACTTAAATGTGGACTGCGGCTCAGCGCCTCCGCTCCACGCAGTGCGCCTTCTCTGTTGACCTGGGGTTGTTTGACAGGCACAGCTCACTCGTGACAAAGCCGCCTCACCACACGCTTCCCCGTCTTTGCTTCCCTTCTGACAGACTTGAACGATTAGCAGAATGACCCGACCAAATCTCAGAAGGGTTATGGGGTGGGTATAATGCATTAGCAAACGGTCAAGTGTTTTGAAAAAGAAAAAACCTCCTCTAAGTAAAATACTAAGTGTTATTTTCTGCCTCCTGCCACACAAAGCCCATTTACAGGCTCTATTCCCTTGGTGTATTTTTTGACACAGTTGGAAAAGGAACAATTAACTCTGGCCATTGTAGTCTAAGTAATTACTGATTACCCCCTACCTTCTCAGAAAAATGATGCAGAATGGGAAGGAAAGCCACACTGTGACCTGCCGGCGGTTTCCAGCGTTTGTGGCTCACAAATGCTGTCCCCTGGATCTCTTTACTCCTGTGCTGTCCCCAGCCGGATGATGGACGACGTGGCACTTGATTCCAGAGAAGGGAGCCTGAGGCTTTTACCGCATCACTGCGCTAATGGACCCTGAACTTGTTTAAGAGAGAGCAATTAATTTTTAAGCCAGCTTGGCAGCAGAAGCTTCCAGAGCTGACTTTGCTTTGTGTCCTAGAAGACACCACCCTTACATCTCTCTTCTTGGTCCCTCCTTGAAAGGGCAAATGTATACAGGGCTGAAGGAAAGCAGGGAATGTAGGTGAGTTCTCTTCCCATCCACGTCTTTACTTTCTCCTGTTTGCCTGCCTCATGCTTGTCCTCTTTGGTAAATTCCCCTCAAGAGGGTGGGAGCTCTCTACACTTTTAAATGAGAAGAAATATCCCCTCCCTTCTTCCCTTTCTCCTTTGCTTCCTCACTCCCCATTCACTTCCTAAATATTGACTGGGAATCTATGGTGTCTCATGTACCATATTAGGTGGTTAGGCAGATTATACACCCTAAAATATGCTAGTTTGGCTTAAAAATTATTTTGAGCTAAAGACACTTGCAAAACAGCAGGTGTAAGAAGGGCACACTTCCCTTTTCTTCCTGCAAACTCCCATGTGAGAGGTGCTTTCCCTGTACCAAGAGAAAAAAATAAAAGCTTCAGTAGGGGTGTCAGAGCTGAGAGAATTCTGTCTAAACAGAGCTGGTCAAAACCATTCTTCTTTTTTCTTTAGACACCCAGAATATTAGTTACTTTTCCACAGTTGCCTTTCTTTGTTCAATCTAGTATAAAAGCGCTTAGGTTTACCACTTCTTTGGGTCTTTGTTTCTTATTGAGGGCTCCTGTGTCATGTAAAATACATATAAATCTGTATTTTTTTTTTCTGTTAATCTCTCTTGCTGCTGCTGCTGCTAAGTCACTTCAGTCGTGTCCGACTCTGTGTGACCCCATAGACGGGCAGCCCACCAGGCTCCCCCATCCCTGGGACTCTCCAGGCAAGAACACTGGAGTGGGTTGCCATTTCCTTCTCCATTTCTAATCTCTCTTAGGCCAGTTTAATTCTCCAGCCCAGCCATTAACCTCTAAGAGGGTAGAAGGAAAATTTGGCCTTCCCTCCAGTGGTGATAAGTAGAGGGGATCAGGGTTAATAAATAAGGCACCTTTCTGAAGTGGTGTTAGGTCTATGGCAGAGACTAACTTGTTTCATCCACCAAACTCCCTGGTCACCCCAACACAGGTTCACTGGAAAGAGAGGTGCTGATTTTAGCAGAGGGAGAGAAGTTTACTGGAATTGTCAGAGAATTTAAGGGTAGGAGGAGAAATGGACAAAAGGAAGCAAGGTGTTCATAGATTTCAAGGAACATGATTAAAGGTTGGCAGCTCTTGGGTTAAAACCATTAGACACAGTTAACACTCTGGCAACTCAGTAAATAAGAGCTTTATTTCCTTTGACATAATTCTGGGTGGTGGGTGGAGAGAGCAGAAGGAGAAACATAATTAGGGGGTATGTGAAGAGGCAGGAGGGCCCTTCCAAAGCATTTAGTTGTGTGTGTGTGTGTGTGGCGGGGTGGGGGGGAGTTGCTTTTTTAATGTGTGACTCAGCCAGTTCACCCTTGCATTGTTACATGCTAAATGGTGCTTTCTTCTTGTTCCATAATTGAAGCAGATTACAGTTTAGAAGTAATATTTAAAAATGGATTATCTAAATGTATACTGCTCATTATGTTAGCTCAGTACATTGTGTGTATAGCTTGTAAAGCATTTTAGGGATTAAGTTGTAATTAATTTTTTATCACTTTAATTTCTTATGTTGCTCCCTATGTCTCTTGGACTGTGATATTCTCTAGCAGGAATTTTCTAAACACCTGAATAGTTTTATCCAGTAGCTGAGAAATAGTTCTTGGTACCGCTCATGTAGAGCCTACCCAGATCAACATATGGCAACAGGGGGAAAGGGGACTGGCTTTCTTTGACAACGTTCCCTTTGAATGTAAATAATACATTTGTTGCAGGACTACTCGAACTAGTTGTTTAAACTAGATTTTACTGAAATACATTTGGGTTTAGAGAATTTAGTTGTGGTGGAATTTGTCCACATAAAAATGTAGATAATAAGCAGAATGTTCATTGTAGTCACTTGAAAGCAGAGACATTACTTTGCCAACAAAGGTCCGTCTAGTCAAGGCTATGGCTTTTCCATTGGTCATGTATGGATGTGAGAGTTGGACTATAAAGAAAGCTGAGCACAGAAGAATTGATGCTTTTGAACTGTGGTGTTGGAGAAGACTCTTGAGAGTCTCTTGAACTGCAAAGAGATCCAACCAGTCCATCCTAAAGGAGATAAGTCCTGAATATTCATTGGACTGTATATTCAAGGACTGATGCTGTAGCTGAAACTCCAATACTTTGACCACCTGATGCAAAGAGCTGACTCATTTGAAAAGACCCTGATGCTGGGAAAGATTGAAGGCGGGAGGAGAAGGGGATGACAGAGGATGAGATGGTGGGATGGTATCACCAACTTAATCAACATGAGTTTGAGTAAACTCGGAATTGGTGATGGACAGGGAGGCCTGGCATGCTGCAGTCCATGGGGTTACAAAGAGTCAGACACAACTGAGCAACTGAACTGAATTGAAAAATAGATATTTAACAAACTGGTCATAAACAGGAGGTTTCTGTAACATGATAGTTATTTTTTATACTCTAATATATTTAAATTGAGGGCTTTGTTGGGTTAATACAGTATTCTAAGGACACCCTGGAAGGGCTCTTACGATTTACATTTCTATAAAAAAGGAAATTCTGAGTTACTTAAGAGCGAAAATACTATGTCCAAACATGAAAAGAGATTCTGGTCAAGCTGGATATTTCTAGGACAGTCTGATTTTAAACAGGGCTTACTTGGTGTCTCAGATGGTAAAAATCTGCCTGCAATGCAGGAGATCCAGGTTCAATCCACTCCATTAGTCTTGCCTGGACAATTCCACAGACAGGGAGCCTGTCAGGCTAGAGTCCATGGGGTCACAAAGAGGCGGACACGAAACAACCCTGTGACCTCTATAGTTATCCTTCCTTACAATGTCAAGCTCTATCTGAGCCCTGTGCTCAGAAAAGAATAAAGATTAAGAAATTATCCCCACTCTTTGTGTTCTGGAAATGATTTAATGCAGAGAAACTCTCTTCCTCATGTAGCTTAGAATACCCCACCTTGTTTATCCGTGATAAGGCCAGGTGCAGACCCTTCGAATTCCCATCCTTCACCTTGTAAATGATTAACTGAACTCTTTTGTCTCCACTCATCAATAGAAGCAACATGTGTGTTAACCAAACTTCGGTTAAGATTCGCTCCTTCCCCTGTCAGTTAAGTTCAGCCCGTGACTCAGCCTGAACTTGCAAATGCAGTGCAATTCTTGGTTTCTCAGCCGTGTCTGACTCTTTGTGATCCCATGAACTATAGGCCTCCAGCCTCCTATGTCCATTGGGATTCTCCAGGCGAGAATACTAGAGTGGGTTGCCATGCTCTCCTCCAGGGTATCTTCCTAACCCAGGGGTGGCACCCAGATCACCCACTGCAGGTGGATTCTTTACCATCTGAGCCACCAGGGAAGACCATAAACTCCCTGCACATAAGCCCTCCTTAGCAGTCTGTGATGGATTGAATGTTTGTGGTTGTTCAGTTGCTCAGTCATGTCCAACTCTTTGCCACCCCATGGACTGTAGCACACCAGGCTTCCCTGTCCTTCACTATTCCCGGAATTTGCTCAAACCCATGTCCATTGAGTCAGTGATGCCATCAAACCATCTCATCCTCTTGCCCCCTTCTCCTGGCCCCAGTCTTTCTCAGTATCAGGGTCTTTTTCAATGAGCCAACTCTTCACATCAGGTTGACAAAGTATTGGAGCTTCAGCATCAATCATTCCAATGACTATTCAGGGTTGATTTCTTTTAGGACTGAATGGTTTGACCTCCTTGCTCTGCAAGGGACTCTCAAGAGTCTTCTTTTCTCTAGCACCAAAGTCTAAAAGCATCAGTTCTTCAGTGTTCAGCCTTCTTTATGGTCCAACTGTCACATCCGTACATGACTACTGGAAAAACCATAGCTTTGACTGTATGGACCTTTGTTGGCAAAGTGATGTCTCTGCTTTTTAATATGTTTGTGTCCCCCCAAAATTCATATGTTGAAATCTTGTGCCCCCAGTATGATTGTATTTGGAGGTGGATGTCTTTTGGAAGTAATTAGGATTAGCTGAGGTCTAGGGGTTGGGAGATATGAAGCCTTCTTGGGTGCAATTAGTGCACGAGAGAGCTTGCGTCCAGTCTCTTCTCAATGCCATGTGAGGAGACAAGCAGTAGCCAGCAGTCTCCAGACTGGAAGAGGCTCTGGACGTTGTTTTGTTCTCTACTGCAGGCTATAAACTCTCTGAGCCCACCTTCTTGAAAACACAGCTATGGAATAGGCATTAGGCAGTGAGCATTTATTTCTAGAATCTGTTATTTGATGGCAGCCGCAGACGTCTGTGGCATGAAGTGACCTCTGACTTTGCTAAGGCCCCCATTTCACGCTCATGCTCTGTGAGAACTGGGGTGGGTGGGAGAGAGAAATTTAGCCGCGGTGGCTTTATTACTTGAAAACAATGTTAAGAGAAAAATAGCGCTTTAGTCATTTCCACATATTTTGGGGTTCCTTTGGAATGCAGGCTTTCTGCCGTTTTCACTAGCTTCCCCAGCCCTCAGGATAGTTCTCGATATACTCTACATGTGGCAGGTATTTTCGTCAATATATTATTGAAAACAGTTGTATCTCAGGGCCTCCTGCTGCAGATCTAGAATTAAAACAGTTCCCCGGCTCTTGCTGGGGGGGGGATCGTGGAGAACAGGTGAATAAGGGAGGCAGTATTTTCCTCCTGACTCCCTTTCCAAGGTCAGAGCGGGAAGAGAGTGTCTTCACTCTGCGGAGCATTCTTCACGCGGTTGTTGCTGATCCCGTTGGGCTTAATTCTCTTCTTAATGAGCTGCACACCTGTGTCTCTGGCTGGCTGCCCTCAGCACAGTGGGAGCAGGCGAAGGAGGGTGAATTCCTCCTTTATCCTGACTCCTAGGATTCAGAGCTCTGCCTGTCTGTGTTTTGTTGAGCATCCCAGGTGTGGGTGGTAGTCTGAACATCTTTCCGTTATGCTAAATAGCCAACATTACCTTCGTTATGCAGACTGAGGTTAAAGACAGTGAAATTCCTAGGTCGTTTCCAGGCCCGCTGCAGCCCCAGCCAATTTCACAATTCCACAGGAAGTCATGCCTGACCTTTTTGTTAATTTCTCGTTAGTGGATGCTGATCAACTCGAAAAGATGGTGGTGGAGATTGCCCAAGCCTTAGGCTTTTGGGGGATGACCTCACAGCAAAGAATGCAACATGAATCTTGAAAGCTGAAAAGACTTTATTCAGCCCATCATTCTTCGTGGGCTTTCTTATCAGGGTCTAGGGTCAGGAGGGAGGTGGACGGTGGCAATTTAGATTGTGTTTGACCATTGTCACAACTCAAGAAAATGTCTGGATGATTTTTTACCAAATTTACAGGGTATATTTGGGGTAATAGAACTTAAAATGTAACCTATGGGAGATGTATAGAATTTACTTTATGAGCCCATGGGAGCACTTTGATGCAAACAGTCCTTCCCTGGAGAAGCTGAAGCTGAGACATTATTAAGAGTCCCATGGTGGACCATGTTTGAAGACACAGGTGAGACATGCTGAAATGTGTAAGGCAGAGAAAGCAAATGATGTCTACAGTGTGACTCCAAGATCCAGAGTCCTGGGAGGACACTCATTGTGGATGCCTATTTATGATTTAGGGATTTTGTTTTTCCCACCTGGGCAGCTCTGTGTGGCATCTTCCAGGGTGAGAGGTGGTATGGGAATAAAGGGGATCAGAACACACCATTCCAAAATCTGCCCTTTTGGCATAAGAATCACTTTAAGTTGAAAGCAATTCAGCAACAAATGCAGAAAGAGCTCTTTGTCCACCCCATCTGCTTAAAAACAGAATATAAGTGTTCTCCTTCCTCCCTCCCATACCAGGAAGAGAATAGCTCTTATCACTGGGGGGAGCATGTAAATACTGAGATGGGTCTGCATAAACAAGCCTTACTCAAATAACCTTTATCTTTCCTTGGTTTCCTCCATATATATTTTCCTTCCCACAAGTACTGCTCCTAGAATTCAAGCCCCTTTTCCTTTGTCCCGTTACTTTTTCACAGATTTATTGCTCTTGGCTAAAATGACATAGAATCACCCTAGGTCTGATTCTTGGATCTAGATTTCTTTTCTATGAAAGCCTCCCTGCATGTAAAAATTAAAATATTATCATCAAATAAAATTCATATGCCTTTCCTCCTGTTAATCTGACTTTTGTCAGTGTAGTTTACAGGGGCAAATGAATCTAAGAGGGTAGAAGAAAGATTTTTTTTCCCTCTCTTCTCCTGCAGGTACCATGGACTTATGGGTGCTAGTGTTAAAGAACCCACCTGCCAATGCAGGAGACATAAGTGATGCAAGTGTCATCCCTGGGTTGGGAAGATCCCCTGGAGTAAGAAATGACAACACACTCCAGTATTCTTGCCTAGAGAATCCCATGAGCAGAGGAGACTGGTGGGCTGTAGTCCACAGGGCCACAAAGAGCTGGACACAGCTGAAGCAACTGAAGATGCATACATACACAGGAGTCATCTCAAAACCCATCTATCTTTTTCTGTATGGACTTCTAACTTGCCTAAACCACTGGTTATCAGACTTCTGTTTTTAATCCTACAGTCTTATCATCTTACAGTAAGTATACACCTGCAGTATATATTTGTTTAGTTATACTTGTAGTGCTGTACTTGTAGGGGCTTGCTAGGTAGCTCAAATGGTAAAGAATCTGCCTGCAGTGCAGGAGATCCAGCTTTGATCTCTGGGTCAGGAAGATCCCCTGTAGAAGGGCATGGCAACCCACTCCAGTATTCTTGCCTGGAGAATCTCATGGACAGAGGAGCCCAGTGGGCTACAGTCCATGGAGTTGCAAAGAGTTGGACATGACTGAGCGACTTACACACACACAGTAATGCTGCACCGTTATTTCTGTGCATTATAAAACATACGTAGAAGCAGAAGTTTTAATTGCAGAGTATCAGTATTCTGTTTCTTTCCTAACTCCCTGATGGATCTTTTTTTGTGGTAGTAGTTCCCGCCATACATTGACATGAATCAGCCACGGGTGTACATGTGTCCCCCATCCTGAACCCCCTCCCACATCCCTCCGCATCCCATCCTTCAGGGTCATCCCAGTGCACCAGCCCTGAGCACCCTGTCTCATGCATTGAACCTGGATTTGCGATCTATTTCACATATGGTAATATACATATTTCAATGCTATTCTCTCAAATCATCCCACCCTCACCTTCTCCCACAGAGTCCAAAAGTATGTTCTTTACATCTGTGTTTCTTTTGCTGTCTCGCATATGGGATCATCATTACCATCTTTCTAAATTCCAAATATATGTGTTAGTATACTGTATTGGTGTTTTTCTTTCTGACTTACTTCACCCTGATAGATATTTGAACCCTCATCCCACTCTGAAGAGCCATCTCCAAGATAGTCTTCTGTCAAGACCTGGAGCAAACTTTAAAAAATATGAATCTAATCTCATCTGCTCAGACTAGGATGGTTTTGCTTTGCACTTAGAATGCAACCCTGTCCTGGAGGCCGGCGAGCCCTCCTGCCCTCTTCCAGTCTGTCCCGTCTCCTTCTACCCCTGCTTCTCTGCCACTCTTGGCCTGGCTCATTAGAGTCCTGCCATCTTGGTTTTCACTGAGTTTCTCAAAGGCTGTATCCTCTTGCCTGTCACTGAGGTTTCATGTAAGTTAGTTTGAAGGCTTTCTTCTGCTCCTCACCTAATTTTCACACATTCTTTGTTCTTTCATTTCCTCAAAGAAACCTTTCCTGACATTAGCCCTCTCTTTTACCACTAATCCAAATCAGTTTTCCGCATACTGAGGTCTCATCCCATTTTAATGTTTTTCTTCAGAGAACTTATTACGAGGGTAATTATACTTTTGGCATTGTTTGCATGATAGCCACTTCTATCGATAGTGTCTATCAATAGATAGACTTCTGTGTGTCCTGCTTGGAACTGTAACCTTTTTAAAAAATCTTTTTATCCTGGTGACTTGTACAACAGAGCTTCCAAGGTGATGTAGTGGTAAAGAATCCGCCTGTCAATCCAGGAGATGCAGGTTCGATCCCTGGGTAAGGAAGATCCCCTGGAGTAGGAAATGGCAACCTGTTCCACTATGCTTGCCTGGAAAATTCCATGGACAGAGGAGCCTGGTGGGCTACAGTCCATGGGGTCACAAAGAGTCACACACAACTGAGCACGCCCATGGCACTAGCACAGTATTTAACAAATAGTGAGTACTTGATACAATTTTAATAATTGAGCAGGTGAACAGTGATCATATTTTCCAAACCAAACAGCATGGTATACAGATTTGGAGGACAAGGACCCAGCCTGTTGGGAGTAAGGACTTCATAAAATCCAGCATATGGGACTGGTGCATTTCCTTCTTATTCTTATTACCCATGTGTCAAGCTGGTACTTGAAGCTCTTGTGATATGTGTATCAGGAAGACAGTATATCCAAAAGTAAGCATATTGCAGAATATGGTGGGATAATGCTTCTGCTTCTAAATGTGCCTCTCACCCCCTTTATTTTAATGCTGTCATTTTCTGCAAGGAGTTGCTGATGCGACAGTCCAGATCTCTCTTTTATTGGGTTGTCTTGATTAGGGAATAACCCAGCCTTCCTAAATTATTCACAAGTTTCAGGCATTGCTGAGGACTAGCAACTGTCAAATATGGTAATTATCAGCTAGGCTGGAAGAAGGACCTGATTTAAAGTTATGTGTGTAGATTAACAGGCAAAGCAGCAGTGGAAAAGTGAGCCTCTCCCTTCCTAAGTGCCAAGACCATTAAAGGCAAATGGATATCTGCAGCGGCCTGTGCTAGCTGCCCCCCATCCCTCACAGACAGAAAAGCAAATGCCATCCACAGTGTCGGTGATCCTGGGGCAGAGGGTCTGACACTGACTGAGAGCCTGCGGTGACTGGCCAGTGCTAACCTGCCTACACACATGTGACAGGAGCATATTTTGAAACATCTTTTGGGGCGTTTTCACTTTTAAACTACCTTCCTGGTAGTCAGATTTCTGGTGTCTTCTGTATCTCAGCCCTGACACCTGTACCCTACCTGAGGGAATGAGGGAGGTCACCAGATAGTCAGAACACAAATGTCAGAGAAACACAGCTATCTATTCATTTATTTCTTTAGCAAATAATTTGTACAAATCCTCAGTTACACTTGAGGTTCTGATTCTAGAGATGTGCTGTGATTAAATCATGGTACCTGATGTTGGGAAAGATTGAAGGCAGGAGGAGAAGGGGACGACAGAGGATGAGATGGTTGGATGGCATCATGGACTCAATGGACATGAGTTTGAGTAAACTCCTGGAGTTCATGACGACAGAGAAGCCTGGTGTGCTGCAGTCCATGGCATTGTAAAGAGTCCAACATGACTGAGCGACTGAACAACAACCCACCTCATGGAGCTTCCATTCTACCTGGGTAGACCGATGATAAACAGAAACTAATAAGTAACCCATAAAAGTGCAATAGCAAAATGATAATAAGAATAGTAAAACCATGTTGGTGAGAGTATTTAGATACTTTAACCTTAATGATTTAAAATGTCATTTAAACAGTACTTCCAGATTTGGCAAATTAAAATACAAGATGGTCAGTATGTATATTATTTGTGGTTAACTAGAATTAAAGTGTAACTGTATGGCTTCTCTTTTACCTTGTAAGTGAAAGTTGCTCAGTCATGTCTGACTCTTTGCGAACCCATGGACTGTAGCCCACCAGGCTCCTCTGTCCATGGAATTCTCCAGGCAAAAATATTGGAGTGGGTTGCTGTTCCCTTCTCCAGGGGATCTTCCAGACCCAGGGATCAAACCCGCATCTTTTGCATTGCAGGCAGACTCTTTACTCTCTGAGCTACCAGAAAAGCCCTTAATCTTGTGACCATACCTTCAAATTTCACCTTGAATAATGTGAAGAAACTGGCTTTAGGAAGCCCTGGAGAAAGAGCTGCCTGGGAAGGAGATTAGTATGTGGAAAATGCCCTAACTTCAAAAGAGTGTTGTTAGTCTCAGTCATATCCGACTCCTTGAGACCGCATATCCTGTAGCCCACCAGTCTCCTCCATCCATGGGATTCTCCAGGCAAGAATAGTAGAGTGGGTTGCCATTTCCTTCTCCAGGGGATCTTCCCAACCCAGGGATCGAACTCGGGTCTCCTGCACTGCAGGCAGACTCTTTAGTCTGAGCCACCAGGGAAGCCCGACTTATGAAGAAGGAAGGTTATTCAGACCAGACCGTTTGGAGCCTTGTGAGCCATGGTGTATGTATTTGCGGATTTTAAGTAAGATAGAAACCACTGGAGAAATCATTTCAGAAGGGTGGTATTATCTGATTTTTAGTTTAAAAATATCACTTTGGCTTCAGGGTTGAGAACATCCTAGAGGAAAGAGAGAAAGTAGATAGAGGAGAGGAAAAAGTTCTTTTTTTTCTTCCTTCAGGCCATCTTAGGTTCATGAGCTGGGATCCTGTGAATTAAACTAATGAAAGACAGATTAAGAGACAAATAGAAGTTTATTGCATGCATCACGCATATATATGGGAGAACTCAGCGATGAGTAACTCAAAGGGGTGGCTAAAATTTGGGCATATATGGCATCTTAACAAATCAACAATAAGTTTGCTGAGAAGTGACGAGATAAAAGAAAGGGACTTTGAGCTTCTAGGGGTGGCAGATTGTGGGATGGTAAATATAAGGGGAGAGCTGGTAATAGATAAATATTGTTATAGTGAGGTTAATTATGTAGATCAACCTTATGTAGATCTTCGTGCCTTTGGTTGATAAGAGTCTAGAGTTTTCTCCAGTGATTAAGACTCATCCTGACTTTTCTAGTGGAGAGGCAGTGGACTGAGAGTTTTCTTATGGTTGCTTCTTCTTAAATGTCTTCAGCTCAAATGACTCCTTATGTCAAAGTGGCATATTTTGGGGGTGGCTTACTCTGAGCCCTTCCCCAGAAAAGCCAGTGGAGGAGGCTGTTAGAATAGAACTGGCATAAGACGGTGTGGCTGTCAGGGGAGTGGGTGTGGTGGAGGTGATGATAAAAACCTAGATTTTGTATACATTTAAAAAGTAGAATTAACAAGAATTACCAGAGGATTTCATATGGGGGTTCTAGGAAAAAAAGACTCGAGAATGATTCCAAGGCTTTTGGGTGTGAGTAACCATTTCAAAAGACGATAATGTCAGTAAGAATAACACATTTTTATTTCCACGAAGTTTTTCCAGTTGGAGACAAATACAAGATAGACTGGAGAAGAAATGGAGAGACAGGGAGGAATGGCCATTTGAAATAGAAAGATCTTAAGACTGATGATTATTCAGCATCTGGAACTTTCAGGGAGCTGTGTGGAATCTGAGTCACACTTGCCCTTGTGAATTTCTGATGAGAACTGTCAATTGGTTGTTGTGGTTCAGTCACTCGGTTGTGTCCGTCTCTTTGTGACCCCGTGGACCACAGGATGCCAGGCTTCCCTGTCCTTTACTGTCTCTTGGAGCTGGCTTAAACTCATGTCCATTGAGTCAGTGATGCCATTCAACCATCTCATCTTCTATTGCCCCCTTCTCCTCCTGCCCTCAATCTTTCCCAGCATCAGGGTCTTTTCCAAGGAGTCAGTTCTTCACATCAGGCAGCCAAAGTATTGGAGTTTCAGCTTCAGCATCAGTCCTTCCAGTGAACATTCAGGGTTAAATTCCTTTAGGATGGACTGGTAGCAAAGTGTTGGCTGAAGCTGAGTACTGAAACTCAGTTCTACATCCAAACCCACCCATATGAACAACTATCTGCCCTCAATGGCTTGGGACTCTAAGACGTATTCCACTTCTTCATCCTAAATATTCAGAGTGTGATCGTAACAGCGGTGGAGAAGGCAATGGCACCCCACTCCAGTACTCTTGCCTGGAAAATCCCATGGACAGAGGAGCCTGGAAGGCTGCAGTCCATGGAGTCGCTGAGGGTTGGACACGACTGAGCGACTTCACTTTCACTTTTCACTTTCATGCATTGGAGAAGGAAATGGCAACCCACTCCAGTGTTCTTGCCTGGAGAATCCCAGGGATGGGGGAGCCTGGTGGGCTGCCATCTATGGGGTCGCACAGAGTTGGACACGATTGAAGTGACTTAGCAGCAGCAGCAGCATAACAGTGGATGGCAAAGCCCCCAGAGATGTGATAGGCAGGTCCCCCCTGCAAAGATGTCCACGTCCTGATTCCTAGAACCTATGAATGTATAATGTTGTTGTTCAGTTGAGTAGTCTGACTGTCATTGTTCAGTCTGACTTCCTGAGTCCCCATGGACTGCAGCACATCCTGTTCTTTACTGTCTCCCAGAGTTTGCTCAAATTCATGTCCATTGAGTGAATGTGTTATGATGGGTGGCAAAAGGGAATTAAGGTTGTAGATAGAATTAAAGTTGCTAATATGCTGTTCTTAGCATGATAAGATTTTCCTGGATTATGAGGTGGGCCCGGTGTTCAGTTCAGTCCAGTTCAGTCGCTCAGTCATGTCCGACTCTTTGCGACCCCATGAATCGCAGCACGCCAGGCCTCCCTGTGCATCACCATCTCCCGGAATTCATTCAGACTCACGTCCATCGAGTCCGTGATGCCATCCAGCCATCTCATCTTCTGTTGTCCCCTTCTCCTCCTGCCCCCAATCCCTCCCAGCATCAAAGTCTTTTCCAATGAGTCAGCTCTTCACATGAGGTGGCCAAAGTACTGGAGTTTCAGATTTAGCATCATTCCTTCCAAAGAAATCTCAGGGTTTATCTCCTTCAGAATGGACTGGTTGGATCTTGCAGTTCAAGGGACTCTCAAGAGTCTTCTCCAACACCACGGTTAAACGCATCAATTCTTCAGCTCTCAGCCTTCTTCACAGTCCAACTCTCACACCCATACATGACCACAGGAAAAACCCTGGCCTTGACTAGATGGACCTTAAGTGAAAGAGGGAGGCAGATAAGTCAGAACCAGAGTGATGTGATGGGAGAAAGCCTCATCTGCTTTTCAGCTGGAAGGGAGTAGCAAGCCAAGGAACACAAATGGCCACTAGAAGCCAGAAGACAAGAAATCATTGTTTCCTCAAAGCTTCAGAAAGGAAAGAAAGCCCTACTGACGCCTTAATTTTAGCTTATTTCAGACTTCTGACCACTATAAATGTATTTGTGTTGTGTTGTTATAAGATTCTAAGTTTGTGGCCATCTGTTACAGCAGCAATGCGAAGTCAAGACACTGCCCAACACTGAAGTAGATAAGACCACCTGGATGTCTTCCATCAAGTAGAGTGAGTGATGATAGAACACATTCATCCTCATACATAGAGTATGAGGATGACTTGACGGGGGGAGCCTAAAATGTCCAGGACAATATGTTGCCCTGATGGTTGAGGGCAACATATAAAATGTCGTATTTCTTCCAATTCTCCAAATCCTTACTTGAGTTATGAGTTGCTATAGACTGAATGTTTGTGAACCCCCCCAAATTCACATATTGAAATTTTAACCCATAATGTAATGGTATGAGGAGATGGGGCCCTGGGAATTAATAAGCTCCTGATGGCACAGTCCACTTGAATGGGATTAGTGCCCTTATAAAGAGACCCCAGAATGCTCTCTTGTCTTTCTGCCATGTGAGGACAAACAGACAAACTGGCTCTCTAGCAACCAGGATGCAGGCTCTCACCAGACACCAAATCTGCTGCCACTTTGATTTTAGACTTGCCAGCCTCCCAGAATTGGGAGCAATATGTTTCTGTTGTTTATAAGAATTTTGGAAAATGGAAATTTATTTCTCACATCTTTGGGATTCCCTGGCATCTCAGATGGTAAACAATCTGCCTGCAATGCTGGAGACCTGGGTTCCATCCTTGGGTCGGAAGATCCTGGAGGAGGGAATTGCTACCCATTCCAGTGTTCTTGC
Organism: Oryx dammah; assembly: GCF_014754425.2. Taxonomy (NCBI): domain Eukaryota; kingdom Metazoa; phylum Chordata; class Mammalia; order Artiodactyla; family Bovidae; genus Oryx; species Oryx dammah. The sequence continues at coordinate 9,740,197 of NW_024070210.1, read as the reverse complement.
CTGGAGAATTCCATAGAGAGAGGAGCCTGGTAGCCTACAATACATGGGGTTGCAGAGTTGGACATGACTGACTAAGCGACTAACACATAAGAGTACTGGAGTGGGTTGCCATTCCCTTCTGCAGGGGATCTTCCCCACCCAGAGATGGAGCCTGTTTCTCCTGCTCTGCAGGTAGATTCTTTACAGTCTGAGCTACCAGGAAAGCCCACAGATATGTGTGTTAGTCATTCAGTCGTGTGCAACTCTTTGTGACCCCATGGACTGTAGCCTGTCAGGCTCCTCTGTCCATTGAATTCTCCAGGCAAGAACACTGGCGTGGGTGGCCTTTCCCTTCTCCAAGGGATATTCTGGCCCCAGGGATTGAACCTGGGTCTCCTGCATTGCAAGTGGATTCCTTACCATCTGAGGCACCAGGGAAGCCTATAAGTCACCCAGGTTATGCTATTTTGTTACAGCAACCAGAGCTAAGACATTCGCTCAGCTTTCCAGAATGAACTAGGAGTCTCTGGGTTCAGGCTGTTCTGTGTAGAACACGGACATTTTCTGTAGCCTTTACCCCCTATTCTGTAAGCTCCTTCAAAGGGCAAGCCATGTTTTATTCAGTAGTCTTAACCTAGCACTTAGCACATGACTGCTGGACAGAGAAAGAAATGAGTGAATGAATGAGTCGGTGAATGCCTCTCTTTCCTATTTTGACAAATGTGTATGTGGGCTGGTGTGTGTGTCACAACTGTGTGTTAGAAGATCACAAGTTAAGCTTGAATTCATGCAAGCCATTTTGCAAGGCCTAGTTTGACAGACCCATTTGTTATGCAAGGTCATATGGTTGTAATTGTTGTCCCTCAGCATAAATATGGGCCAGGAACCAAGCATTAAAATACAGTGAATCCTTGGCATCTATTCTCTTTCTTTGTAGCTTGATCTGACCTCTGACAAGCCAGAAGAGAACCAGCTTGAGTAGTGGCCTGTGGCCCCACCAGACCGCTCTAAGAATGACAGCTTTGGCTCATGAATGGGAACAGGGCATCAAGAGGGGGTATGCGGTCAGTCCGCAGGGGAGACTGGAACTTGGTTGGCTTGGAGGACTGAAACAGAGGGCGAAGCAGGGTGGAGTGAGAGGACATTAAACTGAGTGAGGGCCGGGTTGTTTCAGGTTAATCTGAGACGCATTTGTTCAGAGACTGTTTGCTCTTCTGAATGCTTTGTACAAAGGCACTGTGCAAAATACCACTAAGGAGGCAGGGAGTAATCATAGCTGATGTTTCCTTCCTGTTTATTGTGTGTGGTGGGCGCTGTGTTGAGCAGTGTTAAAGTAGTATCTCATTTATTCCTCAGAACAAGCCCATGAGTGCAGAGCAATTATGGTACTCAGCAAACTGATGAGGAAACTTCAATTTCATGACAGTAAATGCCATGGGAACCCAGTATATGGCAGAGCTGGGTATTTATTTATTTATTTTTATTTTTTATTAATTAATTTATTTTAATTGGAGGCTAGTTACTTTACAATATTGTGGTGGTTTTTCCCATACATTGACATGAATCAGCCATGGGTATAGATGTGTCCCCCATCCTGAACCCCCCTCACCCCTCCCTCCCCACCTCATCTCTCAGGGTTGTCCCAGTGCACCAGCCCTGAGCACGCTGTCTCATGCCTCGAACCTGGACTGGTGATCAATTTCACATATGGTAATATACATATTTCAATGCTATTCTCTCAAATCATCCCACCCTCGCCTTCTCCAACAGAGTCCAAAAGTCTGCTCTTTACATCTGTGTCTCTTTTGCTGTCTCACATATACGGTCATCGTTACCATCTTTCTAAATTCCATATGTATGCATTAGTATATTGTATTGGTGTTTTTCTTTCTGACTTATTTCACTCTGTATAATAGGCAGAGCTGGGTATTTAAACTGATGTCTGATTCAAAAGCCTGTTCTCCTAACTCATGCTCATACTGGCCTGGTCTTTAGCCATTGAACCTCATACTTGAATTGCTCTACTTTTCTCCTAGTAGCAGACACAATTACAAGTTATAATATGAACAAAATGGGAGAAATGCTGCAAAGAAGGAGTGGACTTAACATTATGGGAACAGGAAACTTCTGGGAACACCATTTAGGCAGGAATATGCAAATAAATACTGGTAGCTATTGAGTGTTTACTGAGTCAGGCGTTTTACCTCCATTCAGTCATTTATTAAAAAAATATTTACTATGAACCTACTGTGCATCAGGCACCTTTCTAAGAATGAAGGATATATCAAAAAATGAAACAAATATACTTGTTTTCTTTAATGTTGCACTGCAGTAGAGAGAAACAAAGAATAAACTGTATATAGTTTATACATACACACTCACACATATGTTCATACATACACACATTTAAAAATGTCACAGGATATTAAACACAATGGGAAAAAGGAGGAAGAAGCAAGAGGTTATTTTAAATGGAGTCCTCAAGAAATAGCGTGTCCTGAACTATCTCTCTGAATCCTCACAACACTTCTGAGTCAGGGACTATTTCTGTGTACCCTTTCCAAATGGGGAAAAAGGGCTTAGAGAAACTAACTAGATTGCTCAAGAAAGTAATGGATCTGGGATACCAACTTGAGCATATGGACTCCAGAACCTGTATTACCAAACCCTATGCTGTTCTTACTCCCCAGTAGGCTTTTAAAACTTTTCTTCTTCTCCCTCATCTAGAAACTGATTGAGCTGTTATGGCTGTCTGGGCCCTGTTTGCCCTTCCCAGTGACTTGCTGGGTCTCTTTCTCTATGAGCCCAGCTCAGCCTCATCTTATGAGTCCCCAGCAAAAGTCACAAGAGCTTCAGCAGCTTCAGCCCCCACCATCTGCCCACCAGAATCCACCTCCAGCTCAACAGAACCATGTGTGTGCAGCCTCAGGGGTTCAACATTTGTTTCTCCTGCTTTCTCTAGCAGGAGCCAGGTCTTCTGGTTAATGAACCTTATTTGCACCTATTACACCCTGTGGAAACTGGGTCTTGGGCCAGCAGAGGCCATTTCAGGGACCAGTTTTCGAAGCTGGGCTAGTACTCTCCAGCCTGAGGATTAGAAAGCCATTCCTGTCCCCTTCTTCACAAAGGCTCCAAGTCCAATAACAGTCTGGAGCCACTCTGAATCAGCTCCTAGTGTGAGATAGCTATAGCTGGAAAAGAACTGGATTGGTGATCTCCAAATAGCATCACAGGGTGCTTTTCTGGAAAGCCTGGTCTTTGAGGGACCTGCCTAGTCTGGTCTCTGAGGTCCCTTCTAGTGATCTTTGGTGTACACGTGGGTACCTTTCTTGGGTCTTCTAAGTCCAGAGGGGGTAGCCTAGGGCAAGATTATTAGGAACTTTAATTCACCCATGAAGCACAATATTTTGTCATATACTTAGTAGGCACCATACTCTTATGAGGTACATACCATACTCTTAGCCTCATCTTATAAATGGCCAAACTGAGGTACATGGGAGGTTAAGTCGTCCAAGGCTAAATTGTGAGAAGCAGGGCTGGATTAGAAATGGAGTGCTGTCATAACACCTTGATAATATTTTCTCTAGATGCTGGGGACACATCCAGACAAGAGATCCCTGACTTCAGGAAACTTACAGCCTAGAAGGGAGACAACTGAGTAAAACAAAAACACCAGTGAGGGGTTATTTCTTAGAAGTTGGATAAAGTACAGGTAGATGACTGGGTCAGAGCATCCAGGGGAATGAGTGGGACTTTCCTTCTCTTTCCTCACTCACAACATTTTTGTCTCCCCATTTTGTCTCTCATCCTATGCTTTATTTGACTCACTCTCTCCATAAAATATATCTGGCTGTTTCCCAGCTCCTCATGATTCTTTTTGGGGACCATCTTGAAACGTGTTCAAATGAGGCAGCCAGTTTTAACAGCTAATCTGTTACCTTAAGCTCTAAATTATCTGTCATTGATAACAACGTACTCCAAAATGTGATGGCTTACACATCAGCCTTTTTATTATGTCATGATTTTCTGGGACAGGAGTTTAGCTGGACTTGGCTGTGCTGTGCTGCTCCACCTGTCAGTGACTTGGGTCCACGATGGTATCATGTATGTGCCTGGCATCTTGCAGGGGCACATGGAAGGCTGAACTCCCTCTCTGTAGTTTCATTGCAGGACTTCCCCATGCGGCTTTCTAGCAAGTCGTCAGAATTCTTAGCATGTTGATTCAGCTACTGAGGGAGACCATGGTTGAGGCTGCCTGCTCTCTTAAAGGCTGAGAACCAGCAGAGCATGACTTAACACTGTTCTCTGTTGATTAAATCAGGTGTGCGCTAGCCCAGGTCCAAGGAGAAGAGTACACTCCACCTTTGGTTGTGAGGAATGTCAAAGAATTTGTGGCCATCTTTCATTTACTACAGTTTCTGGTTCACTTGGCATTGAATTTGTATGAAGGAGTAATGTATTTCTAATAAAATATTGCCTCTGAAGACTGGTTGAAGCTGAGTTGCTACAACCTTTAATATATATTTAGTGTTCAAATAAGATAACTTAACTTTCTCAGAGCAATGAATGTGGAGTGATTGCCTTTTACTGCATGAGTGCCTGCTCATTTGCTCAGTCATGTTAGATTCTTTAGCAACCTCATGGACTGTAGCCCACAGGCTCCTGTCTCTGTGGAACGTTCCAGGCAAGAATACTGGAGTGGGTTGCCATTTCCTATTCCAGGGGTCTTCCTGACCCAGGGACGGAACCTGCATCTCTTGCATTGGCAGGCGGATTCTTTAGCACTGAGCCACCTGGGAAGCCCGTCTTTTAATAAACACAGGCAAACTGATAACTTCCAAATGTCCTTGTTCAAAGGAATGGGGATATTTAGATCATCCTTGCATTTTTGGCAGAGGGAGTAAATGTGCCATGGGGAGGAGGCAGGTGGGAAGGAAACTCTAGGCTGCTCAGGAAAAGCTGTGGAAGGATACTTGGAGAGAGAGTGGATTACATTCATTCCAACAGGAGGAGCTGTTGAATTCCCAAGAAAAGCACAGAGATCAAGAGTGGAGACAGTAAGATTCCTAGAGGCAGCCCCAGGGAAATGACCACTTCTAAAACTGTTCTAGGCACATTGTAGGTGCTCAGTGTTTAATGACAAAAAAATTGTGATGAGATGGCTGTGGAGATGGCATCTAGATCAGGCATTTTAGAAAGTAGACCTGGAAATAAAGGAACTTTTACATTATTTGAGGAGAATCAAATGGAATTATTTGGGTGAACCAAGAAACCACACTTAGTACATGGCAGATACTAAAAAAATATTAGTTGCATTCTATTTTTTATTTTTTACTTCTTCAGACTGTAAGAGTAAGTGGTGAATAAAAGTAGAACTAAAGGATAGTTTTACCTTTATGAGTTAAAATAGAGAGCTGAGTTAACCAGTAGAGCTTTCTGAAATGATGGAAATATTCTTCACCTGTTACTGACTGTTAGGAGTCTGGCCCCAAGAAAGGTTCTACTGTGTGATGTCGTTTGAGCCAACAGACTGAGATGGAGTTTGGTTCAGAAGAGAAGGAAAGCTTTTTTTTTTTTTTAGTATTCATTTGTTAATTTTATTTATTTATTTGGCTGCGCCGGGTCTTAATTGCAACACGTGGAATCGTCTGTCTTTGTTGTGGCAACGCAGGATCCTTAGTTGCTGCTTATGAACTCTTCACTGTGGCAGATGGAATCCAGTTCCCTAACCAGGGATGAATCGAGGCCCCCTGCCTTAGGGAGCATGGAGTCTTAGCCACTGGATCACCAAGGAAGTCCCAGGCAAGTTCTGTTCTTTGGTCAAAGAATGGAAGATGTGAGCTTCAGCTCTGCAACACAGGCAGTCCCTCAGAAGCTGTGGGTAGGCTGCTTTGCCGGGAACTCAGCAGCAGGGAGGGGGCGTGTGGAGGGTGGAGTTCTCGCGAGGTTCAGGGTCCAGATCTCAGGGCCTGCTCTCTGCCGCCATCTTGAATTGTAGCCCTGGGCCCAGAGCTTCTACCCACGGTCCGGAGCTGAAGCAACAAGCCTCGCTGTTTGGCACTAGGAACAGTGGGAAGCACTGAGTTCAAGGCCTCTGCTTGCTGCACCCTACGAGCAGGTGAAACTAGACTGAGCTCCAAGGAAGACTAAAGGTTAGACTTTATTACCCAGATTCTATTTTTATTTTCTGGGTATTGTTAATGGGCTTTGCTGGTGATACATCTGCACTGTTCAATTACTGACCTCTGACCACATGGAGCCTTTGAGCCCTTGAAATCTGCTGGTGTGACTGAAGCAGTAAATTTAAAATTTTCTTTAATTTTACTCAATTCAAATTTAAGTTTAAAGAGCCTCTTTGGGCTGCTGGTTGTTATTGGATAAGAGGATTTACTTAATACTGATTTGAAACAAAAGGTCTATAAGATGGTACTCATTAACCTCAAGTGTGTAGCATGGGTACCTTGAAATTCTTTCAGACTCTAGCACATTTAAATTGTTTATTGAGTTAATTAAGGAGGTAGGAGAAAGTTAGGCTTATGGCTACTGCTAAGTCGCTTCAGTCGTGTCCCACTCTGTGCGACCCCATAGATGGCAGCCCACCAGGCTCCCCCGTCCCTGGGATTCTCCAGGCAAGAACACTGGAGTGGGTTGCCATTTCCTTCTCCAATGCATGAAAGTGAAAAGTGAAAGTGAAGTCGCTCAGTCATGTCCGACTGTTAGTGACCCCATGGACTGCAGCCTACCAGGCTCCTTTGTCTACAGGATTTTTCCAGGCAAGAGTACTGGAGTGGGTTGCCATTGGCTAACAGGAAGCAAATATAGAAGCCTAAATATAAGTCTATTATAAGAGTTTAAGACTGAAAGAGGGTAGTAATTTAGGGACCAGCTGGTTCTGCTGGACAGAAAAGACCCTGAAGCTTGTCAGTAACTATTGGAATTCTATAGTTTGGTGTAGCAAAGAAGTTTAGAGTGATTTCCAACCAACAAATTGAGTGAAATAAGTTTTATTTATATTCACCTGGCATAATTTGTTATTTGACTTTTTCAAATGGCAGTAATGGAACTGCAGCAGTTAAACCACTTTCTCCAGAGTACCGGTACTACTGCCAAGAGCAGAAAACTTTCATCTTGCAAAGCCTCAATCAGCCAGTTTCTCATCTGCATCCCATAAATCATCAAGAAGGAACAAGCTCATTATCTCAGCACTAGGGACAAAAGTCTTTTACATGACACTGAACTTCTGACTGCTGCAAAACATGGCAGCTTGCCATTGTATCTTTAACAGGTGTGTTGGCCCCTTTAACAGACTGAGCCAGAAGTTTGAGACAATGGCCTGAAATTTTAATTTGTTATATACTGTGACTTGCGGTGGGTGGGCCCATGTCCAAAAGTAATTGGGTCCAGTGGCTTATGGATGTTTTGTCGTTTTAATAGGTTTGGAGAGAGAGACGTGGGAGTGTCTCTCCCTCAGAACATCCTCTCTTAGACGTTAAGGATTAGGGGAACTTCTCACTCTATTTTGGAAGGTGTTTCAATCCTGCTATTCCAAAGAGCTGGGTAGGTGCTCCCAGGTACAGCCTGTTAAAATGTCCTATACACTTACCCTTCTGCATTCACATATTCAAATGAGGATTTTTGAAAATAAGCTTCCAGAAAATTCCAAAAAGCAAAATTTAAATTTGCCCTGCGATGGCAACTATTTACATAGTTTTTACATTGTATTAGGTGTATTGGTGTCATTTAGAGATGATTTAAAGTATACGGGAAGATGTGTGAAGGTTATATGCCAACACTATGCAATTTTGTATAAGAGACATGAGCATTTGCAGATTTGAGTCCTGGAACCAATCCCTTTGTGTGTACTGAGGAATGACTGTGCCGCCGTCTTGTAGTTCCCTCTCTACATAATGGTTCTGGAGCCTTCTGAATTACCCAAAATGTGATTCCTGTATCATTTAAAATTCACTATGATTTCTAGTAAGCTAATCATATGTCCAGAAAAGTCTCAATTTTCACCTCCCTTTCTAAAGATGGAAATACCGTGAATGTTGTATGGAGGGTGTTCTAGTTTGGGGTATTCTCTTGTTCCGTGGTCAAAAAAAGATAAAGTTGTTAGAAATAAAAAAGCATTTAATCATAATAAGCATGACAGTCATCTTCTGTAATGATCAGATGATACTTATTTTTGGCTTTTGAGCCGTTTGATCTTTGTTGTAACTACTCAGTTGGTAGCAAAGGCAAAAATAATGTGTCGATGAATGAGTGTGTCTGTGTTCCAGTAGGCTTTGTTTGTGGGCCCTGAAATTTGAATTTCATATGATACGCATTTGTGATTAATGTTCTTTTTTTAATGTTTTTCAAACATTTAAAAATGTAAGAAGTCATTCTTAACTTGCAGGCTGCTAAAAACGACAACAACAAAGCACAGATGGCAGACCACACTTGACCTCTAGGCTGTAGTTTGCTAACTTTTACTCTTTAAGATATAGAGATATATAACTAAAGTGAAAACGTTTATAAATGTTGTTTTGTTGTAGATGTTACCAGATTCTAGCATTCTAGAGTTATGAAAGGATTTATGTTTATATCCTTATATATAGAATTTAAAACTGCAGTTTATTTACAATGAGCATCTTTGTAAGTGGATAATTTAAATAATGAAAGAAAAAGCATATTGCTGTAGTACGTAGATAACTGATTGAGGGTGTGAGAGTTCAGGATTTTCTGCTCAACTCTGATGCTAAGCAAAGACTTAATACTTTATATTTTATCATCTCTAAAACGGGAATAATTCTGACTCTCCCATCCTTATAGGACTGTGATAAAAACCAAATGAGACTATACTCCTGAAAATTCCTGGAAAAGATCAAGTGCTACATGTGTGTAATTTTCCAGGAGTATCCCAGAAGTTCTTGGGCTGGTATAATTGCTCTTAACAACTGTGTGGGAAAGTACTGCTATGCAAATGGATAAATATAGGTAGATATTTTTATATTCATGTGGGGGTGATTTGCAGAGAAAAATGATATATCTTGGATATTTTATCTTTTAGCAGCAATAGAAATCTTGCCATATGTGTATATATTTTACAATCACGCTACAAACTGCTGCTTCGTTTAGGATATTGTTTTCTCTGATTTATTCCAAACACAAAGGTGGCCAAAGAAGATGAGATATACTGCATGCATCTCGTGCATGGAAAGATATATATAACATAATGGGTTGAGAGTTGGATTAAAGAAAGACAAAGGCCTCCATACAGGTGGTTCTATTGAAAGAATACTAACTGACAGGATATGAAAGGTGTCTTTTTGACTTTCTGCTGTTCAGGAAGATATTGGTACAAACAGTTGTATGTGTGCCTGTGTTTGTGGGTGTGTGTAAATGAAAGTGCAAGAACATATGTCAATACAGTGTTCTACAATGGGGAAACAACTTCGAGTAAAAATGTACATTTAAAATCATTCAGTTTGCTTCATTTTAGTTTGATTGATTTTATAAAATACTTTTCTTTTTTTGACCTGCATGAAATAATTCAATGAAAGACAGGAAAACATTGTGAAAAGGGTAAATTTTGTTTGTGTTTCTTAGGATATGAAATCACTTGTCCCCTAAATGGAGGGTTTAAATTAAAATAGATGAGAAACTAGGGAAAGAAGAGGAGAAAGACATTTAAACATATTTTTCTTGTGTAAGGTTTTCCATGTTTTCTTCATAACAGTTGAATTTCCCTTCTGGGCTTTGCAGTATAGTTTGTATAATTATTTTGGAGAAATGAGAAATGTGAGAGGGAAAATGAGGTATTTTAGTACTGGTCCCAAATATATGCTGCATCTGGCTGATTTCAGTTAAGTCTCCAAGCGCTACTATAACAGTGTAGATGTCATGAATTATGATGATGGAAAGTTTTATATTTCCCACTTCTGACACTCATTTTCACAGTGTTGGCATCTCTGGTCACTTGTTCTTTTTCTGCTGTCACTATATATTCACATAATCCTTGTTCTCTTTCATTCTCCTATATTTTTAATATTAATTATCCAGTTGTGAATAACATGCCCAATCTTTTGTGATTTGTATGTATGTCTGTGATATTGGCAGCCATGCTCAAGAAATTTGCCTTCAGGTGAGACTAGCCTAATGTTTCTCGTAAATCCATAGGATGATGAAAGAGCTTTAAGTGATGGGTCAATACTCACAAAAGTTTTTCTCATTAAGGTATACACCAGAGAGTCCTGGCATAGTTGTGGCTAGGTTTAGCCTTAATTAGAGGAGACTCTAAGACACACTGATACTAGATTCAAAATTTCACAGTGTAAAACTTGTAGGGACTATAAAATCCAGTGATGCCCAATCCGAGTATAGAAACCTCTGTCATGTTATATCAGAAACCCATTGAAGGAACAAGCTGTTCAAAAGGAGCACAATGTGTTAAATCCCAAATCCTTAGGCATAGTTTGAAAGCTGGAACCAAGTTTAAACTCAGAGTTTTGTGTATTATCTTGAAATTTGTAGACCCTGGATTTGGTCTGTTAAGGTCAACGGAAACTGCCTGTGCTATGAAGGGGTAGTACTACCTAGGGGATGAGAAATCAGCCCTAGAGTCAGATGTATCCAGTTTTAATTCCAGCTCTGTTCTCTACTAGGTGAGCAAACTTGGGCAAGCTACTGTAGTCGCTGAACCTCAGCTTCCCTCTCTTGAAAATGGGTATAAAAACTGTACCTGCTAGGGGAAATCCAATGAAGTCAATCATACAAAATGCTTAGCATGTACGTACTCAATGTTTAGTACCATGCCTGGCCCATCGTAAACACTCCATAAACATCTTTAGGCAGAAAATAGCATATTGTCCTTGTAGGGGAGTACAAAAAATGTATTCAACCTGCTTTCGAGGAGGTGTTGATCTTTCTAAATACTGAAGCCCAAACCCCAGGAACAATGTCAGGAACAGCTCTCAAATGTGTATCATTTAAGTAAGTCCCCCAGGAATAGATGTGATCAACTGATAGTGTATTAAGGATTCCAAGGAGGGAAAGATCAGAGTTCTTTTAGAATGGAATTGTCTGGGAGGATTTCTTGAGGTCAGTGTTTGATCTGAGTCTTTCAGAATTTAATAGACAGGAGAGGAAGAGAGCACTGAGGTAAGGGCATTTGGGGCTGGGAGAATATAAACCACACCCTTATGGTGATCTGGTGATGTAGTTTTGACCTCATGTGAAAAGGTTGCTGCTTTTAGGCCACATTCCAATCACAGTCATTACAGTTATCAAAAATCTGGTCAATCCAAAACTAGAAAAGTTGGTTCCCTATCACGTGTTATGCACCTGGAACCCAAATTCGTGATCCCTGGGTTTGAGCCTGTTTAGCCAATGTGGGACACTGAGCAAAGCTTTTGCCCCCTTGGTGCTTCCATTTTCCCTCTTTCAGAGGAAGGTGTTAAGAGTTAAATTTAACGTTATCAATGGAGACGCCTAGTGTGACACTTTGTGATTCTGCACTTGCTTTATGATAATCCTTCCAATCTTTAATTCCATACCCTCTCTCTCACCTCGTTTAGACACTGGTTGCTTGGGGAAATATTTGGAAGGAATTGGGATTTACTCCATTCGTTCTTCAAAGGCAGTGTTCTTGTGTTTTTTGGTGGTTTTGTCATTTAGGGCACCTCCAGTGTAGATCACCTCATTTGATTCTCACAACACTGGGAAGTGGACAGAGAATTCTGGTAAAGGAGATCCAGCTGAGTGCACAAGGGCTGGCTCCTGGAAAGACAGTAGGACTGTCAAGAAAGACACAGGTCCTGCTCACTTCATCGCCAAGGAGACTGGGCTAACAGCCTGTTTCCTGTACACCAGGAAAGCCATAAGTCTGAGAATTAGGGGTTTTAGCTTTTCATGTGCTGAAGGGTTCCAGGAGTTCCTTTCTGGAATGCAAAGGATAACTGCTTTATCAGGTATGTATTTTAGTCCATAAACAGTCTTTTAAAATTTTAGTCCCTTCTGTGGCTCTGTGAAGTTTTACTTGGAAAACTTTGCAAAACTATAAGACATGGTCTGTGCAGCCCAGACAGTCTGGATTGGAAAAACGGCATGCAGAGATCCATCACATACGTAATTGGGCTCATCTCATCTCCTTTGAGCTGAGAGTTCAGTGAATGGGCATAAAGGGGGAATCACGCCTGAGTAAGTGTTTGCACCTGTGTGAAGACCAGATGGCAAGCTGACATGCGAAGAGCGCTGTACTCATAGGCGGGGAGGTGCCTTTGGGTCTGGCATTGTCCTCTGAGATGGCCTTGTGCCTCCATGCTGTTCAGTTCATCTTCTTCCCCAGGCAGGACTTGACAAGTCATTTGTTCATGGAAGACACTTCCAGAGATAACCTTCAACATTTCCAATAGAGGATCCAGCCCCTGCAGGAAGTGCCTTGCGAACCTCGGCATGCTTATTAAAGAGCAAATGTTCTGAGAGAGCAGGAAATGGTTTCTCTCTCCTTTTCCAGTCATGTATGGCAACCCACTCCAGTGTTCTTGCCTGGAGAATCCCAGGGACGGGGGAGCCTCATGGGCTGCCGTCCATGGGGTCGCACAGAGTTGGACACGACTGAAGTGACTTAGCAGCAGTACCCTCTAGGGCACACCCACTCCACTCCAATGCCGCCTGTTGCTTCTGTGGGGCTGGTAGTGGTGGGGGTGGTGTGCAGAGTTTTATTTTACTTTATTACATTATTTACCTTTTTGGATTGTTCCTGGGATGAATTGCTATGAAGCCCACATTTAATTAGCATAAACTTCAGTAATAGCTTAATATAAATTAAATTTCAAGTCATCTTTCCTTGAGAAATATTAGGATTTATTAGTGGGTCCCCCCAAAAACTAATTCATCTTCGTGGATACATTTCAGCCTTAAGTAATGGAGGAAACTTTGTGTGCTATTGTCTGTAATTATATTGAGAACATTCCCTTCTTCCCCTCTCCCCTTTCTGTATCCTCTGATGATTAGCGTGGTGGGAGAAGCCTTGTCTTTGCCCAAGGCCTTAGGAAAGCAATAATGGTCCCCAAGAGAGAAATTGGCTGTACTGAGAGATAAAGGAGGAAGAGAGTGAAAATAAGGAAATGGTCAGGTCACAGCCCATGACTTAGAAAAACATGTTGAAGCGAAAAGAAATGAACATGTTAAATCTAAGAAGTATGACATGGCTTTCTCATAAATCTCTAAATGGCTGAAAGAAACCATACAGGAGTTAAGCATTCCTGCTTGTGCCGTGGGCCAGGAAAAAGACAGTGCGTGCTCTGTGCTGTGGCCAAATTAATCTCCTAGAAGAACAGCTTGATCTTGTCATTCCTGTGTTCAAGAACAAACACTTAAGGGAACTGGGAGAATTCTGAGTCCCAATTTTGCCATTTGTCCATTTGACCTTGGGTAATGCACTACTAGCCTCTTGTTGCTTCAGTTCGTTCATGTGTTAAAAGGTAAAGTGATGAAACCTACCTCACGTGGTAATTATAAGGATGACACATAATAATGTAGGTAAAACTCTTAGCACAGTGATGCATAATCAGATCATCAGTGCTTGTTGTTATTAACAGATAAGGTACATCTTTCTTGGCATAGGATTCAAGGTCTTTTACCATCTCTCATCTACCTGTCTTTAAGCAGGATGTCCTGCCATTCGACTCCAGGAGATCTTTCCTCCAACTAAAGCAGTACCATGTATTACAACTTGATGTGTGTTCCATTTCCTTTATTACCTGGGAATCCCTTTTTGCGTAAGAAATGAGATCTTAGTTTCAGAACTCCCAGTGACCAGATGAGACCTTATAAAATGCAGATGCATCCCTACTTATGAAAAGACTAGGTTCACAAAGCCTGAAAATTTAAGCCCATGTGTTTGTAAATCCATAGTGTTTTTAAAAGGATTTAAGCTTGTGGGTAGGACACCAATTCAGCCTTGAGTTTTCCTCTATGTAAATTGAAAGAGCTGGATGAGATGATTCATCAATAAGTCTCTCTCCATCTTAAAAGTACTGTGATTTTATTTAATCTGTGTTAATTTCAGTGTTGTCATGTTTCCATGATGCCAAGCATCACCAACATTAAGCCTGAAAGATTAGCCAAAATAGTGATAATCTAAAAAACCCAGATGTTTCATATTTATATATAGAAAATATATATTTTTTAAAAAAACTTTTTTTTTTTCTGTTTTCAACAAGATGCTTGTACGAGACTATTCTTCACTGTGGATTTGGCAAGGGAAAGCCAGCCAAAGTAAAGCACATGTTTGGAAGATTTAGAAGATGTCCCTTAATCCTTATGTAATTTTGTCTGTTTCATGCATTCTTGAATAGTCTTTATAAGAAAGTAGTAAAGGCAAGGATTTCCAGCTGTTATCAATTGTTCTTGATTTTTGTTTTCATTAACGGAGCTACCCTTCCCTTATGGAAAACTGGGAGAAAGTGTTGACGCCACTCTCTCAGAATAACACTCCCTCTAGAAAAAAGAGATGGATCATTAGTCATATAGGTGGTAGCTTCACTGAGTTGCAGAAGGTGTTAGTTTCCAAATCTGTGGCTGACCTCATCTCTAGAAGTGTGCTGATGAATCCAGTGAGGTTAGTATTTTCTGGAAACGAGAGTAAATAGCTAATGCTTAGTAAATTACCCAAATTACTAAATGGGACCTTGGATTCCATAAAGAATTAAATTTGCCTCATGTGACTGAGTGAGCAGTTTCTTTCAAAAGGTAATTTATTTAATAGTGAGCTCAGCCAGTATACAATATTCTTTCAAATCCTATTGAAGAAAAAGAATTTGCATTTCAAAACTTGATTTCAAGTTCTAAACCAGTGGATGAATCTTTTGCACAATGTCTGAAAGTGTAAAACCAGTAAGCAGTCACTCTGGTCATCCTGTCTGTGGATGAGACTGTTGGACGGGCTATGGTGGTTCAGATGTAAAGAACCTGCCTGCAGTGCAGGAGACCCAGGTTCAATGCTGGGTTCAATCCAGAAAGATCACCTGGAGAAGGAAATGGCAACCCTCTCTAGTGTTCTTGCCTGGAGAATTCCATGGACAGAGGAGCCTAGCGGGCTAAAGTCAACGGGGTCACAAAGAGTTGGACACGACTGAGTGACTTTCACTTTCATCAAAATTCATTCCCACATAATGGTTCCATTCTTTTGGTAAAAGTACTGAATAATTTAGAAAACCTTTTATGGTTCAAAGTCTTTAATTAAAATAGACAGTGAAGGTGCCAACTAATACAAAATGTGAATTATAGAATGAAGGTAAAAGAATTGAAGGAAGACAGTTTAATTTCCTTTAAATTTATTTTGTTGTTGTTGTTCAGTCACTCAGTCGTGTCCCACTCTTTGTGACCCCATGGAGTGCAGCATGCCAGGCCTCCCTGTCCTTCACTACCTCCCCAAATTTGCTCAAACCCAGGTGCATCGAGTCGGTGACTCCATTGAACCATCTCAGTGTCTGTCGTCCCCTTCTCCTCCTGCCCCCAATCCCTCCCAGCATCAGAATCTTTTCCAATGAGTCAGCTCTTCACATCAGGTGGCCCAAGTATTGGAGTTTCTGCTTCAGCATTAGTCCTTCCAATGAACACCCAGGACTGGTCTCCTTTAGGATTGACTTGTTTGATCTCCTTGCAGTCCAAGGGACTCTCAAGAGTCTTCTCTGACACCACAGTTTGAAGGCATCAATTCTTTATCACTCAGCTTTCTTTATGTTCCAAATTTCACATCCATACATGACTACTGGAAAAACTATAGCTTTGACTATACGGACCTTCGTCATTAAATTTTGTGGGCTACTATACTTGAAATAGCGTCTTTCCCTGACATTTTCTATTGCCCCAACCCTGCCTGTAATTTGAGTTTCAGTTAAAAGATATAAATAATATGCCTATTTTTATAGTATCCACTGTATGCCGGGCCCTGTTGACAGTTCTCTATGTTTTTATTTAGTGCATGTGATCATTACAAAAGCCTCAACATGATGTAAATACAAGTATGATCTCCATTTTCAGAGATGTTAAGACAGTTCTCTGGGATCATACAGCTCCCAAGTTCACCTTGTACTGTGTTTGTCAAACCTGCGTATGCCTCCCAGTCACCTGGAGGGCTCGTTGAATCACAGATTGACGGGTTCCAGCCCCAGAATATTCTAGTCAGCAAGTCTGGAGTGAGATCTGAAAAATCTGCATTCTATCAAGTTCTCAGGTGATGTTGATGCTGTTGGTCTGAAGGTGATGTTTTCAGACCACTGTATGCTGCCGTTCTATAATATACTCATGAACCATAAAAAGGTTGTTGTGGCAGAAAAACAGTCAAGGCGTTTCCATTTTTGGAAGTTCAGACTGTGAAGCCACTTAAGGCACAGGAAGATGTGTGATCATTCTTTTGTCTGGCCCTTTTGAATCCCAAGACTAGAAAAGCTTCCTAGGCTAGAGGGGCTGGAGGAAAGCATATGTGCTTCACGGGTTCCTTTGAATCTGTCTCTGTGGGACTCTTGTACCAGCTTCCCTGGTGGCTCAGAGGGTAAAACGTCTGCCCGCAGTGCGGGAGACCTGGGTTCGATCCCTGGATTGGGAAGATACCCTGGAGAAGGAAAAGGCAACCCACTCTGGTACTCTTGCCTGGAAAATCCCATGGATGGAGCAGCCTGATAGGCTACAGTCCATGGAATTGCAAAGAGTTGGACACGACTGAGCAGCTTCACTTTCACTTTCTGTGGGACTCTTCCCCAGGGGAGGCCAGGAGGAAATGGGAAAAAAAGTAGCACACTCTCATAACCCCCAGGTAGAAATGGTGTTGATAGCATTCTTTGAGAACAGAGAAAGGCTGTGTGCTCGGCCAGGTGGAGCCCATAGGAACCGCACAGCCTTGGAGTTCCTGTTGCTCAGCATGCTGGAGAAATGACTATGTGGAATATCTCGGTGGACAGGCTTGGGATATCATCACAGCATTTCTTGGAGCCTCAGCAAGAGGCAGAAGGAAAAAAAAATATCCTCAGATGTGGCCAGTAGAGAGCAGCTGACTTAATGAGACTCTGGGGTTGGGATGAGGCTGGCTGACTGTGATCTGCACTGATGGATGACCAAAAGCCATACCTAGATGGGATGTCTCCTGGATGCTGTGTGCACAGGTGCTTACATAGAGGACTGGAAGCCTGTCCTCTACCACCTCTCCCACCCTGCAAAAGCATGTAAACCCATAACCTCAGAGGCATCTTGGGAAAAAGGAGGTGGGATGGTTTGTTTCCAGCATGTTGAAGAAAGGAAGCATAATAAAATCAATTGCATTTGCCTTTATAAATATGAAGAGAGCTACATTTCTTATGTATGAGTTCATGGGATGAAATCTATACCTGTTAGAAATTGATTGCTGTGTAGAAATTTACAGAATGCTAGTGCAGGGTATATCTGTGCCTTAGACCACCTGAGAAACCCAGGGACAGATAAAACCAAATCATCGCGAATCAGTAGGGGTGACCCTGTGAGTGGATTGGTATCCAGAGACGTCTCAGCAGACTTCAGAAATACCATTATAGTATTGTAAAGAAACTTAGGCTGGACGGGAACCACCAACTGCTTTAAATTTACAAGACACATAAAATGGGTGGCCAAAAGGACATAGAGAGGGCAAGTGTAGCTGTGTAAGAGTTTACTGGTAGTTCATCTAGGACTCAGCCTTTCTTTCCTTGGGCAGCAAAGGGAGCTTGGAGTGGTATCAGCCCAGACCAGCAAGGTAGTGGGAGGCCATTATCTGCTCTAAACAGACTCTGTCTTGAAGCTCCAAAACATTGGAGTTCCCATTTGATCAAGCAGTGACTTAGGACCATTGTCGAAAGCCTGAACTTTGGAAGAACATTGGACTCCCTCATCCTCATCTATCAAAGCCCAGAGGGCTAGCTGTTAGCATGTGTGACAGAGTTTCCTTATCTATAAAATGGAAATACATCCCTGATAGAGGAGTTTGACTTCTATGACACCAAACACATCACACTTGGCATGTAGCTGACACCGTGTTGGCTCTATTTTCTGAAAATTTCAAGAATAACATATTTGACTTCAAGTAAAAGGCAAAATATGAAACAGTATGAACAGTATGAAAAGGCAAAATGATAGGATACTGAAAGAGGAACTCCCCAGGTCAGTAGGTGCCCAATATGCTACTGGAGATCAGTGGAGAAATAACTCTAGAAAGAATGAAGGGATGGAGCCAAAGCAAAAACAATACCCAGTTGTGGATGTGACTGGTGATAGAAGCAAGGTCTGATGCTGTAAAGAGCAGTATTGCATAGGAACCTGGAATGTCAGGTCCATGAATCAAGGCAAATTGGAAGTGGTCAAACAAGAGATGGCAAGGGTAAACGTCGACATTCTAGGAATCAGCGAACTGAAATGGACTGGAATGGGTGAATTTAACTCAGATGACCATTACATCTACTGTGGGCAGGAATCCTTCAGAAGAAATGGAGTAGCCATCATGGTCAACAGAAGAGTCTGAAATGCAGTACTTGGATGCAATCTCAAAAATGACAGAATGATCTCTCTTCGTCTCCAAGGCTAAACCATTCAATATCACGGTAATCCAAGTCTATGCCCCAACCAGTAATGCTGAAGAACCTGAAGTTGAACGGTTCTATGAAGACCTACAAGATGTTTTAGAACTAACACCTAAAAAAGATGTTCTTTTCATTATAGGGGACTGGAATGAAAAAGTAGGAAGTCAAGAAACACCTGGAGTAACAGGCAAATTTGGCCTTGGAATGTGGAATGAAGCAGAGCAAAGACTAATAGAGTTTTGCCAAGAGAATGCACTGGTCATAGCAAACACCCTCTTCCAACAACACAAGAGAAGACTTTACACATGGACATCACCAGATGGTCAACACTGAAATCAGATTGATTATATTCTTTGCAGCCAAAGATGGAGAAGCTCTATACAGGCAACAAAAACAAGACCAGGAGCTGACTGTGGCTCAGATCATAAACTCCTTATTGCCAAATTCAGACTTAAATTGAAGAAAGTAGGGAAAACTGCTAGACCATTCAGGTATGACCTGAATCAATTGATTTATGATTATATGATTATACAGTGGAAGTGAGAAATAGATTGAAGGGCCTAGATCTGATAGATAGAGTGCCTGATGAACTATGGAATGAGGTTGGTGACATTGTACAGGAGACAGGGATCAAGACCATCCCCATGGAAAAGAAATGCCAAAAAGCCAAATGGCTGTCTGGGGAGGCCTTACAAATTGCTGTGAAAAGAAGAGAGACGAAAAGCCAAGGAGAAAAGGAAAGATACAAGCATCTGAATGCAGAATTCCAAAGAATAGCAAGAAGAGATAAGAAAGCCTTCTTCAGCGATCAATGCAAAGAAATAGAGGAAAAGAACGGAATGGGAAAGACTAGAGATCTCTTCAAGAAGATTAGAGATACCAAGGGAACATTTCATGCAAACATGGGCTCGATAAAGGACAGAAATGGTCTGGACCTAACAGAAACAGAAGATGTTAAGAAGAGGTGGCAAGAATACACAGAAGAACTGTACAAAAAAGATCTTCATGACCCAGATAATCACGATGGTGTGATCACTCATCTAGAGCCGGACATCCTGGAATGTGAAGTCAAGTGGGCCTTAGAAAGCATCACTATGAACAAAGCTAGTGGAGGTGATGGCATTCCAGTTGAGCTGTTTCAAATCTGGAAGATGATGTTGTGAAAGTGCTGCACTCAATATGCCAGCAAATTTGGAAAACTCAGCAGTCGCCACAGGACTGGAAAAGGTCAGTTTTCATTCCAATCCCAAAGAAAGGCAATGCCAAAGAATGTTCAAACTACCGCACAATTGCACTCACCTCACATGCTAGTAAAGTAATGCTCAAAATTCTCCAAGCCAGGCTTCAGCAATGTGTGAACCGTGAACTCCCAGATGTTCAAGCTGGTTTTAGAAAAGGCAGAGGAACCAGAGATCAAATTGCCAACATCTGCTGGATCATGGAAAAAGCAAGACAGTTCCAGAAAAACATCTATTTCTGCTTTATTGACTATGCCAACCCCTTTGACTGTGTGGATCACAATAAGCTGTGGAAAATTCTGAAAGAGATGGGAAGACCAGACCACCTGATCTGCGTCTTGAGAAATCTGTATGCAGGCCAGGAAGCAACAGTTAGAACTGGACATGGAACAACAGACTGGTTCCAAATAGGAGTACGTCAAGGCTGTCTATTGTCAACCTGCTTATTTAACTTCTATGCAGAGTACATCATGAGAAACACTGGACTGGAAGAAACACAAGCTGGAATCAAGATTGCTGGGAGAAATATCAATGACCTCAGATAGGGGATGACTGAGGATGAGATGGCTGGATGGCATCACTGACCCGATGGATGTTAATCTGAGTTAACTCCGGGAGTTGGTGATGGATAGGGAGGCCTGGCGAGCTGCGATTCATTGGGTCGCAGAGTCGGACACGACTGAGCGACTGAAATGAAAAGGCAAAGTATTCATACTTGGTGGCAAGAATAGAAATTATATGGCAAAAGAGAAATTTGACATGAAAACTACTTTCAATAAAGTTGAAAATTCTTGATTTTCTTTAAAACATTAGTTGTTCCAATTTTGCTAATCATCTAGTATGTAGGAATGAAGAACTTTTTTGACTATAGATATCTGGGTATGAATATCTTTTTTTACAGAAGTTATGAATCACAATATGGGGTTCCACCATTTTTCTCTTTCTAAATCTTAGAACCTCTGATGGTGACTGCAGCCATGAAATTAAAAGACGCTTACTCTTTGGAAGAAAAGTTATGATCAAACTAGATAGCATATTCAAAAGCAGAGACATTACTTTGCCGACTAAGGTCCGTCTAGTGAAGGCTATGGTTTTTCCAGTAGTCATGTATGGATGTGAGAGTTTGACTGTGAAGAATGCTGAGTGCTGAAGAATTGATGCTTTTGAACTGTGGTGTTGGAGAAGACTCTTGAGAGTCCCTTGGACTCTCAAGAATAGAGTAAGAATAGAAAGAATAGAAATATACTCAACCAAAAATCTGTATTTCTCAGCCGCCTCTGCAGATAGGTGTATCCATATTTCTAGGTTATGGCCAATGAAATGTGAGTGGAAAGGTTGTATGGTCTGGAATGCACCTCAAAATGAAGGGTATGAGTTTTAACCATTTAGAGGGTCCACAGCTCACAAAAAACCTACTTCATATCTGAGACCAGTTGCAAGTTGAGGGGCTCCCAAACCACCTTCAGGTTTCGTCATTCACTAGAGAGACTCATGAAACCCAGAGTAAAGTTGTTATGCTGTGCTATGCTTAGTCACCCAGTCACAGTCATGTACTGAGTCCTGTGAGGCTCCTCTGTCCACGGAGATTCTCCAGGCAAGAATGCTGGAGTGAGTTACCATGCCTTCCTCCAGGGGATCTTTCCAACCCAGGGATTGAATCCAGGTTTCCCACATTGCAGGCGCATTCTTTACCACCTGAGCCACCAGGGAAACCTATGACTACTGGAGTGGGTAGCTTATCCCTTCTCCAGAGGATCTTCCTGATCCAGGAATCGAACCGGGGTCTCCTGCATTGAGCTATCAGGGGAGCCCAGAGCAATTATACTTACAGTTAATTATAGGGAAAGAGATGCTTTAAGTCAGAATCCATTAGGGATCCAAATATCGAGCTCCCTGTTGTTATTTCCTCTTCGAGTTATGGATGTTGTGAATGTCTCCTGGTTCAGCTGAACCTTGCTGTCCAGAGTTTTATCGGGGCTCCATCACATACTGCTCAGTGGCTGACATGAGGTCTCCAGTGCCTCCAGGATATTGGGCTAGTACATAAAGTCTCCAGTTACCTTGGTCATTGGACCTGATACTCTGGGGACCCCATCATAAGGCATGTTGTTAGACTGTCCAGTGGTCAAATCCTCCAGGCATATTTTATGTGGAGGATTTCAGGTACAGAGAGATCACCTATCAGTAGCTGAGTCTTTGGGTAAGGTTGATTCACCGCCATACAGAGCGTCAGGACTTTTCCTTCCTACTTCTGTCTAAAACACCAGTTTAGTGATTGAACTCTTGCAACCATTGTTTTTGAGGAAGAAAGCACATCCTGGAATTGATGGGATGGTGTCAGAGAAGGAACCAAAGTCTCATGTAGCTGAAGTCATCCACCAGCATGAACTAACTCTAAACTTTTTTCTATAGTGAGAAATAAAAGTCTGACTTAAGCCATTTATTTTTACTTCCCCCCCATTTCACTTCATTAAATATAATTCTATCCAAAACTGCATGTCCTTGACTTTCTGATTTAGAAAGATAATGCCTTCTCTCTTACTTTAAAAATGTCCTTATTTTTAAAAAAGTCCACTATTTGTCAGGGACATATGATTCCAATTTTCAGTCTTCAAAGTACATATTTTCAAGAAGTATTTTAATTGCATTTGGAAAGACATTTCCTTGTAAAGGAAAAGTTCTTTCCATGCCCAGTGATTGAGCAGATTCAAACTTCTATCAGAGTATTCAGTGTCCATTTTTACTGAGGAAACATTTGAATGCTTCAGGCAGGCTTAGTTTGGGGCATTAAAAAAAATACTAATTAACATTTCCCATAGTATTATTCACTATGTACTTATACCATGGTGACTGCTTTCCTCTCCTCATTTATTGTACAGAGAACCTTGCATTGCACGCGGATTCTTTACCAACTGAGCTCTCGGGAAGCCCAGCTTTTAGTGACAGGTAGCAGTTATTTTCTCTATCGTCACCTTTTGGTGTGCTTGTACATGCTGTCCCCATCTGGCTGTGTCTTTCCCCCCATTACTCATAAAAGAGATATAATAGCTGCAGTTCTCCTACAGTCTGTCCATTGCTGCAGTTAACAAATGGTTTATTAGACTGTTAACCTCCATTAGCTGAAGGGTTAGGCCATTAACTGCCTCTGATTACCATTTATCAGAGTTTATGACTTAAATAATCACTTAAATAATGACTTATTCTTTTTTCTGGATTAAAACAAAGTTTCATAAGAACTTAGAATTTAGCGATAAAATGAGTAATATTGGTTAAGAAATATCTGGAGACTTGAACCCCCTGAGTTTTGTTTTAGGCCCCTGGTGTTTTTATTAGAAGCTCCAGGGAAAGATGGAGAAGGCAATGGCAACCCACTCCAGTGTTCTCGCCTGGAGAATCCCAGGGATGGGGGAGCCTGGTGGGCTGCCGTCTATGGGGTTGCACAGAGTCGGACACGACTGAAGTGACTTAGCAGCAGCAGCAGGGAAAGATGAGTCACAGACTCTGTAACTGTCATGGACCAGAGAAGCACCCAGTGATGGCGTGCATTTGTCTTCTGGGGACTGGAGTATGTAGGTAAATTAAGAGTTTTCCTTTGCCTGGAAATGCCAGCAGTTTTAACATAAACTATGTAGCCTCAGTGTTTTGTGACGCATTTACTGTAAGGAATTGTATGCTACCTGTACTTAGTTTTTGGTAGTAAGTGGAAAACTCTTCAAAGTGAAGGGGGCTGTGACTCCTGATCTCTATTTGGTACTGTTAATGAGTCATGATGAAAAGGACAAAGAGATTCACAGGTTTGGTCATGCCACACCAGTGCTCATAAACCTCACCAATTGTCAGTTGTCCATGAATAAAGATTTTACAGGTACAAAGTGGCAGGTTTGGTGTGCTTAACTCACAGAGTGCCAGTTTCCCTATTTCTAAGGTGGGGATAATAAGATCAGTATTTTTATTCCTACATACTTTGTGGATGAAATGAAATAAGGCCTCTGAAGCATTTATGAATGGGATAAGAGATTTAAATGCCACTTCTGTTTTCACATTGCTAATATGCCTGGAAAAAATTAATGTTTTGTACCAGAGAAATGAATATATTTTCATTGCATTCTCTCATTCAATAATTTAGATAACTTTCAACGATACAAAACTAATAAAGCATTTTTCACTTCTAACATAGACTGCACCCAGTCTTGTTTTGGTTGACTTGACTCTTGTGCAAAGGAGATTATTTATCAAAGGAAGAGCGTGAACCATTTCTTATTCATCTCTGTAGCTATCTTGCCTAGTACTGTGCCTGTCTTACAAAAAGATTTGAATAAATGTGAAATTCCTTAAATATACCTGGTAAAAGGTAAGCTCTCTCTTTAGTATCTTTACGAAGTGGACTTTTTCTTTTTTATTCTGTTCTATATCAATTCTTTACACTTCTGCTGCTGCTGCTGCTGCTAAGTCGCTTCAGTTGTTTCCGACTCTGTGCGACCCCATAGATGGCAGCCCGTCAGGCTCCCCCGTCCCTGGGATTCTTGAGGCAAGAACACTGGAGTGGGTTGCCATTTCCTTCTCCATTACCCTTCTGTGTACTCTGCTAATTTGTAGGCTTACTTAGTGCGTAGACAGAATCTGTTTCTCTTTGGGTCTGTCGTGATGCCTACCAGCGTGCCTTGCCTATAGCATAGCGTTTCCCAGAAAACTAACATAATAGGGTATTTTTTTGTTTTTTATTTTACTTTACAATTCTGTATTGGTTTTGCCATACATTGACATGAATCCACCACGGGTGTAGATGCGTAATAGGGTATTGTATTAGTATCCCATTGCTGCTGGAACAAATTGCCACAGATACATGGCTTAAAACCACCTGCATGTATTATCTTACAGTTCTGGAAGTCAGGAATCCAGACTCAGTCTCACTGCACTAAAGGTGCCAGGAGGACTGTTTTCTTCTGAGACTTCAGGAAAGAATTTGTTTCTTGCCTTGTTTTATTTCTAGAGGCTGCCATTGTTCCTCGGCTTGTGGTCTCTTCCTTCATCTTTAAATCCTGCAGCGTGGCATATTCAAATCTCTCTCTGCTACCACGGTGGCATTGCCTTCTGTTTCTGACTCTTCCTGCCTCCCTCAGGAGCCCTTGTGATTATAGTGGGCCTGTCCAGATGATGCTGGATTATTTCCCTATCTCAGTATCCTTAAGTTAATTACAATGTAGGCTTCCCTGAGAGCTCAGCTGGTAAAGAATCTGCCTGTCATGCGGGAGACCTGGGTTTGATGCCTGGGTTGGCAAGATCCCCTGGAGAAGGGAAAGGCTACCCAACTTCAGTATTCTGGCCTGGAAAATTCTATGGACTGTATAGTCCACGGGGTTGTAATAAGTCAGACACAACTGAGTGACTTTCACTTTCAAGCACAAAATGCAAAATGAGGTAGCATATTGAAAAGATAGGGGATAAGGATGTGACTTTGGAACATCATTATTCTGCCTATCATAGATGCTAGTAGGTAATAGGAAGGGAATAAAAGGGTATCATAGTCAATACATCTGGTAAACTTTGTGACAGATGACAGCAAACATGAGACTTTTGATGCAGGACTTTCCTGAGCCTTTATTTTCACTTTTTTGTAACATATCTTTTTGTTTTTTTCCATGAAGAGTATTAAATGGACTAGTGTTTGTGGTAAAGTCATAAGTAAAAGTGGAAAAGAAATCTGGAAACTTCGATTGGTTTCCATTACTTACAGCTAGAACTTAGATGCCTGAAATGAATAATAAAATTTCTCAAAGGACCTTACTTCTTTTGACTTTGGCTATGTCTGATGAATCAAACTTTATCCTTTTATTAGTTTCTCACCAAACTGTCCTTAACCAGAAAGGATGATTCCTTCCAGTTTAGGCCCTGATTGTAAAGAGCTTGAAAGTTGTTACTCCCATCCTTACAACAAGAAAAACCTGGACAAATTGAAACAACATCTACTTGGACTAGACCCATTGGAGCACTGAGGTTGTAGGGCAGACTACTACCCAGATCTGTAGCAATGGGAGCACCCAGAGGGATACAGCGACTGAGAGCTGCCCAATGGCAGAAGCCACTGGGCTTGTAAACTGGTTGGAACACTAACATTTGACAGATTGCTGCAGGCTGAGTGGACTAGCTTCAGAGTGAGAAGCTCCTGGAGCCCAGCCTTGTGAAGATCTGGTGACCCTGGCAGGGAAAGGGGAAAAGTAACCATGATGAAATACACCTTGAGACTTCTTATAACATGGATGCTTTCTCCAGGGGAAAGCACTTTGGCACAGTACAGGGTTAAGGTTAATTCTCCCCACTCCCTTGAACCGTCCTCATTCTTCCTGTCTCATCTAAGTCATGTCGCATGCACGTGCTCAGTCATGTCTTACTCTTTGAGATACTGTGGACTGGACTGCCCCCTCCGTCACCCCCCGCCCCGTCTCCACCACTGCCCCAGGCTTCTCTGTCCATGGGATTCTCTAGACAAGAGTACTGGAGTGGGTTGCCATTTCTTCCTCCAGGAGTCTTCCCAACCCAGGGATTGAACCCACGTCTCCTATGTCTCCTATTCTTTACTGCTTGAGCCATTGAGGAATGGGGAACAAAAAATATAGTCAACAGGAGGAAAGGGCTCAAGGAAATAGATTGGGAATGTTTCATCTGGCGAAGGAGCAGGTATTGGGCGTGAGGGGGGGAAGTTATATCATTGGAGGAGGGAGAAACACTTAGAAGGCTTGACTCACAGGCCTGCTGAAAGATGGAGACATAATTTAAACACTGTAGACAATCGCCCTCCCTCACGTCTGACCTAACACCACACCACATACTCCATATCACAACAGTGGATTAAAGAAAGACACAGAGAGGCCCCAAAGCCAAGAGGGGAGACAGAAACAAGGTCTCTAGAGGGATTTGAAGCCTCTGTTGCTTATAGCTACAGCAAACATTTACTACATCCCAACTCCTGGCCAGCTTAACATAAATCCAGACAGTAACAGCCTACTTAAACCTTCAGTTCCTATTACTTGACACTACATGTCCAGCTTTCAACAAAAAATTGCAAGATGTGCCAAAAGGCAAGAAAAATAGAGTTGAAGAGAAAGCAATCATTGTACCAGACTCAGACGTGCCCCAGATGCTGGAATTATTAGATGGAGAATTTAAAATAATAATGATTAATGTGTTAAGGGTTCTTATGGTAAAAGTAGATAGTATGCAAAAACAGATGGGCAACATAAGCAGAGGGAGAGAAACTGAAAGAAAGAGTCGCAAGGAAATGTTAAAACTAAAATCTGCTGTAACGGAGATCAAGAATGATTTGATGGCCTCATCAGTAGACTTGACAGTAGAGGATAAAAATCAGTGAAATTGAAGGTAGGTCAATAGAAAGCTCTCAAGCTGAAATGTAGAGAAAAAAAAAAAGACCCGTGAGATGCTGTCAAAAGGTGCAACATAAGAACTGAAATACTGGAAGGAGATGGAAGAGAGAACAGAGAAGTCACTTCAGACAGTTCCGTAGCTCAGTTGTCTCTGGCTCTTTGCCACCCCATGGACTGCAGCACACCGGGCTTCCCTGTCTGTCACCAACTCCCGGAGTTTGCTCAGACTCCAGTCCATTAAGTCAGTATGCTATTACACCATGTCATCCTCTGTCATCCCCTTCTCCTCCTGCCTTCAATCTTTTCTAACATCAGAATCTTTTCCAATGGATCAGTTCTTTGCATCCGGTGGCCAAAGTATTGGAGCTTCAGCATAACTCCTTCCAATGAATATTCAGGACTGATTTCCTTTAGGAAGGACTGATTGGATCTCCTTGCAGTCCAAGGGACTCTCAAGAATCTTCTCCAACATCACAGTTCAAAAGCATCAATTCTTTGGTGTCCAGCTTTCTTTACAGTCCAACTCTCACATCCATACACGACTACTGGAAAAACTGGCTCAGACGTAAAGCGTCTGCCTGCAATGTGGGAGGCCCGGGTTCGATCCCTGGGTCGGGAAGATCCCCTGGAAAAGGCAGTGGCAATCCACTCCAGCACTCTTGCCTGGAAAATCCCATGGACGGAGGAGCCTGATAGGCTACAGTCCATGGGGTCGCAAAGAGTCGGACACGACTGAGCGACTTCACTCAGCTGACTAAATGGACCTTTGTTGGCAGAGTAATGTCTCATTTTTTAAATATGCTGTCTAGGTTGGTCATAGCTTTTCTTCCCAGGGAGCGAGCAACTTTTAATTTTATGGCTGCAGTCACCATCAGCAGTGATTTTGGAGTCCAATAAAAAAGAGAAGAAGAAGAAGAAGAAAAGAAGCCTCCCCAAAAATGAGAACACAGAAGAAATGTTTCAAATAATAATGGCTGAGAATTTCCCCAAATTAATGACAGACACCATTCACTAATCCAAGAAGTTCAGAGAACACTAAACAAAGATGAAAAAACCTACACCTAGGTATATCACGTTCAAACAGCAAAGAAATCAAACACAAAAAGAAAAGCTTCAAGGAAACCTGAGGGGAAAAATCACCCTGGTTTTTGAAGAAAAAGGATAAAAATTAGAGCAGACTTTTCATCAGAAACCATGCAAGAAAGAAGTGTAGTGAAATCTTTGCAGGGTTGAAAACAAACACTGCGCTAGATTTCTGTATCTAATAATATTATTCTTCAAAAGTGAAAAAGAAATAAGGACTTTCTCAGACAAACAGAAACTGAGAGACTTCATTACCATCAAATCTGCTCTGCAGGAAATGTTTAAAAAAGTTATTCAGACAGAAGAAAAATATTAATAGTATAGGTTAGAAACTTGGATCTACATTAGAGAAAGGAAGGCCGTCAGAGCAAGAATAAATGAAGGTAAAATAAATATTTTTACTTTTCTTATTCTTAATTCAAAAGGTAGTGATTTCTTTAAAACGATAATATAACAATCTATTGGTTGATTATAGTGTGTGGATACATGAAACAGATGACAGGAATGTCACAAAGGATGGAAGGGAAGAATTAGGGATATTCTTTTACAAGGTTTGTGTGATGCATATGAAACAATATTGTGTTATTTGAAGGTTAACTTAGGTTATTTAAAAATGTATATTTTTGCCTATAGGATAACCTTCAAAACTTTTTTAAAAAGAAGTAAAAATGATATGAGAAAGGAGATATGAATGGAATCTCAGAAATGTCAAATTAAAATTTGATAAGGCAGAAAAAAATAGAGGGAAAAGGAATCAAAGAAAAAACACAACAAATAGAAAACAGTTCGGAGAAGGCAATGGCACCCCACTCCAGTACTCTTGCCTGGAAAATCCCATGGGCGGAGGAGCCTGTTAGGCTGCAGTCCATGGGGTCGAAAAGAGTCAGACACAACTGAGTGACTTGACTTTCACTTTTCACTTTCAAGCATTGGAGAAGGCAATGGCAACCCACTCCAGTGTTCTTACCTGGAGAATCCCAGGGATGGGGGAGCCTGGTTGGCTGCCATCTATGGGGTCACACAGAGTCAGACACGACTGAAACGACTTAGCAGCAGCAGAACACAGTTACAGAGATGGTTGATATTAATCCAGCTAAGTAAATAATCACTTTGAATACGGTTTGTTTAATGCAACAGTTAAAAGTTTTCGATTCTCAGAGTGGATAAAAAAGACAACCAACCGAACTAAAGTGGGTTTCTAAGAAACATGCTTTAATTATAAAGATTAAGAGCAAAGAGATGGAGAGAGATACACAATGCTAATATGAATTTTAAAAAATGATTATTTTGATCTTTAGAATCAAGAAATCTGATATGGATTACAGTTCTATTCCTGCATGAATGTGAGCAAGGTACTTAGCCTCTCTATGCCTCATTTGTAAAATGCAGACAAAAATAGCTCTTAGGATTGTTCTTCAGTGCACGGTTAATGCACACAGCATGCTCAGCGCCGTATCTGACTTACAGCAATAACGTAGAGTAGCACCTATTTTCTCCTGGCTTTTCTAGTCTTCTCTCCTTAGTCTTAATCTATTTTGTAAAATTTTTGTGTTCCTCTCCTATGATTTTCTTTAAAAATTTTAATTTTCACACATGTTATATTACATTGTTTAGTCCTGGAAATGACACTATTATATAGATTGGTGATTAGATGAATGAAACCTTATGATTTAGACATAGATTTAGCAATAATTGCTAATAATTAAAACAGTCAATATTGAAGAATTTAAAAATTTCCTGGATGGTTTCAAGCAATTTTGTAGAGATATTATTTTTTTCCTGTTTCAAAAGTATATTTAAAGAACAGTATGAGTAGCTTGAAGAGGTTCTATGATTGGCACTAGCAGGAAGAGTATTTGCCAATGTAGCCTGTGAAGAATAGATAGAAAAACCATCCTTAAAAAATGAATGACAAGGATAAAGCAGAATGATGTAGTCCTAAAATAAACCATTCTGAGGAAATGGGTATCAATTCCTGATGATCAACCATAATGTAAATACATTTCTTCTATAGCTCAGAAAATAAAATTTAAATCTTCGAACTCCCAGTTGCCAGAATGAATAACAGTAATTACAGGATGCTTGTTACATAATGGTCATTTTAATTACCATGTTTTTACTTCTGTGATATAATTAGTTTTTTTTTTTTTAATTTTTTGAAAAATTTGAAGGAGAGACTTTTCCAGCTGATTTTAGGTCTTGTGCGTTCTAATGAGTATAATTATACCTTCCAAGCAACAATGTCCAGAATCCAAGGAAGTGAGGAGGATTAGACAGTGAACATCTTGTATTTTAGAAGAGACTCCAATGCCAAGCATTCTGGAGCCAACTGCAAAGGCCTTTTATCAGCTACTGAGCCAGTGGCGAGAAATAGAAACCCCATGCTGCTTCTGTTGTTGGCAGGGGTTGTCTGGCCATGCCCTCCATGTGAGCATTACACTTTCTCTGCTCTGGTCCATTTTAAACCCTAATATGGAACACAATGACACTCTTAAGTAGTTACTGAGCAGAAGGCTGTAGAGCCCTCCACCACCATTACCCTTCATTGGCAGCTAGAGTTTTCAGTTGGTCTCAACATTGTTCTCAACTGCATACACAAAGAGGCACCACTGTCTCAGGCAGATCATTGACAGGACCATGGGGAGACGGCGAAGGGGCTCGCTGTGGCAGAACGCAGTCCTAACGGAGCAGTTACAGGCCACTTGATTAAGTAGGAAGGGGACGACCGAGGATGAGATGGCTGGATGGCATTACGGACTCGATGGACGTGAGTCTGAGTGAACTCCCGGAGATGGTGTTGCACAGGGAGGCCTGGCGTGCTGCGATTCGTGGGGTCACAAGGAGTCGGACACGACTGAGCGACTGAACTGAACTGATTAAGTAAGAGGCCAGCTGCATAGTATGCTGCTAAGGGATGTCCTTTCTGATCACAGTCTGTGAGCAATTAGAATGGGTTGCAAACTCCTAGAGGGGCTGTACTCGCCTTTTGTACTATGTCTGGTGGGCTGCTGTCCATGGGGTTGCACAGAGTCGGACAAAACTGAAGTGACTTCGCAGTAGCAGCAGCAGCAACAGCATATATCCCTTAAATTTGCTGTCTGTTACTTTGGAGGAGCCTTGGTTCTGCTGTGATGGGATGGTGCAGTTAGAAGTAATTTATGGCTCACTTCTGTACCGTTTATTGCTTTATGGCTATGGCAGGGTACAGCTTCTGTTAATGGGAACCCCTCCTGCAATGAGGGATGGTACCATGCCTCCGTCGTGGCAGAACAGAGCACCTCACTCAGACCCTCCCATTATTCTTGTGGTGTCCTGGCCAGCAACGGGCAGAGGGTTATAGGACAGATGATTAATCCTGATTCTACGATGGGGAGAGCGTTTCCTGACTACTGTGACGTCAGGACCCTAGGAGTCCAGTGCCACATGGATTGCTGTAATACCCTCTCTCTCAAGCCTTGGTCCTGTCTTTGCTTTCGGACCCGTTTTCTTCCTTTAAGGTAGAAAATGTGCCAAAGCAGGGAGCATTTCTCTGTGTGTTCCTCCCTTATTTAAGCCAGAAGGCAACATTTCTCAGAAGCTTCTACTAGGTTTTCCTTAGGCTGGAACTAGGTCTCACACCCATACCTATAATGGTCACTTTCAAAGGGCTGTAAAGTTACTAAACCAATTGTGATTCTCCCCCTGCACCGAGTATGTTGCCACTGGGCAAAATCGGGGTTCTAATGGCCTGGAAGAATGAGAGGAATGGCTGACGGTCAGGAACCCAGAATTTGTGGTCTCGGCTGCTTGCTAACCATGATCTCTTCGGAAAGTCTCTAAACCTCCTTTGTCCTCTGGGTCATCGTGGCTCCCTGCCTGGGATTTAGGGGCATTGAGTTCTTCAGGATACTGAATGACTTTCTCTCAGGTCTCTCTGAGCTGGTTGTTGTTGTACACAAAGTTGTTATTGTACACAAAAATAGAGAGTGATGTCCTCTCTAAAGCAGCTTTGTTGCCTCACAAGTTTCCCCCTCACAAAGAACCCCTCCCACAACGCCTGAAGCTCCTTTCTCTCTGGCGATCAGATCCAGGTCGCAGGGTTGGGGGTGAAAGGGATGCCTCTGTCTCTCCCACCAGCCTTCTCTGGCAGGAGATTGTCTGCCCATCTGAATTTCATTTCAGGTGAAGTTGTACGTTATGCTATTTGGAAAATTCAGTATTTACAAACCAGCACTGAAGTTAAAGTTGCCAGTTTTAAGAGATCAAATTTTAGGATTGACAAGCTAAAGGAATGCCTCCAGAATATTTGACTTGAAGAAACAAATCTTAAGTTGTTTTTATTTGAATACCCACATCAGCATTCCTGGGCTTCTCTGGTGGCTCAGTGGTAAAGAATCTGCCTGCCAATGCAGGAGACACGGGTTTGATCCCTGTGTCGGGAAGATCTCCTGGAGAAGAAAATGGCAACCCACTCCATTATTCTTGCCTGGGAAATCCCATGGACGCAGGAACCTGGTGGAATACAGCTCTGTGCTGTGTGTGCCAAGTCGCTCCAGTTGTGTCTGACTCTTTATGATCCTAAGGACTTTAGCCCACCAGCCTCCTCTGTCCATGGGATTCTCCAAGCAGGAAAACTGGAGTGGGTTGCCACTCCCTCCTCCAGGGGATCTTTCCAACCCTTGTCTCTTATGTCTCCTGCATTGGAGGGTGGGTTCTTTACCACTAGTGCCACCTGGGAATACATCTCATGGGGTCACAAAGAGTCGGACACAACTTAGTGACTAAACAACAACAAAAATCAGCATTCCTACAGTAGATAAGAAGCTTGGATTGTAATTAAGACAGGCCACATCAGAAACATTTGGGTCTGGAAACCGGGCAGATCTGTCAGGATGGGATACTTCTGTGATGTAGGCTGTGTTTCATGTAATGAGAGGAAAATCGGGCAGGGAAGATGCAACAGTCAGATTCTCTTCTGTGACACACAAATGCTCAGAATCAGGGACCCAGCCAGTAGGTTGTTGGGATGCCTAGAAGTAAGTGGAGGTCAAGGAAACCAAGCATACAGTAAGCAGTTAATAAATGATCAACTGTCATTACAGTTGCCACCAATGTTTGTTGATCGCATGAATGTGCGGA
The DNA here is from genome assembly GCF_014754425.2 of Oryx dammah. NCBI lineage: Eukaryota > Metazoa > Chordata > Mammalia > Artiodactyla > Bovidae > Oryx > Oryx dammah. The sequence goes on along the minus strand of NW_024070210.1, from coordinate 9,706,831 downwards.
TGTAGCCTTTAGTATCAAAACGGTCCTGATCGCAGTCAACCCAGCCTAGACCCACTCTCCCTAATTACAGGTTCTCCCAGGGCCAGGACCACTCACAGGGGTGTTACGTTTGAGACAATGTTTGATTGCTGCGTGCCTCCTCTTCCTGTAGGCTAAGATCCACGAGGGCAGTGGCTATGGCTGCTTTTGTGCATTATAGCATTCCTAGATGTTTCACAGGGCCTGGCTTAGTGAAATATTTGATATACATGTATGCGTGTGTGCTAATTTGCTTAAACCATGCCTGAATCTTTACAACCCTATGGACTATAGCCCACCAGGTCCCTCTGTCCATGGGATTTCCCAGGTAACAGTACTGGAGTAGGTTGTCATCCCCTTCTCCAGGGAATCTTCTCGAGCCAGGGATCGAACCCCAGTCTCTCCTGTCTTCTGCATTGACAGGCGGATTCTTTATCACTAGCACGACTGGTCATAGGGCCTTGTTTAATAAAATATTTGAAACAAATACATATATAGTAAATAAAGGAATGAATTTATGTTAGAGTTAGGACTTTGGGGGTTGGAAAGTAATAGTGATAATGGAAGAACGTGGTCACAGCTGAAGCTTTTATTTTATTATTATTTATCATTGCAAATGGTTTGTTTATTAACTATATGTTAGGTTTACACATTTTACCTGTCTGAAGAGAGTTTGAGGGTATTGCAATCAAAAATAAATTTAAGGTATGAATATTAAAATAGAAATGGAAAGTTCAAGCCGACAGGTACTGGTGAATGCAAATTAGCATATACCCAGTCTTCCTTTGTGGCCCAGCTGGTAAAGAATCCGCCTGCAATGCAGGAGACCTGGGTTCAGTCTCTGGGTTGGGAAGATCCCCCAGAGAAGGGAAAGGCTACCCACTCCAGTATTCTGGCCTGGAGAATTCCAAGGACTGTACAGTCCATGGGGTCGCAAAGAGTTGGACACGACTGAGTGACCTTCTTGGATGAGAGTTATCTCCTCACCGCCGCCCTTCCTGACCTTCAACATGGGATGGCTCCTCTAGGCCCTCCTGCGCCCAGGCAGCCACCGCTCCTTGGGCATGGGGTTGATCCTCCCGGCCGCCGCCCCTGGTCTCGGGCATGGGGTGGCTCCTCTTGGCCACCGCGGATCATGGCATCTGGTCCCATCACTTCATGGGAAATAGATGGGGAAACAGTGTCAGACTTTATTTTGGGGGGGTTCCAAAATACTGCAGATGGTGACTGCAGCCATGAAATTAAAAGACACTTACTCCTTGGAAGAAAAGTTATGACCAACCTAGATAGCATATTCAAAAGCAGAGACATTACTTTACTGACTAAGGTCCGTCTAGTCAAGGCTATGGTTTTTCCAGTGGTCATGTATGGATATGAGAGTTGGACTGTGAAGGCTGAGCGCCGAAGAATTGATGCTTTTGAACTGTGGTGTTGGAGAAGACTCCATTCTGAAGTCCATTCTGAAGGAGATCCGCCCTGGGATTTCTTTGGAAGGAATGATTCTAAAGCTGAAACTCCAGTACTTTGGCCACCTCATGCGAAGAGTTGACTCATTGGAAGAGACTTTGATGCTGGGAGGGATTGGGGGCAGGAGGAGAAGGGGACGACAGAGGATGAGGTGGCTGGATGGCATCACAGACTCGATGGACGTGAGTCTGAGTGAACTCCAGGAGTTGGTGATGGACAGGGAGGCCTGGCGTGCTGCGATTCATGGAGTCGCAAAGAGTTGGACACGACTGAGCGACTGAACTGAACTGAACTGAACTGAGTGACTTTCACTTTCACTTTCAGGCTCCTGAAGTTACTGTATTTTTTTGTAATTAAATTTATATTTGAGTTTCCTGTTAGTCATGGCAAAAATAGTGAAAGAAGGAAGAGGTAAAGGAGGAGGGGCGTGGAAGAAGAAGAATCTACTGTCAGGTTTTTAGGAGAGATAAATATGGATAAATCCAAAATTTAAAATCCCAGTTTGGACGCTTTTACTAAGAACTGCATACAACGTTAGATTGAAGCAGATTGGACACGAGAGATTTAAGACTGAGAACCTCAGCACCAAAAGGATCTGTGTTGGAGAGTGAAGGTCAGGTGACCCCTCCTTGGGGGTAGAGACATGAAGTCAGAGAGGCTGTTTAGGCCTTCATAGTTGTTTGACAGCCTCTCACTCTTGCTGTGTAATTGGTGGTTCCTTAAATGTGGACACTTTTTCTGATTGGTACTTCCAGTACTTTGTGTGTCTTGTACACACAGATGGGTGTATTGTGATGGTTGAATGAGCGAATGAATCAATAGACAAAAAGAGTCCAGATTAGAAACTAATCAGGACAAATGAATGCAAAGTAGGGAATTACAGCCGTACAGCTATATATCCATTAGATGAATGTTTTTGGCTCTATGTCAAAAAGGGATAGGAATTTCTCGTTAATTTAGTAAATCATAGATTCAGCTGGTTTCACTATCAAACAGAAATGACAGTTGCAATATTGCCGTATATATCACTGACAGTCTAGATATGTAGTATCTGTATTTCCTCATGAATGGGAAACAGTGATTGCTACCATGCGGAGGGAGTTTTGGATGCTCTAGAGGAAGGAGAAGGAAAAAAAATGAGCAGAAGTGTTAGCTGCTGCTGGTTTCCTACCAGATAGCCACTGTCTGTTTCTTACTAATTTGGCCCAATTTTTTGGCTTTCCACGTACTCATATAAAAACAAAGTTTCTGAGCCTCATTTGCAGCAGACCGACCAAATGATGGGAGCTGATGAGAGATAAAAGGGAGTTGCTAGGTACAAATGTGTGAGTTGAAAACATTCTTTTTTGTGTGTGTGCTTCAAAATTCCCATTTATTGAAATGCAGAGGAGGCTGTTAAATTATTTTTCAAAACGTAAAATATTTAAAAAATAAAATTATACATATATACACACAGTTGCACCACTGAATATCATAAATTATATCACCTCTGTCATTGCCAATAATGGATTATTTCTTTTTACATTCTTGACTTTGTCTTGTTTTTATTTTATTGTTGTAAGATTTGTTTATCATGAAATTTGCAATGTTAATATTTTTTTTCACTTTTTAATTGAAAATAGTTGATTTACAATATTATATTAGTTTCATGTATACAACATACTGATTTAATATTTTTGTAGATTATGCTCCATTTAAGATTATAAAATAACTGGCTTTATTTCCCTGTGCTGTGCAGTGTATTCTTATTGCTTATTTATTTTATACACCGTAGTTTCTACTTCTTGGTTCTCTCAGTTGTGTTCAACTCTTTGTGACCCCATGGACTGTAGCCCACCAGGCTCCTATCTCCATGGAATTCTCCAAGCAAGAATACTGGAAAGAGTAGCCATTCTCTTCTCCAGGGGATCTTCCTGACCCAGAGATTGAACCCGGGTCTCCTGCATTACAGGCAGATTCTTTACCGTCTGAGCCACATCTTGCCTCCTTAACTGTTTCCTTTTTCCACTGGTAAACACTAGTTTATCATCTATATCTGTGAGTCTGTTTTTCTTTTGTTATATTCACTAAATTGTTTCACTTTTTAGACTTCACATTTAATAGATGTCATCTAGTATTTGTCTTTTTAAAATTTATTTCATTAAGAGTCATGCACTCTAAGTCCATCCATGAGTTTGTAAATGGCAGAATCCCATTATTTTTTATGGATGAGTAATATTTCATTATATATATGTGTGTATCCCCCATATGTTCTTTATCTGTTCGTCTATTGATGGACACTTAGGTTGCTTTTGTATCTTGACTTGTAAATAATGCTGTTAGGAACATCAGGGTGCATGTAGCTTTTTGAATCACTTTTTTTGTTTTTTTTCAGATACAATGTTTTTGTTTTTTTCAGATATATACCCAGGAGTGGAATTGTTCACTCATGTGGTAGTTCTAGCTTTAGTTTTTCAAGGAATAACCATACTGTTTTCTATAGTGGCTGCACCAATTTACATTCCCACTAACAGTGTACTAGGGTTTGTTTTCTCCACATCCTCACTAACGTTCTCATTTGTAGATTTTTTAATGATAGCCATCCTGCCATCCTGACAGGTGTGAGGTGATATCCTGTGGTTTTGATTTGCATTTCTTTGATAATCAATTAGTGACATCAAGCATCTTTTCATGTTGTTGCTGATAATCTGTATATCTTCTTTGGAAAAATGTTCATTCAGGTTTTATTCTCATTTTTAATTGGATATTTTAATATTGAGTTGTGTAAGCTGTTTCTGTATTTTGGATATTAACCTGCTTTTGGTCATATCATTTGCAAATATTTTTACCCATTCAGTAGGCTGTCTTTTTGTTTTGTCTGTAGTTTCTTTTTCTGAGCAAAAACTTTAAATAATTCAGTCACATTTGTTTATTTTTGCTTTTGTTTCCTTTGCCTTAGGAGTCCAAATGCAAGGAAATATTCCTGCAATTTATGTCAGAGTGTTCTGTTCTCTTCTAGGAGTGTTATGGCTTCAGGTTTTACATTTAGGTCTTTAATCCTTTTTGAGTTTATTTTTGTATATGGTGTGAGAATGTGTTCTAGTTTCATTCTTTTACATGTAGCTCTTCATCAGTGTTATGCAGCAGCCTGGATGGGAGTGGAGTTTGGGGGAGAATGGGTGCATGTATATGTATGGGTCAGTCACTTCATTTTTCATCTGAAACTATCACAACATTGTTGATTGGCTATACCTCAATATAAAATAAAAAGTTCAAAGAAAAAAATTTAATGCTAGAGATGCTGTGGAGAAAAGGGAACTCTCCTCACTGATGGTGGGAATGTAAATCGCTACAGACACTATGGAGAACAGTGTGGAGGTTCCTTAAGAAAAAAAGCAGCCAGACTGGCATTACTGTATGATCCAGTGCGCTTCCCTGGTAACTCAGCTGGTAAAGAATCTGCCTGCGATGCAGGAGACCCCAGTTCGATTCCTGGCTTGGGAAGATCCCCTGCGGAAGGAATAGGCTACCCACTCCAGGACTCTTGGGCTTCCCTGGTGGCTCAGACGTCGAAGAATCTGCCTGCAATGTAGGAGACCTGCGTTCAGAAGGTCCCCTGGAGGAGGGCATGGCAACCCAATCTAGCATTCTTGCCTAGAGAATCCTCATGGACAGAGGAGCCTGGCAGGCCACAGTCCACTTCGTCTCAAAGAGCTGGACCTGACTGTGACTGAAAGCACAGCATAGCACATTTGCTTCAGCAGTCCAGATCCTGGACATACATCTAGAGAGGCTGCAAGCTCCAATTTGCAAAGATATGGGTATCTCAGTTTTCATAGCACCACTGTTTACAATATCGAAGACATGGCAGCAACCTAAATGTCCATTGACAGATGAATAGATAAAGAAGATGTGGTGTACATATACAATGGAATATTATTTAGCCAGAGAAAAGAATGAAATAATGCCATTTGCAACAACATGGATGGGCCTAGACATTATGAAACTGAATGAAGTAAGTCAGAGAAAGGCAAATCATATATCCGCCTATATGTAGAATCTTAAAAAAAGTTGACACAAAATAACATATTTACAAAACAAAAATAGACTCACAGACATAGAAAAGAAACTTATGGTTACCAAAGGGGATAAGTTAGGAATTTGGGATTAACAGATACACACTATTAAATATAAAATAGATAAACAACGAGGACATACTTAAAACTCAGGGAGCCATAGTCAGTATCTTTTAATAACCTGCAATGGAAAATAATCTGAAAAAGAATCTTTTTGCCATACACTTGAAAGACTGTAGGAGAAGGTTATGAAAGTGTTAGTCACTCAGTCGTGTCTGACTCTTTGCAACTTCATGGACTATAGCCTGCTAGTCTTCTTTGTCCATGGGATTTCCCGGGCAAGAATACTGAAGTGGGTAGCATTCCCTTCTCCAAGGAATCCCTATTATGTTCCACTGATCTATGTGTCTGTTTTTTGTGCCAGTACCATGCTGTTTTGACTATGGTAGCCTTGTAGCATAGTCTAAATTAGGGAACATAATACCTCCAGCTTTATTCTTTTTTTCACAAGATTGCTTTTGCAGTTCGTGGTCTTTTGTATTTCCATATAAATTTCAGGATTATTTGTTCTATATACTTTGGATAGTATGGACATTTTAACAGTGGTAATTCTTTCAATCCATGAACATGGGATATCTTTAGAATTTTTGGTTTCATGTTCAATTTCCCTCAGTATTCTAAAGTTTTCAGAGTATAAGCCTTTTACCCCTTGCCTAAGTTTATTACTGGCAATTTTATTTTATTTTTAATGTGATTTTAAATGAGGTTGTTTTCTTGCTTTCTCCTTCTGATAGTTGGTCCTCCTCCTATTCTTTAGAATTCTGCATTCAGATGGATATATCTTTCCTTTTCTCCTTTGCCTTTCACATCTCTTCTTTTCTCAGCACTTTGTAAGGCCTCCTCAAACAACCATTTTCCCTTTTTGCGTTTCTTCTTGTTGGGGATGGTTTTGATCACTGCCTCCTGTACAATGTCATGAACCTCTGTCCATGGTTCTTCAGGCACTCTGTCCATCAGATCTAATCCCTTGAATCTGTTTGTCACTTGCACTGTATAATCATTAAGGGATTTGATTTAGGTCATATCTGAATGGTCTGGTGGTTTCCCCTACTTTCTTTAATTTTAGTCTGAATTTTGCAATAAGGAGTTCATGATCTGAGCCACAGTCAGCTCCTAGTCTTGTTTTTGCTGACTGTAAGCAGCTTCTTCATCTTCGGCTGCAAAGAATATAATCAGTCTGATTTCGATATTGACCATCTGGTGATGTCCCTGTATAGAGTCTTCTCTTGTATTGTTGGAAGAGGGTGTTTGCTATGACTAGTGTGTTCTGTTGGCAGAACTCTCTTAACCTTTGACCGGCTTCATTTTGTACTCCAAGGCCAAACTTGCCTGTTAACTCCAGTTATCTCTTGACTTCCTACTTTTGCATTTCAGTTCCCTATAATGAAAAGGACATCATATTTTTGGTGTTAGTTCTAGAAGGTCTTATATTTCTACATGAGTGAGTGAGTGAAGTTGCTCAGTCGTGTCCGACTCTTTGCGAGCCCATGGACTGTAGCCTATCAGGCTCCTCCATCCATGGGATTTTCCAGGCAAGAGTGCTGAAGTGGATTGCCATTTCCTTCTCCAGGGGATCTTCCTGACCCAGGAGTTGAACCCAGGTCTCCTGCATTGCAGGCAGATGCTTTACCATCTGAGCCACCAGGGAAGCCCCATAGTTTTTCATAGAACCATTCAACTTCAGCTTCTTTGGCATTAGTGGTTGGGGCATAGACTTGGATTACTGTGATATTGAATGGTTTGCTTGGAAACAGGCAGAGATCCTTCTATCATTTTTGAGACTGCACCTAAGTACTTAATTTGGGGCTCTTTTGTTGATTATGAGGGCTACTCCCTTTCTCTAAGGAATTCTTGCCCACAGTTCTAGATATAGTGGTCATCTGAATTAAATTTACCCATTCTGGTCCATTTTAGTTCACTGATTCCTAAAATGTTGATATTCACTCTTGCCATCTCCTGTTTGACCACTTCCAGTTTGCCTTGATTCATGGACCTAACATTCCAGGTTCCTATGCAATGTTGTTCTTTACAGCATCGGACTTTACTTTCATCATCAGTCATATCCAAAACTTGGCATTGTTTTCGCTTTGGCTCAGCCCCTTTATTCTTTCTGGAGTTATTTCTCCACTCTTCTCCAGTAGCTTATTGGGTACCTACTGACTTGTAGGTTTCATCCTTCATACTGCTCATGGGGTTCTCAAGGCAAGAATACTGAAGTGGTTTGCCATTCCCTTCTCCAGTGAACCACGTTTTTTCAGAACTCTCCTCCATGACCCGTGTGTCTTGGGTGGCCCTACACAGCATGGTTCATAGTTTCATTGAGTTAGACAAAGTTGTTATCCAAGTGATCAGTTTGGTTAGTTTTCTGTGATTGTGGTTTCCATTCTGTCTGCCCTCTGAGGGATAAGGATAAGAGGCTTGTGGAAGCTTCCTGATGGTAGGGGCTGGTTGTGGGGGAATCTGGATCTTGTTCTGATGGGTGGGGCCGTTATCATTAAATCTTTAATGAGATTTTTCTGTTGATGGGTGGGGCTGTGTTCCCTTCCTTTCAGTTTGGACTGAGGCCAAACTATGATAGGGGTAATGGTGGTAATGGTAACTTCCTTCAGGAGGACTTATGCCAGGACTGTTGTATTCAGTGCCCCTTTCCCCACAGCAGGCCTCTGTTGACCAGTGCCTCCAGAGACTCCTGGACACTCACAGGCAAGTCTGGCTCAGTCTCTTGTGGGGTCACTGCTCCTTTCTTTTGGGTCCTGGTGCACACAAGCTTTTGTTTGTGCCCTCCAAGAGTCTGTTTCCCTAGTCCTGTGGAAGTTCTGATCTCACTTCAAAGTCAAATTGTTGGGTCATACAGAATTCTTTAACTTCTTGGGGAACCACAAATCATTTTCTGTGTTGTGCCACCGTTTTACATACTCACCAGCAATGTTAGATGGTTCCAATATTCACATCCTTGCCAATACTTGTTATCATTTCTTTTCTAAAAACAATTTTTTATATAGCTTTAAGAATAGCATTGTGGGTTCATTTGCATTTCCCTAATGATTAATGATGTTGAAACCTTTTCATGTGGTTATTGGTCATTTATATATCTTCTTTACAGAAATAAATATTCAAATCCTTTGTCCTTTTTTTTATTTGGGTTATTTTTGTTTGTTTCTGTCATTTAACTGAGTTGTAGGAATCTTTTATGTGTTCTGAATATTAAGCACTTACATTTTCTCCCATATCTTGAGCTATTTTTTCACTCTGTTGATGGTGTCCTTCTATGCTCAGAGTTTTAAATTTTGGTGAAGTCAAATTTATCTCTTTTTCTCCTTTGTTGTTCATGGCTTTGTGTCATATCTGAGAATACATTGCTAAACCCAAGGTCACGAAGATGACAACATGCTTGACTTTTACAACTTTAATACTGTTTTTGGTTTTTGGATTATCACCAAGCTTTTTAAATTAATGTCTTAGGAATTATCATGTCATTAACCTCTGGATTAGTTATTAAGACCACAGCCATATACAGAATGAAAAAAAAAAGTGTTTTGAGGTAGAAACCAGAAGACTTGACTTCTGTCCCAGGTTCTACTGGCGTGGCAGATGCTTGTGCACTTTCCTGTTATACATTTTCCTTCCTTCTGTTAACAACCTTCACTATTTGAGACTCTGCCTCCTATGTTCTCAGTCCATGTGCCAACCACAGAGAATGGCTCTTGTTTTAGACTTAAGCACATGTTGGAATCACACAGTAGTTTTGGCTACAGAGACATCAAGACACAGTGCATTTTTTTCTGGTAATTTTTCTGTAAAAGCAGACACCCTTCCCATTGGATTTCAAACCAAGAGAATGGGGTCTAGAGCTGTTGACAGATACCTTACAGTATAAGGAGAGGATCTGTCTGAGAACAGAACCAACTTGGAAGATGGAGAATCAAGAACCCAGGAGAAAATAAGGTCTTACTCTTAAATTTGAATCAATAATTCCTCATTTTGCTTAAGGCAGTTGGGCTTGGTTATGCAGTCACTTGCAACAGGAAGAGTCTTCCTGGACACAGCTAGGAACAAAATTGGGAGCTTGAGTGTGTCACTTTACATCTCTGCATCTCTGTTTTGAATCTGAGATGCATGGTTTCTATTTTGGGAACTATGAAATAGAGACATTGCAAGGTGAAGTAACTATCTTCAAAGTCACAGTATATCCCCAGGAGCACTTAAATCTATAAGCTCATGTTTTGGATGTTTAGTTCTAGTGGATAAAATCATTGTTTTTTTATTAAGCAGAAAACTGACTGATGATATCTTCTGCAGACTTGCTCAGACTTGTAAATTCCAGTATTACAGCAAAGAATTCAAGACTTTAGGTAAATTACTTCCCCTGCTGAGCTGCTGATGGACAGACCAGTTCAATATGTACTAGGAGGAGTGCATGCACCCACAGTTGATGTCCTGTGAGATCTGAAAATTGTACTCGACAAAGGAAATTAAACTTGGCTCAGGCAGTCTGAGATACTGAATGAGCTCTCTCTCTGTCCCTCTCTTTCTCTCTCTCAAGATCTCAAGTTCATGAACTCATTTTCTTTGGCTCACTTTTCATCATTTCCCTAGCAGATAGGATTATTGCTTGCATCTTGGCTAGGATAAGAATGTAAGACTACCACTTTCTCTAGGACATTTTTCTTTTTCCCGCAGGCTACACTCAACTGGCATGCACCTGCTTGGTTGAAAAGACTCCTCCTTACACTGCAGTTTCTTAGGCTTTCTTCCTTCCTTTCCCCCCGCCCCCGTCTCCCCTTTCTTCCCTCCCTTTCTTCTTTCTCCTTCTTGTTCTTTTTTTGTCCAGTTCTTAAAGAAAAATCTTTAGGATTCCCTTCTGCTCCCACCTCTCCCTGGCAAGAGAGGATTTTATATTTTCATGTCTTCTGGATGCCTTATGGTATTAGTAATGGCTTTCCCTTCAGGATTAACTAAAAGAAATTACCTTAAAAGTTTTTTACAGAGCAGTTTTTTTGTTGAAAACTTGATAAAAGAGAAAAATAAACTTAGATTCCCACAGAGGCAGGGTTTGAAGACAGCAGAGAAATTATGAAAAAATTTTAAAATCTTACAAATGATTGCATGAAGACCAGAGCGACCTTAGAATTTTGTGCAGATAATTTTTGGCAGAGTTAGTCCAAAGCATATCAATTCTTTGTAGTGATACTGTAGTGAGAGTGATATTCTGCTTTGAACTTAGAATTTTATGCAGATAATTTTTGGCAGAGTTAGTCCAAAGCATATCAATTATTTGTAGTGATACTGTAGTGAGAGTGATATTCTGCTTTGAACAGAGCCAAAGTTCCTTCTTTATAAAGAACTCCCAATTTCTAGATTTTAAATTAGAAAATTTTTAATTAGGATAGAGCCATAGTATTCAGAAGAATGGTGCAGATAGCCAGTTTTATGTGATATATTTTAAGCATGTAAGACTGTGTTATTTGTATAATTTTTGGCTTATTTAATGTTTAGTATTCAAATTTATTCTCAGTTCAGTTCAGTCTCTCAGTCGTGGCCGACTCTTTGCAACCCCATGAATCGCAGCACGCCAGGCCTCTGTGTCCATCACCAACTCCCGGAGTTCACTCTGACTCAGCGTCCATCGAGTCAGTGATGCCATTCAGCCATCTCATCCTCGGTCATCCCCTTCTCCTCCTGCCCCCAATCCCTCCCAGCATCAGAGTCTTTTCCAATGAGTCAACTCTTCGCAAGAGGTGGCCAAAGTACTGGAGTTTCAGCTTTAGAATCATTCCTTCCAAAGAAATCCCAGGGCTGATCTTCACAATGGACTGGTTGGATCTCCTTGCAGTCCAAGGGACTCTCGAGAGTCTTCTCCAACACCACAGTTCAAAAGCATCAATTCTTTGGCGCTCAGCTTTCTTCACAGTCCAGCTCTCACACCCATACATAACTACTGGAAAAACCATAGCTTTGACAAGATGGACCTTTGTTGACAAAGTAATGTCTCTGCTTTCTAATATGCTGTCTAAGTTGGTCATAGCTTTTCTTCCAAGGAGTAAGTGTCTTTTAATTTCATGGCTGCAGTCACCATCTGCAGTGATTTTGGAGCTCAAGAAAATAAAGTCTGTCACTGTTTCCATTATTTCCCCATCTATTTGCCATGAAGTGATGGGACTGGATGCTATGGTTTTTGCTTTTTGAATGCTGTATTTTAAGCCAGCTTTTTCACTCTCCTCTTTCACCTTCATCAAGAGACATGTTAGTTCCTCTTTGCTTTCTGCCATAAGGGTGATGTCATCTACATATCTGAAGTTATTGATAATTCTTCCAGCAATCTTGATTCCAGCTTGTGCTTTTCATCCAATCTGGCATTTTGCATGATGTACTCTGAATATAAATTAAGTAAGCAGGGTGACAGTATACAGCCTTAACTTATTCCTTCCCAATTTGGAACCAGTCTGTTGTTCCGTGTCTGGTTCTAACTGTTGCTTCTTGACCTGCAAACAGATTTCTCAGGAGGCCTGCTATTCCCATCTCTTTAAAAATTTTCCACAGTTTGTTGTGATCCACACAGTCAAAAGCTTTGGCATAGTCAGTAAAGCAGAAGTAGATGTTTTTCTGAAATTCTCTTGGGTTTTCTGTGATCCAGAGGATGCTGGTAATTTGATCTCTGGTTCCTGTGCTGCTTTATAAATAGATTTGTAATTTACTACATATATATAATTGCTGTATCTAACCTATTCTTTTTTTCTTGTTTCTTTCTCCCTTTTTCTATCAAATCATCTCTAGCTCCCAGCCTTTTAGGAAATGTAGTTACTTTTATTCTCTTGCTTATGTTATATACAAATCATCAATGCACCTATTTAGACTTTGCACACAGGTACATCTCCCTATATAGACTTTTTGGTTCTGTGTTCCAAAAATAAGATCATATTAGACTCACTTTGATACATCTTGCTTTTAGCTTCTTGTTTATCTCCAATACTTCAGTGTAGGTAGGATTTATTTGATTATAAATTCAAGAAGTCTTGGGTTTATTAATGTTAATCATTTTCTAGTCTCTTTCTGGTTGCCTGTACTCTCTCTCATTTGCTTCCCCTAACGTCCGTCACATGGCCTAGTTCAGATAGGGTACAGAAGAGCAACAATTAATAGTTGCCAAATGGATGACAGAACTCAAGTCCTTAGTGAAGACTGAAATACTGTGTATAATATCATAGGGAAATGGTGGAGTGGGTGGGGTTTGGATTTAACAAGAGTTGCAGTTCAAGTTGGATGTATATTCCAGAGCAAAGAATATTGAAGCTGGAAGACCTTGGAGCTAAACTAGTCCAGTAGTTCTCATACTTTTGAACATAAGAATCACCTGAGAAATTTGTCAAGAAAAATGTAATCCTTGGAACCTGGTTCAGGAAGAGTTGATGTGACCCAGAAAATACGAATTTTTAAAAAGTGCAGCAGGTGCTACTGCATATACGATATCCTCAAAGAGATTTTGAAGACTCTTGGCAGACAAGGAAAGTGAGGTCTAGGGACTCATTGACTTGCCCAAGTTTAAACAACCATATTTAGGTAGTAGAAACTAATTCCCCTTCCTTGGTATGGAGTACAAGTGACTCAGTATATCTAAAGATGTGTCTTTATTTTTCACAATCTGCTGACTTTCTTTCCCCAAGTCTTCATTTGTAAGGCAATGTTCTACCAAACAGAAAATGAGAATTTTAAAATTGGAATGATTCTTGGGAGAGAAAGACTGAATCTTATTAAACAAGTCATCTCAAAGTAATGTTACTTTTCAGGTAATCAAAGAAAAGAGATTGAGGTAAATGACTTACCTATCCATCCACAGTTGTCTGTCAAAAGAATGTTAAATCATCTCATCCCACTTCCTGCTTGGTTATTTTCACTTAGAATTTCAGGAAAATAACTCTCATATTTTTGAAACCGACTTTGAATCTTCTCAATTGAAAATAGCTTCATGCAGGTGGATGAAGGAATCATTTGGTGAAATGACATATGGGTTAGTATTATTAAACTTTTGGGATTATGTTATGTATTTATGGCTCATTTTGAAGTATTTTTATATCTCCTTGTGCTTCAGGGGATGAATATTATCACCCATACAAGTTTACAAAACTTTATGTTTAACATAAAATAGTCTAAGACCTCATGGGGCAATCTAGTTTACAATTAAAATGTCACAGGCAGTGAGTCCCTCATTAAAAACACAAAGTAAAACTTAACTCACACCATTAAAATACCTCATTCATTACCACAAACATGTACCATCTGGGGTTGTTTCTTGTGCCTCCCGGTTTCTTATTAGCAAGGGAGAGATAGGGGTTGACTTCCTCCAGAAATCGGCATGTCTTACATAATGCAGACGCACACTGCTGATTGCGAGCAGTCCTTAATTACTGATGGGAGCCTCTGACCATGTGCTCGTGCTGGAACTTGTCCTTCACCAGTGCTTTAAAAATGACTCAACTCTCAAATTCCTACTGAGGTTTACTTTTCTTACTGATATTGCCTCTTATGACTAGAAAAGATAGAGTTTAATTTTTTTAGTTTAATTTTTTTTTTAATTTTTGTTTTTGGGAAGTAATTGCTTTACAATGTTGTGTTGCCTTACAGCAATGCAAATCAGTCTTTGTGTGTGTGTGTGTCTGTACACATGCCATGGGCTCAGTCATCTCTGACTCCATGTGACCCCGGGGTCTGTGGCCTGCTAGGCTCCTTTGTCCAACAAATTTTTCAGACAAGACTACTAGAGTGGGTTGTCATTTCCTACTCCAGGTGATCTTCCTGACCCAGGGATAGTGTCTCCTGCACTGGCAGGTGGATTCTTTACCCATTGTGCCACCTGGGAAGCCACATGAGAAGACGGTTATATCCTTGTGTTTTCTGATTGGGTTTTGTGGTGGACCACCATCCCAGGTATGGGAGATCCTCGAAATGCCTCATTGTGGCTTAGTCGTTAAGTCCTGTCTTACTCTGTTGCGACCCTGTGGATTGACTGCAGCCCACCAGGCTCCTCTGTCTATGGGATTTGCCAGGCAAGAACACTAGAGTGGGTTGCCGTTTCCTACTGCAGGAGATCTTCCTGACCCAGGGATCGAACCCAAGTCTCCTGCGTTGGTAGGCGGATCCTTTACCACTGAACCACTAGGGGAATCGTCATGACTTTTATATATATATATATATATATATCCCCTCCCTCTTGAACCTCTCCTCCTTCCCATGCCACCCCTCTAGGTGGTCTCAGAACACCAGACTGGACCCCCTGTTACCCAGCAGCTCCCCACCAGTTGTCTATTTCACACATGATAGTGTGTACATGTCAAGGCTACTTTCTCAATTCACCTGACCCTCTTCTTCCCTTCTGTGTCTGCTAGTTCATTAAGTTTAATTATTAAAATTTAAAAAGAAATACTCATTTCCTCAACTCCTAATAATGGTTAAAAAAAGCTCCTCATTATGGCTCCCAGCTTTTATGTAGTAGGCACTACACTAGCATGATCTCTTTCATCCTCTCCAGTACTCTTTCAGTTAGGCATTATTGCTCCCATCTTTTAGATTGATAAACAGGCTTAAAGGTTAATAGCTGGCAAAGGCAAAATAGCTGGTGAGTCACATATGTGGATATGATGCCTCTCTGAGGAATATTATATTGTAAAGATATCATGAGGTCGTTCTTTTAGGGTAGTAGTTCTTGGCATATAAAGGATTAATGCACATTGACTCCAGCTGCATTGAACTGAATACCTTGGTGCTACAGGCAGGGATTGTTGTCTACCTCTGCTGCTTAAAGTGTGGTCCGTGTATCTGCATCTGCTATATCACTTGAGCACTTGTTAGAGGTACAAAATCTCAGGAATCATCTGAGTGCTATTTTTAATAAACCTGAAAAGCAAAATGCACAAAAGTGGAAGATACTGAACACACACACACATACACACACACACACATATATATACACACATATAAATGTGTATATATATACACACATATAAATGTGTATATATATACACACACACACACACATATGTGCTCAGTTGCTCAGTCATGTCCAACTCTGTGGCCCTGTGGACTGCAGCCAGCTATATTTCTCTGTCCATGGAATTTTCCAGGCAAAAATACTGGGATGGGTTGCCCCTTCCTCCTCCAGGGGATCTTCCTGACCCAGGGATCAAACCTGCATCTCTTGTGTCTCCTGTAGGCAGAATTTTTTACCACTAGGGCCACCTGGGAAGCCAATATACATATATATGTTTTTTATTTTTAAACTGCTCATTATTGCAGGTGACTTGAAGGATGAAGTTGGGTGTACTTTATGCTCTGGAGAATGTTCCCCCACTCAATGGTTTCCTCCCCATTTCTTCCTACTTTTATTTCTGTGCTCAGAAAGCAGATAGAGGAGAGCTAGGAAAGCAGCTTTTATTAAATCACATGAAGAAAACCATTCTAATTTCTCTATTTGACTCCCCCTTTCCTTTTGTTTTAAAGATCATCAAAAAGAAGATCATGCCAGCTCATATAAAAACTCAGTAAGTCCTTGAATGTATCTGACCTCTAAGCCTGTTTCATTAATCCTCTAAATAGTGTCCTGGTTGGCAGAAGGGAGTTGGTTAAGAATGTGTACTTTGAGAGCTGACTGCCTAAGTTCTTGTCTCACCTCTATACTTGCTCACGGTGAACCTTAGAAAAGTGATAAAACTTCCTCAGCATGCCAGGCCTCCCTGTCCATCACCAACTCCTGGAGTTTACTCAAACTCATGTTCATAGAGTTGGTGACACCATTCAGCCATCTCATCTTCTTTTGTCCCCTTCTCCTCCTGCCCTCAATCTTTCCCAGCATCAGGGTCTTTTCAAATGAGTCAGCTCTTCGCATCAGGTGGCCAAAGTATTGGACTTTCAGCTTCAGCATCAGTCCTTCCAATGAATATTCAGGACTGATCTCCTTTAGAATGGACTGGTTGGACCTCCTTTCTGTCCAAGGGACTCTGAAGAGGCTTCTCCAACACCACAATTCAAAAGCATCAAGTCTTCTGTGCTCAGCTTTCTTTATAGTCCAACTCTCACATCCATACATGACTACTGAAAAACCATAGCCTTGACTAGACCTTTGATGACAAAGTTATATCTCTGCTTTTTAATATGCTGTCTAGGTTGGTCATAACTTTCCTTCCAAGGAGTAAGCGTCTTTTAGTTTCATGGCTGTAATTACCATCTGCAGTGATTTTGCAGCCCCCAAAAATGAAAGTCTGACACTGTTTCCACTGTTTCCCCATCTATTTGTCATAAAGTGATGGGATTGGGTGCCATGATCCTAGTTTTCTGAAAGTTGAGCTTTAAGCCAACTTTTTCACTCTCCTCTTTCACTTTCATCATTAATAAAATAGGAGTGATAGTAGCAGCTATGTCCTTGGGTTATTAAAGATTAAAAGAAAGTGCTTAGCATAATGCCTTTGTTGTTGTTATTCAGTTGCTACGTTGTGTCCACCTCTTTGGCCCCATTGACTGCAGCATGCCACACTTCCATGTCCTCAATATCTCCTGGAACTTGCTCAAACTCATGTCCATTGAGTCGGTGATGCCATCCAACCATCTCATCCTCTGCCGCACCCTTCTCCTCCTGTCCTCAATCTTTCCCAGCATCAGGTCTGGGATGTAGCAAAGAAATATTAGTCATTGCTATGATAGTTACATCACCTACCATTCAGAAATTCACAGAACTAAGAATATCAGAGCATGGAGGCTCTCAGAACTCATCTATCAGCCATTAATGAAAGTGAAAGTCACTCAGTCGTGTCTGACTCTTTGCAACTCCATGGACTATACAATCTATGGAATTCTCCAGGCCAGAATACTGGAGTGGGTAGCCTTTCCCTTCTCCAGGGGATCTTCCAAACCCTGGGATCAAACCCAGGTCTCCTGCATTGCAGCTGATTCTTCAGCAGCTGAGCCACAAGGGAAGCCCATCAGCTCTTATTTGGGGAAACCCCTAAGTAACTGCAGAATGTCTATGTATATGTAACTGTATATGTAAAGAAGGATTAAAATAAGGGTAAAGAACTAGATCCACGTGAAAGAAGACTGAGGGCATCTCATCTAAGTCTTACCTAGTTCCCTATCTATGATGGCAGACTCGAGGTGATCCAGTGATAATTTTTCTTTGTTTTATTTTTTCTTCTTTTTCATTTTTCTTTCTTGTAAATCATCCAGATTCAGTGCTGACCACACTGACATTTTTTATTCTGGTTGTATTTATCTGGAGCTCAGAGTAGACCAGGCCTGTGACATTGTTTTCCAGAGTGATTATATTTGGGCTTTAGTGGAAGCTGTGAAATCATGTTTTCATGTTGTGTTGTCAACCACACAGTAGGTGATTATTGATTGTATACTCAACTTCTATAGCTTGCATGTTTTGGAAATTTTTACCTCTAAGCTTTGGATAACTAAGATGGTGATGTTTGTCCCACTTACTATCAAAGGCTACGGGATTTAGACATGAAGGGAGTTAGAGTTACATAGGTATAAATTGTCCATGGAAATAGCCCTACATTTCAGTTCAGTTTATTTTCTCAGTCATGTCCAACTCATTGCGACCCTATGAACTGCAGCACGCCAGGCTTCCCTGTCCATCACCAACCTCTGGAGCTTGCTCAGACTCATGTCCATCGAGTCAGTGATGCCATTGAACCATCTCATCCTTGTTGTCCCCTTCTCCTGCTGCCTTCAATCTTTCCCAGCATCAGCGTCTTTTCCAGTAAGTCAGTTGTTCACATTAGGTGGCCAAAATGTTGGAGTTTCAGCTTCAGCATCAGTCCTTCCAATGAATGAATATTCAGGACTGATTTCCTTTAGGATTGAAATTAGAACATTATAAAAGAACTATACATTATAGTGTAATTACAATGTATTTTTTTTCTATCTTAAAAAGTGTCAAAGAAATTTAGGAGATAAAATTCTTAATTCTCAGATTAAAAAGCCCTGAAGATTAGAGTTATTCAGTAAACAAAGGACGCAACTGGAATTGTATCTTACATGTATATAGGAACTTGACTTTGGTTAATTGAGGGCAGTGTCTTCCCACAAATGATAAAACCATTTTTGTCAGTGTTACTAATAAGTTTTGTATTCTGTTGTTTACTTGGACAAAAAGGATGTAATTGAGGGCTCAGAAGTTAGGTTTTGGCCCAGAAAAATTGCCCAGAGACAACATCAAGTGACAATATATTTATTTATAAAAGAGTTTTGTTGCTAATAACAATTTCCTGGAATTAATTTAACAGATATCTAATGAGTTCCTACTATGTGCAATACATTGTTCTAAGCAAAGGAAATACAGTAATTACATTTATAAAAATCCTTGCCTTAAAATGCTTTTCATGTAGTTTTTTCACCTCATCAAATGCTTTTGCTTATAGACTATTTAAAAACCATTTTCCCTAGTTACAGCTTCTTGATACTTTTAGTGCCTGCTATAAGGAAACTTTTATTAGGCAACTTTAAATCTTTCTTGTTTACTGCTTACTAATTATTGAATCAGGAACTACCAGACAGTAAAAGCTTTAGGCATTATAGCAAGAGTAAACAGAATTTTATCTTGTTAGAGTGTTAGAAGAAATAGATCTTTTTTTTTTCTTTTCTTTTAAAAAATATATGCCACTATAAAATGAACAGCTCCAGTCTTATCTGTGGAGGTTTCTAGAGACTGTTTGTTTTTATAGTTAAATTTGTTTCAACAGTCACTTTGCTAACTTTTCTTCCTGTTACTGGTCTCTAGTTTAATCTTCAGATGATTTTTATTTGTATGAGTTAATACATTGATTTCATTAAAAGTATCTTAACATGGTCTTATGCTCATAGAAGAGACACTCAGGCTATAGTCCCAGAATCATTATATACTAGTTAAATAACATTGGACAGTCCACTTAAATTTTCCAGGGTTGTTTCTCATATTTTTAAGATTTTTTTATTTGAAAATTAAAAAAAAAAAATGAGGATTTTTTCAGACCCCCAAACCTGACATATTAATACTAGTTCAATTATTTTTATGTAAACCTTCTTTGAAAGTAAAGATTTTGTCCTCCAAACTAGATTATTAGTTCTGATTCATAAATATTATCATATATCTTTTAAAACCCCCCACTGTATTGAATATGCTAGCAATATGTTTGGCAGTATTTGGTCTGGCTTAGGACCAGAGTGAGTAGAGATAATGGAAGGAATAAAATCACCCTCTTTAGCTGTTTGTGCCTGTGGATATACATGAGACAATTTTCTGTTTAGGAGAGGAGGGGGGAATTTTGGTTGGGAGTAAAACTAAGAGGGCGGGGTGGGAGGAGTAAAATGGGAAATGGCTTTCACTTCTTACCTTAACTGGTTTCCAGCTTATAGGCTGAAAAGATATAGGCTTTAATATACTGGTTTTTGTTTTTCTCCTTTTGACTTACTTCACCCTATAAAACAGGCTCTGGGTTCATCCACCTCACTAGAACTGATTCAGATTCATTCCTTTTTATGTTATCGTTGTTCAGTCACTTAGTCATGTCTGACTCTTTGTGACCCCATGGACTGCCGCATATCAGGCTTCCCCGTCCTTCACTACCTCCTGGAGTTTGCTCAAACTCATGTCCATTGAATTGATGATGCCATCCAGCCATCTCATTCTCTGTCGTCTCCTTCTCTTGCCCTCAGTTTTTCCCAGCATCAGGGTCTTTTCCAGTGAGTCAGCTCTTTGCATCAGGTGGACAAAGTATTAGAGCTTCAGCATCAGTCCTTCCAATGAATATTTAGGGTATATTTCCTTTAGGATTGATTGGTTGGATCTCCTTGCTGTCCAAGGGACTCTCAAGAGTCTCCTTCAGCACCACAGTTCGAAAGCATCAGTTCTTTGGTGCTCAGCCTCCTTTATGGTCTAATTCTCACATTGGTGTATGACTACTGGAAAAACCATAGCTTTGTCAGCAAAGTATGTCTCTACTTTTTAATATGCTGTCTAGGTTGGTCATAGCTTTTCTTCCAAGCAGCAGGCATCTTTCAATTTCATGAGTGCAGTCACCATCCACAGGGATCTTGGGGCTCAGGAAAATAAAGTCTGTCACTGTTACCCTTGTTTCCCCAAAACTTGGCCATGAAGTGATGGGACTGGATGCCATGATCTTAGTTCTTTGAATGTTGAATTTTAGACCAGCTTTTTCACTGTCCTCTTTCACCTTCATCAAGAGGCTCTTTAGGTTCTTTTTGCGTTCTGCTGTTAGGGTGGTGTCATCTGCATATCTGAGGTTATTGATATTTCTCCTGGCGATCTGGATTCCAATTTGAGCTTCTTCCAGCCTGGCATTGCAAATAATGTACTCTACATATGAATTGAATAAGCAGGGTGACAGTGTACAGCCTTGACATACTCCTGTCCCAATTTTGAGCCAGTCTGTTTTTCCATGTTAGATTCTAACTGTTGCTTCTTGAACTGCATACAGGTTTCTCAGGAGATAGGTAAAGTGGTTTAGTATTCCCATTTCTTTTTTTTTTTCCCCACAGTTTGTTATGATCTACAAAGTCACAGGCATTAGTGTAGTCAATGAAGCAGAAGTAGTGGTTTTTCTGGTATTCCCTTGCTTTTCTATGATCACATTCAGTTCAGTTGCTCAGTCATGTCTGACTCTTTGTGACCCTATGAACCACAGCACGCCAGGCCTCCCTGTCCATCACCAACTCCCGGAGTCCACCCGAACCCATGTCCATTGAGTCGGTGATGCCATCCAATCATCTTATCCTTTGTCGTCCCCTTCTCCTCCTGCCCTCAATCTTTCCCAGCATCAGGGTCTTTTCAAATGATTGCGTGGATGTTGGCAGCTTGATGTCTTGTTTCTCTGCCTTTTCTAAATCCAGGTTGTACATCTGAAGCTTCTTTGTTCACATACTGTTGAAGCCTAGCTTGTAGGATTTTGAGTATTACCTTGGAAGCATGTGAAATGAGTGCAGTTGTGTACTGACCTTTCCAGTCCTGTGACCAGTCCTAAGTTTTCCAAATTTGCTGGTATACTGAGTGCAGCACTTTAACAGAGTCATCTTTTCAGATTTGAAGTAACTCAGCTGGAATTCCATCTTTTATGGCTAATATTTCATTGAATATATGTACCAAAACTTCTTTATCCATTCATGTCAGTGGACATCTAGGTTACTCCCAAGTCCTGCCTATTTTAAATATTGCTGCAATAAACATTGGGATACATGCAACTTTTAGAATTGTGGTTTTCTCATGGTTTATGCCCAGTATTGGAATGCTGGGTCATATGATAGTTTTATTCCTAGTTTTTCGAGGAACCTCCACAGTGTTCTTCACAGTGGCCGTATTCATTTATATTCCAGCAGTGCAAGAGCATTCCCCTTTCTCCACATCCTCTCCAGCATTTATTGTTTATAGATGTTTTGATGATGGCCATTCTGACTGGTGTGAGGTAGTACCTCATTGTAGTTTTGATTTGCATTTCTCTAATAATGCAAATTAGTTTCTTTACTTTTAAAGGAAATGTTGGAGTCTAAATTCTCTTCTAAATTTGTGACTCCAAAATTTAAAGGTCTTCAAGATTATCTCGTAGCTGAGAATCATTATTTAGCATTGATGGTAACTTATATTTGAATTACAACTTACTTTATAAGGTTTAATTTAGAGATTAATTTAGAGATTGCTTCCATACCTTTTCATTTACCCAATGCTGAGCAACATATCTTTGAGTGTAATAGATGTTCACTTGAGTTTTTATTGATGCTTCCTGTGATGACTTTATTACTGGGTCAGTAGTTTAGGACAAATGTTTCCTGAAACAATTATCCATTCTCAAATGTACATAAACCTGAAATGCCATATACTGAAGTCTCTTTTTATACTATACCCACCAGCTATTTTAATGAAATCAGGTAATGTTTAAATGTTCTATGTCAGAAGCTTATACAATTCAGTTCAAATGTATTTTAAAAATTGCACCTATTTTTAATTAATCTTATGATAGTTACACAACTATATAGCAAATGTGAGCATCCCTATTATAGAAGATGGGACCCTAGAGAGATCATCAAGCTGCAGTGATGGCTTATTGGTCTGAAAATTGAATCTGTAATACTTAAAGAGGCCAAGAAATGCCTAGAGAGCTGTCAGTCCCCTAACTGCTTTTTCTCTGATTTTTCAAAGTTAAATGTTTTCAAAGTCCTAGGTATTTTTTATAAAATATAGACTGTTGTAATTTCTGAAAACGATATAATAGATGTTATTCATGACTCAGAATCCTGGTGAAATTTTAGTACTGGCATCTTTTTAGGAGAAGACAAGTTGGTTTAACTTGGTCTTGACTCTGTTTCCCCTTTTCTTCCGAATCCTAATTTGTCCTTAGTAGTTAAAAACAGATGCCATGTGGTCTGTGAATTAAGATGCTAGGCTAGAATCAAAGCATTCCCTATTCCTCATACAGTGTCAACAGACTCATTCTAAATAATGTTATAAAGCTTATTTACCTGTTTTTAGACTTCATTGATACCCCTGGAGAAGGAAATGGCAACAGACCCTAGTATTCTTGCCTGAAAAATCTTATGGACAGTAGATGGGCCACAGTCCATTCGGTCACAAAGAATCGGACACAACTGAGCCACTGAGCACACGTACGTAGAGTTCACTGAGAATCAGAGGCAGAAAGCAGACAAAAAACCTAGGCCTCAAACACTAGGCTAGATTATTCTGACAAAGACAGAATGGTCATGAAAGTTTCAGAAGGCTGGGGGAAATAACAAGAGAGAGGCATGTGTTCCTGCGGCCTCAAGTCTACCTGTTGGTGGCTCTTGGGCATGATAGTGTACACAGTTTTCTCTGGGTCAGCTCCACTGATGTTCTCCTGTGTCAAGCGGCAGCACCTCGGCAGTATCCTTCTCTGCTTTCCTCTAGAATCCCCTGGAGGTAGGTGGCTGGGAGGGAGGGAGCCGCAGTGGAAATCAGCTCCCTGGACCTCGTGGCTTCTCTGTTCCAGGTGCTTCTCTGGACACAGTAATTGCTGCCGCGCTTGCTGTCGCTCTGTTGGCCATTACTGACACTGCCTGCTCTCACCTCTGAGCGACCTGTTACAGTTAGACGATAAGTCTCTCTCTCCACGGGCTGCTGATCATGGTGTAACCCACAGTATTTTATAGCCAAGAGTCAAGTCAGGGCATGTTGTGAGTCAAGAGATGTGACAAACCCAGTGTAATGAGAAGTCCCAGGCCTGAGGAAGAGGAGCTACAAAATGTAATTCCTGACAGCAGGCATACCTCAGATGAGTCCCCAAACTTTTCCAAACAAAATATTGATTATCTTCATGGAGATAGGAGAACCATAAAGTAAATAGATACTACTGAGGTGTGTCTAATTCTAATTTCATTTGCTGCCATATATGAGTCACAGGTCTGACCTAGCCAGGACCATTAGACATAAGAGGAAAAAAAGGAATAAAATCTCAGTTATTTTAAAACCCAGAGATCCTTTACTGAAGGGGGAAGTGGTCCTTTCCATGTCAGATTTTCTTGAAGGTATCCCGGTATTACTATATACTACTGTTAAGACTACAATACAAGTATTATGATAATAAACAATAAATTGTGTTTGTCACTCTATTCACAGTGAGAAAGGAGATCCTATCTTCTAGGGTAAATTACAATGAAAATATGCTGATCCTAAAAGTGTAAGACTCAAATCTCTGGAAATTTGTGTGGAAATTTCCCATTCTCTGATGCTAATGCATGGGAATGAGATGCCACTGAAAACAGTGTTTTTGAAATAAAGAAGATCTAAGTACTTGAAAGATTTTTATTTGTTTATTTTTGGCCACACTGGCTCTTTGTTGCTGCACACACACTTTCTTGAAAAAGTACCATTTTGCATGACTTTTACCATGGCATTTTGAAAAACTTTTTACCATTACCTTTTAAAATCGAGGCTGAGTAAGGACTTTTTGTTCAGGGTGGAGGGAACCAAGTCTTTTAAGACATTTTAGCTAAATGACAGTGCTGCAACTACAACATTTCATTAAGTCAGCTTCTCAAAGGTCTTTATTTACTTCTAAATGTCATCTCTAAAGTATATATCTTCAAGGATTCTCATCAGCTATCTTCCCTAAAGCTCCATGATGCCCGTTAAGTTGAACTATAATAAAAAAATGACAGATTGGAATTGGAATTTTATTTTCAGCTTGGGTTAGCTCAGAGTTCTGCTGAGAACTTGAGAGTAGGTGAAATTGAAATCTCAGTACCTGCCAGAACTTAAGTTGCTTTGTCAAGTAATGTTTAATTCTCTGGAGTGTGATCCGCTTCCTGCTTTTTCCCAAAGTAAAACCAGTCTACATGTTAAGTTTTTAAAATCCTGGGTTATAAATTCATATCTTTTTTCCAAGTAGAATTGAAGTAGGAAATAATACAAAACTGATCTACATTTATTGATTAGCAAATACTTACTTATATTAATTGTGTTGATATTAGGTGTTGAAACATATCTCCTACCCAGTGGAGATTATTAAATGATTGTTTTAGTAAAACTGAGATTTTATGCATATCTACATACATACATAGATATATATGTATATAATCAACCAAAAAAGGAATTTATTCATTCACTAACCAGACAGAAGCTGGATAAATGCAATTTCCAGCTCCTTCATTCCTGGAAATACTTTTTCTCCTCCCTACATATGAGATGTGTTGATTTTTATTTTTTCACCCAGTTAGGATGATTTAGTAGATTATCAGTCAGTGGATATTATTACTATAACCTGGGAATAATGTCATAATAATAATTATCATTTGCATGTAATTATTTGCACGCATTATTTAATTTAACTCTCAGAATAATTATAGTAAATCTTGTCATTTGTCCCTATTTTGCAGATGAGTAAACAAAGGATCAATGATCATTCTCTTGCCCCAAATCAGAAGACCAACAATGTCAGAGTTAGCTCTGCTTGGTTCCAGAGCCCAAATTATTTCCACTGTGCTCCCTGGTCATGCTACTATTCTCATACCTTTGTGATCAAAAAGAAACTCATAACAGCAGGTGTAAATGTTATTCAAATAGTGGCTATGCTACTGGAGGGCAAAACTCAGGAGGGACTCTACAACTGCTCTGTTGAGTCAGAAATCCACCCAAGTTCAGAGTATCTCAGGGGGTTAATCCTATGTTGGTTAGGAGCCTACAGAGGAATCTAAATGTTTTCTAGTGATGGCTGGAAAAAAAAAAGCCCAGGAACTACTCCATTCCTGAAGTGCTAATGGAAGAATTTGATTGACATGCTTTGCTGCTGCTGCTGCTGCTGCTAAGTCGCTTCAGTCGTGTCCGACTCTGTGCAACCCCATAGATGGTAGCCCACCAGGCTTCCCTGTCCCTGGGATTCTCCAGGCAAGAACACTGGAGTGGGTTGCCATTTCCTTCTCTAATACATGAGAGTGAAAAGTGAAAGTGAAGTCGCTCAGTCGTCTCTGACTCTTAGCGACCCCATGGACTGCAGCCTACCAGGCTCCTCCGTCCATGGGATTTTCCAGGCAAGAGTACTGGAGTGGGGTGCCATTGCCTTCTCTGGACATGCTTTGCTAGAGTCTGTTCAATTCCAGGGGAGCTCCCAAAATCTAGGAAGTAACATTTTCTTTGATTCGAGGGACAGCAATGCTTCCAGTTTGCTTGTAGAAGGCCCTGGTTACCTCCAAGCTGCACAACTACTTTTGAGGACTAACATTTAATCTCTTAGAAAGAACATCACAAAGTGGAGTTGTCAGTACCTGCTAGTAAAATTTTACGTTTCAAACATTAGAAAATACTTCCGTATTGACATAACAAGGATTTTGTCTCTGAATCTATATAATTTATCAGCTTAATTTAGTGCAGTTAGTGCAAATTATTCCTTATGGACTTAGTTCATGAATTATTTGGTTTCTAATGAGCCTTCTTTAAATGGTGAGAGAGACCGATGTTGTTTTGTGTGAATCTGCGTGTTTGCCAGTCAGTACAGCAAATTGCCCCAATCTTTCACTATGGCCTTATGCAACTTTCAAGCAGACAAGGAACAGGAGAATGGAAACTTAGGACTGGAGTGGAAAAATATATTGAAGAATAAAGTTTTCCAGGTTCTGATTTTGAAAGTTTCCTTTCTGCAAGGACTGGAACTTTGAAACTCTCCAATGCAGGAGACCTAGGTTCGATCCCTGGGTCAGGAAGATCCCCTAGAAAAGGGAATGGCTACCCACTCCAATATTCTTGCCTGGAGAATTCCACAGATAGAGGAGTGTGGTGGACTACAGTTGATGGGGTTGCAAAGAGTCAGATCCGACTGAGCGATTAACACTTTGAAAATATATATAACCAAACCGAATTTTGTCCCTCACCTTATCCTCAAAGGGAATTTGCATCTTAACTATAATGAAAATTCCATTTGGGAAAAAAAAAATACACTAAGAACTCCATTTGAGATTTCAGAATGCTATTGTTGGGTTTCTCTTCTAATATAACTGAGTTTCCCCACTGGATCATATTTATCCTTTAATATTCCTTCTAGCATGCTAGAAAGTCATAGAGATACTTTAATGAGCATATATTTAAAAAGGGACAATTAAATGTAGTCTGTGTACCACCATTGACTTGACTAGTTATTAGTAGCTATTAGGTTTATTCAAAATCAATTAGCAATTACAGTTAAAAAAAATGGGGAAACTTCGCTTTATAAATTCTAAGTTCTCAAGTATTTAACTTCCAAAGATCCTTCCAGAATTAACTTTTTAAAAAGTGTTCTCATATATATGCCCACTTTGGCTGAAATTGCACTGGAATACTTAGTTATTGAAGATGTCACGTCATGTCTTGTGTCTGTGTTCATGGTGCTGCTTACGTAGGTTCCTCTCCTCAAGGTTTGAAGCACTGCTACTGTCTATGAGAAGACTTCCTTAATAGTTTAAATTAAATACACTCTCCTTTGGAGTCTTCCTTCAGTTAAGTGTACCATATGACACCCTCCCACACTTGAGTTAGTTACATTATATGCTGACTTTCCTCATTGACTGCAAACTCCTTGAAGGTCAGTCAATTGTCTCATCTAATTGTGGGCTTCCCGCACATTTCTGCTAGTTTTTAATGAGACAGCAACACAAAGGTAAACTGTGGCATAACTGAATAGGAAGAGACGCCTGACTTTGTTCACTTAGGCGTGAATGGAAGAATTTTGTAGAAGAGAATCCATGTAGTGTGGCTTCCCTCTACCTCCAAGATACTTGGAAATAAAATCCCTTCTCCGTTTGTTTTCTGACAATAAACTTTTGGAAGCTTTATCTTTGTGAATGAGATTTAATTATGTCCTAGTAGTTTCTTGGACGAGGCAAGCATTTATGATGTCTCCTGATACCACCTAGTATTTGAGGCCCTCACGCAATCACACTCAGGGCCCCAGTGTGAACACCATTATGCTCCTAGATAATTGGATCTGTGTTCAGAGCTTGATATACTTGTCCACAGAGGATTGGGTTAAAGTGAGAGGCAAAGTTTAAAACAGTAAAAGGGGCAGGAGTAAATTAGGAGGACAGTTTTTTTTTTTTTTTAAGTTAATTGAATCATTAAAAATGTC
The DNA here is from genome assembly GCF_014754425.2 of Oryx dammah. NCBI lineage: Eukaryota > Metazoa > Chordata > Mammalia > Artiodactyla > Bovidae > Oryx > Oryx dammah. Next base: position 9,678,621 of record NW_024070210.1, on the reverse strand, counting down.
ATTTTGAAACAGGGCAGGTAGCATGTATTAATTACAAGCATTAAAAGAGCAATAAATGTTACAGCACCTCTTTTAGCCATGAGTGTTGAGAGCTGTTAACAGAATTTCACCAGTGGGACCGTCACCCACCATGCATTCAATATGAGTGTGCTTGCTTTATGCCTGCCACTGTCCTGAGCTTGAGGAAACCTTGTCCTGAAAAAAGGTTGAGATCCGTTTTGGGAGACAGACAATAAAAGATCAAGGGGTGTGTATACAACTCCAGAAACACAGAAGAGGGAGACAGTAATGCCCTGTCAAGAAATCTGAAAAGGCTTTTTCTAAGAGGTGGTGTAAGCGTTTTATTTTGAAGAATCAATTAGGCTGGCCAAAAGTGGAGCAGAGCATCTCAAGAAGAAGGTATAGCCTTTGCACAGATGTGGAGTTGCCAAAGGGCACGTGAGTGTTTGGTAACATTTAAGGATACGATGCGATTAGATGCAGTATTATTGTTGTCATTCGGTGGCTACGCTGTGTCGGACTCTGCAACCCCGTAGACTTAGCATGCTAGGTTCCTCTATCCTCCACTGACTCCCGGAGTTTGCTCCGATTCATGTTCACTGAGTCAGTGATGCTATATAATCATTTTATTCTCTGCTTCCCCTCTCTTTTTGCTTTGAGTCTTTCGCATCATCAGGGTCTTTTCCAATGAGTTGGCTGTTTGCATCAAGTGGCCAAAGCATTGGTATTATTTCCGGGGAAGTGAAACTGGGCGTGTTAGGTGGGAAGTAGTGGGTGAAGGGTAATTTTATGCTGCGGCAAGAAGTCTGAACATTATCACAGGAGTAATCCTAGTCTATGCCACCATGGATTAAAAGGAATTTTCACTATTTTATTCATCTGAGACTAACTTCACAAGCACAAAAACAACAGTCTAAATCAAAAGGCAGTGTTAATGCTTTAAGGCTACAGTCACCATCAACCAGACAACTAGCAGAACTGAGAGTGAAGTCATTCAAATCCTGTCCCTGAGCGGGTTTGGCATTCTCTTCCACTTTCTCCAGAGAGTACAAATTGTGAGCTTTCAGAAAAATGACTTCCACAGTCAACACGAGAGAGTCAGTTAGTGCTAAATTATTTAAACCTGAATAATTGCTTATCACTAGTCATTGTGGACTTTGGGAACTTTTACAGAGTAAAACTAAGGACTCTGAAAGGTCATGAAGAGTCCCTGAAGTTTTCCCATGTTTAAGCCTTTTGGGTCTTTACAGTGGCAAGTCTTAAGTGGAAGAAGAGTGACTGCCTTTAGAAGTTGACTAGAATGACCAAATATACCTCAGATGTAAAAAAGAAACTGCGGGGAACTCTTCATTTCTCCTCTTACTGTGGAAACCGGCCACATCTCTTACCACAGTGGATGGACGTGCTGGGAATGAGCGGCTCAGTTAGCAACTGCAGCCTCCAGTGGGAGATCAGTAACTTCTCAAAGAATCTTTATTCAGTGTCTGTTTTCCCTCCAGCCCTTTGGCTAAATGGACAAGTATTGCAATAATTTCCCCCCCGCCTCCTTCTTTGTCTTTCTTTATGGATCTTTGTGTGTGTGTGTGTGTGTGATCTATTGCTTATTATATGGACTATTAATCTCAAGATTTTAGTAGAAAGAACAGAAGGATTTTTGGCAGGCTTAGAAGTTGTCTCTCCTAATTTTTCCATTTCAGCTTCACTCGAGGCATCATAGATGTACGTACAGATTTGAAAAACAGAGCTAAGAATTTGAAACACAGATTCTACAGGCCTTTCCCTTTGGACCTGCTTTCTGTCCCAAAGGAGGTGAGAAGACACGTTTTGAGATTCTTTGTGGCTCAGTCCCTTACCCAGTTGGTGCAGAGATGAAGGTAGGTTAGAAAAACAGCTATGATGATATTTCTCTAGTTTTGAATATAACAGTTAATAAAATTTTTTAAAAGCTCAGTCGTGTCTGGCTCTTTGTGACCATGTGGACTGTAGCCCACCAGGCTCTTCTGTCCAAGAGATTTTCCAGGCAAGAACCCTGGGGTGGGTTGCCATTTCCTTTTCCATGGGATCTTCCTGACCCAGGGATCGAATCTGAATCTGGGTCTCCTGCGTTGCAGCCAGATTCTTTACCATCTGAGCCACCAGGGGAGCCTGGTAAAAAAGCTCACCAAGTGCTAAATTGAGGAGGGAAGATGCCTTCGTAGAAGGACACCATAAAGTCTGCAGGGAGGGTACAAGGAAAGTAATTTGAAAATTTCTCTCTCTCTTTTTTTTTTTAAACCTTGGTAAGCTAGGAATAGGTAACGGGGATTTAAGCTTTTTCTTTGTCAAAGTCTATTCTTCTGAAGAAGCTACAGGAACATTCCTTCCTTCTCCATATACTGAGTAATGTGGAGAAGCTGTGGAATGGGCATAAGCTTAGCCCTGGGGATGGGCTCTTCATTTTCCATACTATTTATATTATTTTGTTTCCTGCAGTTCCTGGTTAATAGAGCTTAAGTGAGGTGAAAGCCACTCAGTTGCATCCAACTCTTTGTGACCCCATGAACTATACAGTCCATGGAATTCTCCAGGCCAGAATACTGGAGTGGGTAGCTGTTCCCTTCTCCAGGGGATCTTCCCAACCCAGGGTTCGAACCCAGGTCTCCCACATTGCAGCCGATTCTTTACCAGCTGAGCCTCAAGAGAAGCCCGAGTTGTAGTTAAACGGCATTATATGATCAGTAAATACTACTTTTAAGGTGATTGCCTCTTTTAGTGCATTCATAAAATGTCTAAAAATGACTATCATAGGACTCATTCTACTGCCAAGATTAAATTTACAACCAACATCCTGATCAATTCATTTCAGCAAACATTGTCTCTTCTTTACTAGTGCTGGATTTAGACCAGTGAATAAGCAAAAGGCCCCACCTACAAGGAGGTCACAGTGTGATAAGATCAAGGAAGAACTGTCCAAAAGAGCCAAATTAAATACTGCTAACTGTATAGGTGTTTGGGGGAATGGGGGCCCTCGGAGGCATTTTTGGTTTTATTTTGAGGTTGGTAATTAATGTTTTCTGGGGCCAAATCTATTATGTGACATGTGCTAAGTGACAGCTAAAAGTTAATATATATTTTAAAAATATTTATTTATTTGCCTGCACCATGTCTTAGTTGCAGCATGTGGGACAGTTGCCTGGCCAGGGATCTAACCCGAGACCTCTGCATTGGGAGAGTGGAATCTTAGCCACTAAACAACCAGGCAGGTCCCATCTACAAGTTAATATTAGGTTTAAAAGAAAACTGATTTGCAGAGAGTAGAGTATTTCCAGACTCACTTGAGGTTATCACTAACCTGATACTTAAAGCAAACAAAGATATTCATGTGTGTGTGCTAAGTTGCTTCAGTCATGTTCAGCTCTTTGCGATCCCATGGACTGTAGCCTGCCAGGCTCCTCTGTCCGTGGGATTCTCCAGGCAAGAATACTGGAATGGGTTGCCATTTCCTCCTCCAGGGAGCTTCCTGACCCAGGGATTGAACCCTCTTATGTCTCCAGCATTGGCAGGCAGATTCAAAGAAATTAGGAGAATAGAAAATTATATTGACCAAAAGGTCAGTGTTTGCTGGGGAACTAGAATTTGAGGAAGAGATTGGTTGCTAAATGGTTGAGGAATATTTGGGGGCTTATGGAAATGCTCTATACTTTGAATATATTGGTAGATTGATGAACGTACGCATCTATCAAAACTCATCAAACTGTATAACTTAAATGTGTGCAGTTATTTTATGTAAATTATACTTCAATAAGGCTGGTTAAAACAAAGCAAATAAAAACAATATATCTTGCAAAAAAAAAAAACAGAAAGCTATGGCTTCCAAATATGGAAGTTGGTATTAGCTGTATGTGATAAAACTTATCCTCTACCATTGTAAATTTAGTGACTGAAGTATTCAAATTAAACTGATTAACAACAGGTAAACAGGAGAAAAAAGGAGCTTGCAAAAGAACTAGCTCTTTAGTTAAAGTTAGCAGAAGAAATTTCATAGGGGAAAGGGACGGGGGCAGAAAGGCTTTTATGGGAAGAACAGATATCTTTAGGAAAGAGAAATGAATTCTTTCAAGAGCAACTAAGAGATGAGAAAGTTTGCAATGATATTTGTCTATGCAGATATGAGTGGTTTCTCCATCTTCTTCAGGTTATAAAACTCCCCAGAGGATGGATTTCTTGGTAGGTTCTTCTTCCTCTTAGGAGGAAAGCCACCCTAAAAAGGTAATTATGGCAGCCTCATTTCTCAGAAGCTGCTGCCTTTAGTCAGAAAAGGGAAATTCAGAGAAGACTTTTTTTTCTTATCTGTTGAACCTCAAATGTCTTCAGCTTAAAATGATATTTATGTTAACTGTGGGGTTCCAACTGAGTTGCCATCATAGGAAAGAAAAAATGTTTTTGTTGTTGTTGCTATTGTTTGTTGGCAGTTGAGGGTGGGATTCTTCTCAGGGAGAGCCTGGTTATATTTTGGGATGCAAAGTAATGGGAGTCTTTGATATTGAAAACTTGTGCTTCTGAGCATAATCTAGACTTGCTCTGAGATGGATAAATGGTTTGCTAGAGTTAATGATAGTTCTGAGTGTTTGGAATGAGCAGTGGCTCCAGGAGGAGTGTAAGGGGTTCAGTGGAGGAGCTGGAGGCCTGACCATGGGGCAGAACTAAGATGCAGTAAGTGCAGGGTGAGGTGACCAGGACAGTCGTTCTGTGAGGGAGGGTAGCTGAGGGACCCTGAGAACAGAGATACCTGCTATTAATGTTGATTATTTAGATTAAAATTATTGGCCAGGCTATCTTGTGAAGAAGGGACATGAATATTCCAGCTCAACTTTCCAACTGGTGTAAGCCTTCAGGATTATCCTCTACATGTAACACTGACTTGGTGCATTACTCAGTATCAACATTCTGAGATATTGAGAGACAGAGAGGTTTAATGTTCAGTAACACATTCTTAGTTTGCCAAGATGAAAATTTGATAAACCTTTTTATTTCAGTAACTTGTGACATTTCAGAAATAAACGGTGCTTTTTTTAAAAAAATCTATAATATAGGGAGATTTTTCTTCCAAGGAGTAAGCGTCTTTTAACTTCATGGCTGCAATCACCATCTGCAGTGATTTTGGAGCCCCCCAAAATAAAGTCTGACACTGTTTCCACTGTTTCCCCATCTATTTCCCATGAAGTGATGGGACCAGATGCCATGATCTTCGTTTTCTGAATGCTGAGCTTTAAGCCAACTTTTTCACTCTCCTCTTTCACTTTCATCAAGAGGCTTTTTAGTTTCTCTTCACTTTCTGCCATAAGGGTGGTGTCATCTGCATATTTGAGGTGATTGATATTTCTCCCAGCAATCTTGATTCCAGCTTGTGCTTCCAGCCCAGCGTTTCTCACGGTGTGCTCTACAGCTGCTGCTAAGTCGCTTCAGTCGTGTCTGACTCTGTGCGACCCCATAGACGGAAGCCCACCAGGCTCTCCCATCACTGGAATTCTCCAGGCAAGAACACTGGAGTGGGTTGCCATTTCCTTCTCCAATGCATGAAAGTGAAAAATGAAAGTGAAGTCACTCAGTCATGTCTGACTCTTAGCAACCCTATGGATTGCAGCCTACCAGGCTCCTCCATCCATGGGGTTTTGCAGGCAAGAGTACAGAGTGGGTTGCCATTGCCTTCTCCACATGCTCTGCATGTAAGTTAAATGAGCAGGGTGACAATATACAGCCTTGATGTACCCCTTTTCCTATTTGGAACCAGTCTGTTGTTCATGTCCAGTTCTAACTATTGCTTCCTGACCTGTATATAGGTTTCTCAAGAGGCAGGTCAGGTGGTCTGGTATTCCCATCTCTTTCAGAATTTTCCACAGTTTATTGTGATCCACACAGTCAAAGGCTTTGGCATAGTCAATAAAGCAGAAATAGATGTTTTGCTGGAACTCTTACTGCTTTTTCGATGATCCAGTGGATGTTGGCAATTTGATCTCTGGTTCCTCTGCCTTTTCTAAAACCAGCTTGAACATCAGGAAGTTCACGGTTCACGTATTGCTGAAGCCTGGCTTGGAGAATTTTGAGCATTACTTTACTAGCGTGTGAGATGAGTGCAATTGTGCGGTAGTTTGAGCATTCTTTGGCATTGCCTTTCTTTGGGGTTAGAATAAAAACTGACCTTTTCCAGTCCTGTGGACACTGCTGAGTTTTAAGAAAAGTTATGACCAACCATATTGAAAAGCAGAGACATTACTTGGCCAGCAAAGGTCCGTCTAGTTAAAGCTATGGTTTTTCCAGTGGTCAGGTATAGATGTGAGAATTGGACTGTGAAGAAGGCTGAGCACTGAAGATGCTTTTGAATTGTGGTGTTGGAGAAGACTCTTGGGAGTCCCTTGGACTGCAAGGAGATCCAACCAGTCCATTCTAAAGGTGATAAGCCCTGGGTGTTCTTTGGAAGGAATGATACTGAATCTGAAACTCCAGTACTTTGGCCACCTCACGCGAAGAGTTGACTCATTGGAAAAGACTTTGATGCTGGGAGGGATTGGGGGCAGGAGGAGAAGGGGATGACCGAGGATGAGATGGCTGGATGGCATCACTGACTTGATGGACATGAGTTTGAGTGAACCCCGGGAGTTGGTGATGGAAAGGGAGGCCTGGCGTGCTGCGATTCATGGGGTCGCTAAGAGTTGGACACAACTGAGTGACTGAACTGAACTGAACTGATAGGTAGGTTGGAGAAGGAAATTGTAACCCACACCAGTATTCTTGCCTAGAGAATCCTGTGGATGGAGGAGCCTGGTGGGCTGCTGTCCATAGGGTTGCACAGAGTTGGACACAACTGAAGCGACTTAGCATGCGTGTGTGCATTTGAGAAGGAAGTGGCAACCCACTCCAGTATTCTTGCCTGGAGAATCCAGGGACGGGGGAGCGTGGTGGGGTGCTGTCTATGGGGTCGCACAGAGTTGGACACGACTGAAGCGACTTAGCCACAGCAGCATAGGGAGGTTAGGGGCACTCTCATCTTTTCAATGCTGTGCCCTTTAAATGACTTTCCAGTGATAGGCTACAGAATTACAGGCTTGGGGTGGGATCCTACCAAGTCCCGAGGACAGAGGAGGGAGAATACGTTCAGGAGGTAAGATGAAAGAGCTTGGGAACTCAGCAGGTGCAGGAATGTGGACCCTGAGATGCTGATGAGGAAAATAAGTTCTCTAAGACAGTGGTCCCCAGCCTTTCTTGCACCAGGAACCAGTTTCATGGAAGATCATTTTCCATGGACCAAGGTGAGATGGGTGATTTTGGAATGATTCAAGCTCATTACATTTATTGTGCATTTTATTTCTGTTCCAACTCTATGGACATGAGTTTGAGCAAGCTCTGGGAGTTGGTAATGGACAGGGAAGCCTGGGAAGCTGCAATCAATGGGTTCACAAAGAGTTGGACACGACTGAGTGACTGAACTGAACTTATTTCTGTTATTATTACATTGGCTCCACAACAGGTCATTAGGCATTAGATCCCAGAGGCTTGGGACCCCTGCCCTGAGATTCTCAAAAGCTAGTGCAGGGATAGCACTATAAGCTAAGTTTTAACTCCGATCTTAAAGGACAGGGAAAGTCAGCAAGCTGAGAGATTTGGGAGAGTCCAAGCCTGACAGCTTGGTTGCATATGACACTAATGTGCAGTGTGTAGTCTTGACTCTTTCCTCAAGCATACCTAGAAGAGAAGAGCGATGCTAGCATATAAGATTCTGAAAATAGCCTCTGAGAGCTTTATTAATTACCTCTCTTTGTTGGGGTGTTTAAGAAGATAGCTCTGGCTGCCAGGTGGAGGATGGATTTTATGAGATGAAAGTGGAATCAGGGACCCATTAGGAAGCTACTGCAAGTTCTGTATTGGAACTATGTGAAAGATGAGAAGTTCACAGAAAGCCTTCTTTGCATAGCCTGCTTGAAAATAGTGGATATTAAAAAATAAGTCTCATTGTCTTTAATCTATGGCTGAGCTTGAGGGAAAATAATGGAATTATTCCCAAGTCAGAAAGTAGGTATGAATCCACAGCATAAGCAGGCTGTGGGGCAAGAGTTGACCCTGGTGTACTGTGTTATCTGCCATTTTGACAGCCAGTAGTTTGGATTTTAGTCAAGCAAAAGCATGGTAGGGGGTCATATCTGCAAATTGTGCACAAAGCTGGGAGCCTCAACGGGTAATGACCTCACTGAGTGAACTAGGGAAACCTTCCCCCTACCCCCACAGGAAGAGGTACTGAGACACTTATCTATATTGACTTTGGCTCCAGGTATAGCTGAAAATAAAAAAAGTCTCCCTCACCCTGAGAACTGCTGATCGTAGCCTACACTGTGCAGATTTAGTCTCTGAAGTCATAATAGTGTGATGACTTGAAACTCTGAAACCTAAAATTTATTTAGTTAGTTAGACTCCCAATATCCTGGAAGAAGGCTGAACACCGAAAAATTGATGCGTTTGAATTGTGGTGCTGGAGAAAGCTCTTGAGAGTCCCTCAGACTGCAAAGAGCACAAATCAGTCCTAAGGCTTTCCTGATGGCTCAGATGGTAAAGAATCTGCCTGCAATGAGGGAGACCCAGGTTCGATCCCCGAGTCAGGAAGATCCCTTGGAGAAGGAAATGGCAACCCACTCCAGTATTCTTGCCTAGAAAATCCCATGGACAGAGGAGCCTGGCGGGCTACAGTCCATGCGGTCACAAAGAGTTGGACACGACTGAGTGACTAACACTTTCAAAGGAAATCAAGCCTGAATATTCATTGGATGCTGAAGCTCCAATACTTTGGCCACCTCTTGTGAAGAACTGACTCATTAGAAAAGACCCTAACGCTGGGAAAGATTGAAGGCAAAAGGAGAAGGGGGTGTCCCAGGATGAGATGGTTAGATAGGATTGCTGACTCAATGGACATGAGTATTAGCACACTCCAGGAGATAGTGAAGGACAGAGGGGTGTGGAGTGCTATAGCCCATGAGGTCGTAAAGAGTCAGACACGACTTAATGACTGAACAACAACATCCAGAAAAATATATATACAAACTCTCCCAGGAAGGGTGCAACTTAAAATCCAACCTCAAAAATTGTACAATATTATTACAAGCTCAAAGTCCTAAAGATGGGGAAAAAAAGCTTCTATGAGTCAATAGGAATAACAAACTACAGAGTTGTAAAAAATACAGATCCTAGATATGATCAACTACAGATTATACAATAAGTGTGTTTACTTTTTAAAGTAATAAGAGGGTAGGCAGAAAATAGGAACTTTGATTTGGTAGGTTTAAAAAGAGTCAACAGCTTGTATTGTCATCCCTAGATGTCTGCAAGAGACTGGTTCCAGGGTGCCCTGCAGATAGCAAAATCCATGGAAGCTCAAGTCTCATATAAAATGGTGTAGTATTTTCGTATAATCTATGTACATCTTTCTGTATGCTGTAAATCATGTCTAGATTACTTACAACACCTAATACAATGTAAATACTATGTAAATAGTCGCTGGCATGCAGGAAATTTAAGTTTTGCTTTTTGGAGCTTTCTGGAATTTCTTTTTCTGAGTATTTTCAGTCTATGGTTGGTTGAATCTGCGGAGGCAAAACCTTGGATACAGGAGGTGGCGGGGGGCTACTATACATTGAAGAAGATAATAATGGAAATTCAAATCAAAGGTTGATATAAATTAAAGGGATTAGATACAACTAAAGGACAGATTAGTGAACTGAAAGATGGAGCTAAAGAAATTGCCTGGAGAGCAGCAGAGTTGGAAACCATAAAGGAGCCTTTAAGTAACATGAGAATGAGAGTGCCCGGCAGGAATCCAGTCCGAGTCCAGGGGATCATGAAGAAAGTAGGAGGAAGCATAACTTGGAAAATTGCATTGGGATTTGGTTGAAGATATGGTGGTAATTTTCCAAAAATGATGAATGCTTCCAATTTTCTGATTCTAGAATGCCAAGGGGTCCCAAGCATAATAAAGGAAAAGAAATCTCTGCTGTAGACCTATAGGGAAACTGGAGAACCCGAAAGGCAAAAAAGGTTATTGTAGAAGTCCGTGTGAGGTGGAGTATGGAGGTAACAGTGGAAGTGGAGCCGTGTGGTCAGGTTCAGGCCATGTTCAAGGGTTTAAGCTGGTGTCCTTTGCTCCTGGGCTAGGTTTAGGGCACGGGCGGATGTGGCAATCTGCTGGCTGCTGCAGGCGGGCTGGTGATGGGTGATGTATCAGCTGAGGAAGGTCAGAGGGGTTTTGCTCCTTTTCGAGACGTGGCCCTGGCCCTGGGAATCGAGAAGGGAGAGGAGGCAGCTGGTTTTTCTCACTGTTGTTCCTCAGGCCCAGCTGGCCTCGTTCTGCCCACAGAGTTCCCATTCCAGTCAGTGTGAAAGGCAGTGAGCAGAGCAGAGCTGTGCGCTTTATAGCTGGAAAAGTGTTTTTTTTTTTTTTTTTTTTTCTTTCCAGTCAATGTGACTTGACGAGAGCCTGAAGCCAAGGCCTTGAGTGAAAAGGTGACATTTCTACCCAGGCTCTTTTCTGAGACAGCGGGCAATTTTTGTCAGGTTTCCACCTGGCTTTTTCTGTCACTTTCTCCTCAGGCACGATCTTAATCTTGTATTGTTCAAGCCAGTCAGTCACTGTCACTTCCTCTTGTTTCAGCGAGATATTTTTTTTCAGGGCTTTCTGGTTTTCCTCAAAATCTTTTCAAGGGCAATGTGCTGTTCTAAGCATGGTGGAAGGAAGTGAAAGCTTGCTTCTGATGTCACAGCTTGACTTGGGCATTCTAAATGGGAACTGCGGTTCTCTGGACATTTGGATTGTTCCTTATGTGATGCTTTGAATGAAAAAAGAGCCAATGATTTTGTAAAATCCTGCAGTTTTTTTTTTTTTTTTTTAAATAACTTTCTAGTGACTGACAGTGCCTTCCCAGCTTCTACCTCATCCTTAAGTAGATTGTCTGTCCTGTTGAAAGGTCTGGTAGTTACATTTGTAATGTCTCCATGCCCACGTCCTATTTTCCTTCTAGGATTACTTTGATTATCTTCAAATTCAGCACATTGACTTTGAACCTGAATGTTTTAAAAATAAATTTTTAAATTTTATAAAGGTGTTTGATTCACAGAAAAGTTGCAAAAAGAGTGTAGAGAGTTTCTACATACCTCCATGCAGTTTCCCCTATTTTTTTACGTCTTACATTACTGCAGTTTACTTGTCATGGTTAGGAAATAAATATTGGTGCACTACTGTGAACTAAACTCCACATTATTTTGGATTTTACTAGTTTTTCCAATAATGTCCTTTATTCATTACGGATACTATATTATATTTAATCATCATGCCTCCTTGGCTCGTCTTGGTCTGACAGTTTTTCAGCTCTCCTTGTTTTTGATGACCTTGACAGTTTAGAGGAGCATTAGTCAGGTATTTCATAATGTGTTCCTCAATTTCAAATTTTCTATGTTTTCCTTATTATTAGTCTAGGGTAATAGGTCTTTGGAGGGAAGTTTACAGAGGTAAAGGACTTTTTTGGTCTCATCATATCAAGTGCATATACCATCAACATGATTTATCACTGTTGATGTTGACCTCGATCCCCTGAGATGGTTGTCTGGTTTAAGCATTGTAAAGTTACTATTCATACTCTGCTCTTTAGATGGGAGTGATTAGGTTCACGTGCTCTCAAAGAAGGGAGGAAGAGATTAGGCTGCACATCTTTGAGGGGAAGGTATTGTATGGGATCAAAATATGCCACCCCGAGCATGGCACTTTGGCCTATGAGTGATTTTGAGCTGAAGGCATTTGTAATTCAACAGATGCAGAAGAAAGCCTTCCCAGAGCTTCCCTTATATCTAAAACAAGAAACTTCAGAGAGATTAGGACTGCCATATATTCTCTCTCCTGGGGAAATTTTATGGCCAAGAAGACTGGAAATGGGTGCTGACATAGACCTGCAAAAGCAACGCACACATAATGAAGTTACCATGGTTTGCCACTCATGGAAGCCGCTGCTCTTTTCCTCTGTCTTGTTACTTCTGTATGAGTGTATTTTTCTTTGCCCTGATGCTATCTGAGTCCCAGTTCTAACCATCCTTTTGAGTTACTCATCACTGAGTTTCCTCCATATGCACACTTTCTCCATGTGTTAATACGCTTCTCTCTTCTTTTGGTAATTTGTCTTTTTCCAGTCTAGTTTGTAGGGTCCCAGTCCAAAAAGGAGGCTAGAGGGAAAAAATGTTTTTTGTCCCTTACAGTTTCTACATAAATTATTTAGGGTTGTCCCTTCTCCTACATTTATTTATTCTGTTCTTTATTTCTCTAACTGGACCTGATTTCATCCTCCTGCCTGTTAAGCTAGATGTTTTGTTTAGCTTGCATCTCCGTTCTCAAGCCTGCTTTCCTTTGTATACTGACTCTGTTGTCAATTCTGAATTTTCTCCAGACCTTACCTTGCTTGTTTTAGGGGCCAAGAGTAAGGGGGCAGAGAGAGGTGGATAAAACAGAAAGCAGAGTGCCACACTGTGGGGTGAAAAGGTGTAGAGAGAGAAGAATATGGCCGGATTTAGGATAAGTGGGGTGACTGAAAATGCTGCAATGCAGGAAATCAGAGCAAAAGGTGACTGTGAGAATATATGTTTCCAGAGAACTTGCAGACAGTGTGGCGAGAGCATCAGAATTTCCACACTTGAAGGTAAAAGGTGATTCTGGGAGGATTCTGGGAGCATCCAGGTGGCAGATGTCCACCAGGTGGTTACATTTAAGAATAAGAAATAGAATCATTGAGGCCTTCGAGATCAACTCATCAGGTTCCTAAAAATGAAGAATCTGTGAACCTGAGAGTTTTTGTGGATTGCTTAAGGTCAGAGTTGTTCCCAGCAGAGCTAGAATTAGAAGTGAGGCTTCCTGATTCCCCATCTAATTCGTATTCCAGGATGCTGCAGCTGTTTCCGTGCAAGCTGATTCTGATACTAATAGAGTGAGGTTTTCCATTCCCTTGGGAATTTCGAGGCTATAATGAGAAATACCCTCAATGGGATAGAAACAACTCAGAGAAGCCAAATTCCTTTTTTGGTGATTTAAATGTTAATACCTTGGCACTTCTCCAGGCAAGTGAGAGATTAGAAGGCAGCTAAGGAGCTGTGCCTTTTCAGGAAACCCCAGTCCCTGTGTTTGGTTAACTGACTCTTTACGGTCCTTGAAGACAGTATTAGAGGCTTAAAAAAGAGATTCCTAATGGAACCCAACCATTCTCTCATCTTGTGTCAATGGCAATATTTCTTCCCTTCTCTCTAGACCAGTAGGAGTGTCCCGTGGACTACTGTACTAGACATACTTCTGTTAAAAATCTGGACCCTCCTTTGGCAGCACTTAGATGCTCTAGCACAGATGTAGTTTAGACAGGTGCTTGGTAAACGTTTTGTCTGTGTGCTCCTCTGTCAGAGCTCCCTGCTCTATTTTCTCAGAAGTCTTAGCTGCTATTGTTTCAACACCCAGCTTCTTAAAGCCCAAACTCCAAATGGAAAACAAAACCAAGCAGTTAAAGATTGGTGATTTATTTTCCAACAAACATATGGGAATTGGGAACATCTGGGTTATTTGGTTTGAAACGTTCAGTTATCATCTGGTTTGGTGTTATGTATGCTAATTATGCTTTATTTACTTGAGAGTATTTGCCAAACCTTGGCTCAGTGTCAGGCTGTGGCTGAAAGGAAGCTGCCAATCAACCAAATGTGGCAATGACCTTGGGTCTAGCAGCTCATAAAAAGAGTATTTGTAAAGAATTGAAAAATAAAAAAGATGATGAAAATTGCCCATTTTTCTATTATTAGTTACAGTCACTGTTTATTTTAGTAATATTTTCATCTTAGCATCTTTTCACTATATGTGATCTTAAAATATGGTTCTTAAAATAAGAAACATAGCTTTCTTATCCATGTTTTGTTTCCTCAAATGACAAATCAGCACTTTTATATGAATAAAATACTAAAATACTGTTTTGATTACTGTATCATATGCTGCTCCGTAATCTATGTAATTGATTTTCTACCACTGGATATTATTTAGATGGTTTCTAATATTTGGCTATATAAATAGTTCTTTGCCTTAAATATTTTCTGGATTTGGAATATTTTATTGGTAGTTAACAGAATTATAATTGGCTATGACTTTTAGAAAGGTTTCAATTGGCTAGATCTTAAAGACTCATCTCTTCCAAATTTTCCTCATGAGGCCAAAATCAATACCTGAGTTATGATAGTGATTCTCAAGCAATTTATCATTAGAAAATTTAAAAATAGCCATGTACTTCATCTTTTAAGCTACTTTTCTTCTGCCCAAAAGTAAGATTATCATGTAATAAGTGACTTCTGCTTATTTGCAAGTAAAGGCTTATATAATGAAGTATAGTCTTCATTCCCTGTCTTCTCTCAAATGACTAAGATGGGCCAGACAACTCAGAATCAGAGTTTGGGTCCATCAGCTTGAACTATATGTTTTATTGGTGTTATTAGATTGCCAAGAGATCCAGACAGTGTGGTAAGTGGGAGTGGGGAGTTGGAGCTAAATTCCTGTAGGGGAAGGAAAGTTTAAGGTAGGGAAATTAGGTATATTGTCAGGCCAAAAGGGCAGGTAGCTCCAAAATTTCTCCTAGAAGATGAGTAAACCAGAAGGGCATTTTGTATTTCAATTAAAAAGGAGTTCAGAGATAGGGCAGTTATAGGATTATACAATGGGTCACTGGTGTCACTTAGGATGCAGGCTCTTTCTACCTTCTTACTCTACCAAAACCAGCATGCTGATTTTATCTTCATGCTCATCTACTCAGGGTCACAAGATAGCATCACATACTTATCCAAAGGAGTCCCAAAGCTTCCAAAGACATCCACAAGCAGGAAAAAAAAAAAAAAGACTTTTTTTTGATATAAAGATATTTTCTAGATGCTCCTATCTGATTTGCCCTTAGATGCCAATGAATAGAACTGGATCTTGAGCCAATTACTGGCATGATAGACTGAGGCTAATTGGAGTTCAGTCTCCGAGGAAGGGGAAAGGGCCTGTTGTTTCTGAACACTTTATTGCCCATTACCCACACAAAAGTAGGGTTCTTTTAGCAAAGATAGAAGGGTGGATTTGTTAGGGATATCTCAGACAGCATCTACTGCAGCCAGCATCTTGGGTGATGGAGGAGATTGAGGGATTTATTTATTTTGTTTTATATAAAAATAAACATATTTCTTTCTTAAATTTTGAATTTATTCTTTCTTGGGGTAACTTGTATGTATGAAAAGGGGAAGGTGATTAAAATTACAAGAAGCTAACATTCTTTCAAGGGGCTTCCCTGGTAGCTCAGTGGTAAAGAGTCTACCTGTAACATAGGAGACACAGGTTCAATCCCTGGGTTGGGGAGATCCCCTGGAGGAGGGCGTGGCAACCCACTCCACTATGCTTGCCTGGAGAATCCCGTGGACACAGGAGCCTGGCGGGCTACAGTCTGTGGGGCCACAGAGAGTCAGGCACCACTGAAGCAGCTGAGCACGTGCACACAGAAGTCCTGTCAAAGCCATTCCATAGCTCCTCCATAGAAGGGCGAGGAGACACACTCCACAGCCGAAAGCAGATTGAGTGACACAGGAGAGGAGTAGACTGAAGCAAAATAAAGAGGTTTGGGGTTATTCCTGTGAGCAGTGTTGGGAACTCTGAAAAGTGAAAAATGAAAGTTGCTCAGTCCTGTACGACTCTTTGCGACCTCATGGACTATACAGTCCATGGAATTCTCCAGGCCAGAATACTGGAGTGGGTAGCCTTTCCCTTCTCCAGGGAATCTTTCCAACCCAGGGATCCAACCCAGGTCTCCCACATTGCAGGCAGATTCTTTACCAGCTGAGCCACCAGGGAAGCCCATTGGGAACTCTGTGACTTATCAAAAGGGCTATCTTCTGAAGTATGCTGTTACATTCAGTTCAGTTCAGTCGCTCAGTCATGTCCAACTCTTTGCGACCCCATGAATCGCAGCATGCCAGGCCTCCCTGTCCATCACCAACTCCTGGAGTTCACTCAGATTCACGTCCATGATGCCATCCAGCCATCTCATCCTCAGTCGTCCCCTTCTCCTCCTGCCCCCAATCCCTCCCAGCATCAGAGTCTTTTCCAGTGAGTCAACTCTTCGTATGAGGTGGCCAAAGTACTGGAGTTTCAGCTTTAGCATCATTCCTTCCAAAGAAATCCCAGGGCTAATCTCCATTAGACTGATATAAAAGTTCAGAGTCAGCACAGCCAGTAAACAACGAATAAGAGTGAGGAAGAGCAGTTCAGTTTTATCAGGTTATTTGAAATATTGGAACTAGTTTATGGAATCCTCGGAGTTTGAGACCTCAGTCATGAAAATCATAGACTTCCAGTTCTCTTGCTTCACACCCCACTGAATAACTAAAAGGGCTTTCATGCTCACATGGCAGCTTATGAAATTGGGTTTACTATAGCAGGATGCTTCCATTTGTTCTTTGAGAGTACATATCATCTCTTGCAAGCTTGCCCTGATTTTCAGTTTGTGATTAGTTCGTTTTCTGTGCAACCTCTTAGCTCCTTGTGCTCACCACTGAGGTTACTCTTATCACTCATGTTACTAATAGTCTGCAGTCTGATGCAAGGAACACATGGTGGTTACTATAGTAATAATGGGGATTGAATTAACAAGTGAATGAAATTAAATTAAGGAAAGAATGAATTAAATAAACAACAGCATGAAAAATAATCCCCTTTGTTCTTTCAGAAGAGTCATTCGAATGATCAGAGTAGATTTTAAAAATAAACATATGCGATAAATTTTCTTCAACATTCTTCTTTCATTTCTTGTAAACTATTTAAATAAATCCTTTATTTCTATTGCAGTAGAAACTTCACCCAGTCTTGAAATTAACAGCTAAATATTCAAAAAAAATTAAAGGGACAGATTGTGTTATCAGATTTGTGCCCTGAAACCAACTATCCCCTGCCTCTTCTGTGTAGTTATAAAGACCTAAATACTTTTGCATACAGCTTGTTTACTCAATCTGTATGCTAATAAAGATGGAAGTCTGGAATTTGACCTTTCTTGTTTAAGCACATTTTATTGAAATATGTTTGGAAAAATCCAATAATCTCAGTAATGAGTAAGATAGTTTTTGAATTTGAATTACTTACAAAAATCTCCCCCAAACTTCAAATCAGATTGTGTTTGATCTATTAGACACTCCCAGAATCCTAGCTAATTTTTAATACTGTTGTTAACAGTTTATGTTTTTATAGTCCATATAATAGCATATTTGTGCCAAGAATATATAATATTTATGCCAATAATGGGGCTTCCCTCATAGCTCAGTTGATAAAGAATCTGCCTGCAATGCAGGAGACCCCCATTCAATTCCTGGGTTGGGAAGAGCTGCTGCAAAAGAGATAGGCCACCCAGTCCAGTATTCTTGGGCTTCCCTTGTGGCTCAGCTGGTAAAGAATCCACCTGCAATGCAGGAGACCTGGGTTCGATCCCTGGGTTGGGAAGATCCCCTGGAGAAGGGAAAGGCTACCCACTCCAGTATTCTGGCCTGGAGAATTCCATGGACTGCATGGGTCCCAAAGAGTCAAACATGACTGAGCGACTTTCGCTTCACTTCAAGATGCCAAGAATGGAATTGGATGGCCAAAAAAAGATATCAGTGTAGCCAGTGTTGTGGGTTTTATTCTTGGTAAAATTTTCGTAAAATAAATATTGTTATTGCTACATAAGAGAACCTTTCAATACAGAACCATCATCTTGGAGAAGGCACTTGCCAAGGAGTCATAAAGGTTAATATTGAGTCCTGGCTTTACCTCAGCTCATTCATTCATTCTTTCTGAGCCTGTTTCCTTCTCATGAAGCTAAAGGTAATTCTATGGGTCTTACCTATTTCATTTGTGGTTCTGATGATGAGGACTTCAAAGAATTTCAAAGGCTTTATACATTTTCTAAGGATTATAATTATTGGTCACAGGAGCTGGAGAAAGAGTATTTATTATCAAGGGGGGGAAATATCCCTGATAGGTCAATGAAATCATATTGATGCATGAGGACAGCACTTACCTTTTTTATAAGGAAGAATCATTGATTACATGTAGTGTATTTGCTATCTCGACTTAACTGATATTTCCTTTGTGACTTGATCAGAGGAGATGTGAAATTAAGCAGTCGACTAGGAAGAAACGATCCAAACTTTGTTATACATCTAAGAAATAGGAAAATAAAACCTAGAGGTATAAAGAGAAAGTGGAAGGATGGGAAAGAAATCTATTTTCCATTAAACAGTGCACACAATCTCTTTGAAGTGTATGTGTCTGGGAGGAGGAAGGAGGAAGCCAAAGGAAACAGAAATAAGAGCATGCTGGCTTTTGATGGCTAAGGATGAAGTGGAGCTATTTAATCTCCAGATTGCCCTCACGCTGTGTGCATCTATTGTGTTGTGGTTGAACTCTAACAGGCAGTTCTGTTGTGCCTGTTAATTTCAGCACAGTGTGAATTGCCCCTTACTTAAAGGGAATAGTTAGTTCAATTGATGCACATTTCACTGAATCCACAAATCAATAAACCACTTGGAAAGGAGTAAAGTGTGAATCTTCCTGCAGGGTCTCCTGATAGGAGAGACAAAGAATGGCAATAAGATCTGAAATCCCCAACTGGGAGTTAAGCCTGCTTTCACTTGTCTGGTTTAGCAGATGACGTCAATTGGCTACGGCTTATGAATGTTATCTCTATAACCCTCTTCTGTGGGCCTTGGGCTCTTCCAGCCGGATGTCTAAGAGCTGGCGTACAGTTTCATCTCATATCTTGAGAATAAGTAGAATATGGTTTTTAGCTTATGGTGAAGCTGAGCAGTGGGTCAGGAGTTGGTGGAAGCAGTACCACGGCAGGTTGTGAAATAGGAAGTAGTCAGCTGGGTAAGACAGAAGGTCATGGAGTATGGCTATCTTTGGGCGTGGTCCAAACCACAGACAAAAACCAGTGTGTATCAAGTCACAGCGCACAGAGCTGGGCTGGGATTGAGAGGCAGGATTCCAGGAATGGGAGCCAAGGCAGTAGTCCACTTTATCAGCTGGACCTCTTGATTGAAAGCAGCAGAAACTTATGCTGGCTATCTAGAGAAAAAGAGGATTTATTATAAGGTGACTGGGGATTTGGAAAATTGATTTGAGGTTGGAGAACCTGACTTTGCATAAAAGCAGGATTATTCACCGAAAAGTCAATTCCCAGTGGTTTAAAGATCAAAATGTGAAAGGTAAAACTATAAAGCATTTTAGAAGATAGTGCAGGAATATATCTTCATGAAGTCACAGGTTGGGAAGGATTTTCTTACAAGACCCAAAAAACTATCCATAAAGGAAAAGATTGCTTCCCCTCCCCCCTGCATTAAAATTAAGAACTCTCTCCACAAAAGACACCTTAAAAAGAGTGTAAAAGCAGACTACAGAGTAGGGCCACATGTCTAGAGCTAAAATATGTAAAGAGCGTCTACAAATATGAATACGGAAGAAGGACATCTCAGTACAGATTTGTACATGCAACTTGAATGAGCATTTAACAAAAAATAAAATGAAAATGACTGATAAGTGAGTGAAAAGGTGTTCAGCCTCCTTGGACATAAGGAGAATGCAAAGTAAAACCACAGGGAGGAATCATTACAGACTCACCAGATTGTCAAACATTGAAAAATCAGACAATAACTGTGGAGGTGAGGATGTAGAATAAGAAAGCTTTCTTTGACTTCGTTGCTGTTTAATCACTAAGTTGTGGCCAACTCTCTACAGCCCCATGAACTATAGCCCCTCAGGCTCCTCCGTCCATGGAATTTCCCAGGCAAGAATACTGGAGTGGGTTGCCATTTCCTTCTCCAGAGCATCTTCCCCACCCAGGGATTGAACCCACATCTCCTGTGTTGGCAGGCAGATTCTTTACTGCTGAGCCACCAGGGAAGCCTTTTCTTCCACCGCAGAAGCATGAATTGGTGCAGGCACTATGGTAAACTCTCTGTCATCATCTCCTCAAAATTGAGTGCAAGTACACCAACAGACTTCCCTGGTGGCTCAGACGGTAAAGCGTCTGCCTGCAATGCGGGAGACTGGGGTTCAGTCCCTGGGTCGGGACGATACCCTGGAGAAGGAAATGGCAACCCACTGCAGTACTCTTGCCTGGAAAATCCCATGGACAAAGGAGCCTGGTAGGCCATAGTCCATGAGGTTGCAAAGAGCTGGATACAACTGAGCGACTTCACTTTCACTTCACACCAACAGCTGGGCTTCCCAGGTGTCACTAGTGGTAAAGAACCCACCTGCCAGTGCAGGAGGACATAAGAGATGTGGGTTTGATCCCTACGCCAAGAAGATCCCCTGGAGGAGGAAATGGCAACCCACTCCAGTATCCTGCCTGTAGAATCCCAGGGACAGAGGAGCCTGGTTGGCTACAGTCCATGGGGTCACAAAGAGTCAGACACGACTGAAGCGACTTAGCGTACACAGCATGCAAACACACACACACACATACACACACACACATCCAACAACTACCCAGCAATTCCACTTTGAGATGATTATCTGCAATAGAATGGACTTATAGTTAGTTCAGTTGCTCAGTTGTATCCGACTCTTTGCGACCCCATGAATCGCAGCATGCCAGGCCTCCCTGTCCATCACCAACTCCCGGAGTCCACCTGAACCCAAACTCACATCCATCGAGTCAGTGATGCCATTCAGCCATCTCATCCTCTGTTGTCCCCTTTTCCTCCTGCCCCCAATCCTTCCCAGCATCAGAATCTTTTCCAATGAGTCAACTCTTCGCATGAGGTGACCAAAGTATTGGAGTTTCAGCTTTAGCATCAGTCCTTCCAATGAATATTCAGGACTTACCTCCTTTAGGATGGACTGGTTGGATCTCCTTGCAGTCCAAGGGACACTCTCAAGAGTCTTCTCCAACACCACAATTCCAAAGCATCAATTCTTCGGCGCTCAGCTTTCTTCACAGTCCATCTCTCACATCCATACATGATCACTGGAAAAACCATAGCCTTGACTTGTAATTAACTTATAAATAACTTCACAGCAACAAAAATGAATAAATTATATATACAAACAGCAGCATAAACTATTTCATATACTGTACAAAGTTCCAAAACAGGCACAGAGATGAAACTGAGTTGTTTAGAATTTCTAGGTGGTAGAATTATTTAAAAACATACAAGAAAGTAGTGATCACAAAAATAGGAGTGTAGTAATTCCCAGGAGAGAAGGAGAGGTTTCTGAGTGGGGAAAGGTTTGTGAAGATAGGGGTCCAGGTGCTGGCAGGGTTTGCAGCATGCAAATGAGGACAAGGCACCAGGCATAAGGCAGACTGTTGCTCTTGGAGTTGGGTTCAGAGACAAACGCTGACAGTATCAGTGACACTTGGCAGGACCCTGGGATGCACACACGTATTGGCAGAGATAAGACTCTAGGAGGAAGATTGTAACCCTTGGGTTTTGGGGCTTTTTAATTCCAATGACAGAACCTTGGCTCTAGCCCTTCTCTGCCAGCTTAGTCTCCATGTTGGAAAGAGCACCAAGCCTTCATATCCAGGGGCTGGTGTCTGAGTCTGGGAGTGTAGCTCTGTGACAAGCAAATGATAAGACTTGCCACATCAGAAATTATTCTCTCCTGAGATATTCACAAGACCATGATCCAAGTCTTCTGTCGACCCAGATTGATTGCCTTTGCACCAGTCTGTAGCCCATTGCTGTGGTGCTATCTCTGTGGGAAACAAATTGTTTTCTGAGACCCACTTCCAGGAGAATTAGTCTTGGGCAAGATTAATTCCTACATCTGTCATTAATTTCCCTACCTGTTGGTGAGGTGGCATGCTTGTCTGTGTTATAATTATTTGTCAAATCTGATACATATGCTATATACTTTCCCTTATGTATGTCATCTTTCATCATAAAAGAAGAGAAAAGAATACTGGAATCAGGAAGAGTTTGGAGACTGGGGCAAGGACCATAGGCAGGACTCCAAGGCAAGCACAGCCCAGGTCTCAGGCTGCTACAACACACCCTTGTATCATTCATTCTCAACCCCAATCCGAGGACAGGTTAGCTTTATTACCTTGAGGGAGTGATAGCCACCAAACGCACTAGTGGGCAGGCTACACCTGAGATTGTAGAACTGAGAGGTTCAGAGACCAAATTAAGACATTCAAATAACCTGATTTACTAAATCAAATTAAGGCATACTGAGAAACAAGAGGAAAGAGCTGGAGTAAGTTAGGTATAAGCTGTCTGGTACACACAGAATGGAAAGGCCATACGACTGGACTCTCAGGGTGTGCAGCTTTCATAGTCTCCACCTCTCTGTGCCACATCAGTCTCTGCACCAGAGGTGTGGTTACAAGGACCAAAAGTTAGGTTTGAGCAAATAAGCCACAGCGGGGTGATGCTCTGGATCAGTGACACTTGCTGTGTTGCAGACCCACAGGGACCAGGACAACTAGCTGTAGCTGGAGCTTGCTAAGTAACGTGAAGCAAAACAAGCCATGGGTTGGTGTGTACTTTGTGGACAGAGAAGATGGGAGGGCAGAGTGAGTGCCACCAATGGATGATGAATGAAATCCTTGTATATAGTTGGGGCATCCTGAGTATTTCATGCCTCCAGTATATTTAGTCACATGGGTGTTTAGTAACCAGGTGTTTCATGGATATTCAGCATCCATTGGTCTTTTCACTCCTGTTTCACACACACACACACACACACACACACACACACACTCTCTCTCTCTCTCTCTCTCTCTCTCTCTTCTGGCTAGTTTCTGATCTTAGGCTTATAATACCTCATCAGCTCTCCCTATGTCCCAGAAACTTTTTTGCTTCCTAGTTGTTACCTATACTGAAAACACCTTAAAAGAGTTTGCCTGTGTTTTATAAACTACATACGTTTTCCTCTGGAAGCACTGAACATTTTCAAAAGCCGATGCACGTTACATATGTGGTTGGCTGAGGCTAAGTCATGCAGCCATCTCACTGATTATTCTGGAACAGCGATAAAATAATATGGTCTGTTTTGGTTCTAAGGTCAGAGATAAATGCCGCTTCCCACCGAGGATACTTACAAAGAAGGATTTTCTCATAAAAGAGATCAGGATATGAGTAGGAAGGAGGTGACTGGAGCGTAGATGGTCCTAAAAATCAAATGCCCCTCACTTATATGTTAAAGGGCTTCACTGGAGGCTCAGATGGTAAGGAATCTGCCTGCAATTCAGGAGACCCAGGTTCAATCCCTGGGTGGGGAAGATCCCCTGGAGAAGGGAACGTGACCCACTCCAGTATTCTTGCCTGGAGAATTCCATAGACAGAGGAGCCTGGTGGGCTATACAGTTCATGGGGTCGCAAAGAGTCGGATATATCTAACACTTCCACTTTTTGAATTTTATATATAAAAGGGATATAAGTAAGGAAGTAGAAATTGGGAGTAAAGTTTAAAAAGCTTAGTTGTTGGAATCGAGACGTGACATCTGTGTTGGTTAAGCAGCAGGACTGGATTTCATCTGAATCCAGGCATAATGGCTTGTATGTTTAAGAAACTCTTTCCTTAGGTCAGAAGAGCTATGTGATAGCTACTTTGAAGTTTGGGCTGAGCTTCCAGATAGTGATTAATTATCTCCAAGTAAGGAGAGTTCAAGAAACGCAGTAGCTATGATTAGTCTGGTTCTGAGAATGTCTCTCAGATTTTCTGAAGTCCTTGCCAGGTAGGAATTTCTGCGTTTCCACTGGTAATTGTTATAGAAACTCCTTAGTGTAAAGTACAACAGTTTCCAGCCATCATTCCTCTGAACTGTAACTTAGATAATAGATGATCACTCTCTGTCTCCCTCCCTCCCTCTCTATAGCTCCTTTTTTTCACAGGCAAGAATACACAGACACACACACTCATCCTTAAAAAAACAAACAACCAAAAAAAGACTATACTAGAACTATATTTCAATAGTAAGGTGATTTGCTGGCCAGAATCTGTCTTTACATGATGCCTGAGGTTCCAGACAAAATTGTCTACTTCAATAGTCTAGAGAACCTCTTGGGTCCTCAGCCAACTAATTTCTCAGAGTTATGCTCAATAGTCATCTTGGAAAGTTATTTAGAGCACTATACCAAACTTGGGTGCCACCCAAGATTTGACATATGTTTGAGGAAGTTGTTCACAGTCCTTTACAACTCTTGTTAATTAGGATATCTTCCACTTAAACCCCAGTCACGGCACAGAAACACTCTTCCAAGGGTCCCTGCCCCTCACCCTACCCCTGATGACACAGCACAGCTGATAGAACTTTCCTCTGTAAGTAGAGCTGATCCCGCAGCTGCTCTGTACATAGTGTCTGAACTATGATGTATAAGACCTAGCAAACACTTGACTTTGGTCTTCCTGTGTTCCTTACGCAAGGCACAATGGAATTAAGACCCTGGGAACAGCTCTTTAGGAAAAGGTAAAATATATACAATTTGTAAAGAATGAACATGCGTTAAGGGCTTAATTTTACTCGTCTGTGAGCTGACGGGGATCAGAAGATGTCATCCCCAAATATGCCACTTTGGCATTAGGATTACTTTGAGCTGAAAGCAATTGGGAATCCACAGAGGCAGGAAGAGCTTTTGGCCTTGCCCTTAGGTACCTGAAAACAGGGCATACATTTCCCTTTTAAGATGTCCATCCTTCTCCACCCTCCTTCCAGACCCCCACCTCCGAGAAGAGAAGGAGGTGAGACTCCTTCTGGAGTCTCACTGGAGACTGAGAACGGACACCAACATGAGTTTGTGCAGACCTAATTAAATAAGACCTTAGTTCCTGCTCCCTGTAATTCATTATCCCTTGAAGCTTATACCCCCTTTTCTTTGTTAAAATGGTACATAAGCTCTCAATTCTAATCACTTCTTTGAGTTTCACTTTTTCTCTGTGAACTCCAATGCACATAAATATTAAAATTGTGGTTTTTTTCTTGCTAACTTGACTTTTGTTACTTTAATTCACAGACTTCTTCCATTCACTGAACCTAAGCGAGTAGAAGGGAAGACAGGGAATATATGTTATAATGGGTTCAAAGGAAAAGTCAAACAGCACAAACTCATCTAGCAAGCAAAGGAATGTTGAAATGAATTGCCAATGGCACTATGGCTGCTTAATGTTGATGTATGGCAGGACCCATCCATCACACAATATTGTGAAGTGATTATCTTGCAATTAAAAATAAAAAAAAATTGCCAATAGCAAAACTGTATTTCCCCCTTGATATTAGAAATGTCAATTAAATCCTATTGGACTGGCCAGAACTTACATGTTAAACTGTTACCTATAATGTCTCCCCTTGTGGCTCAGCTGGTAAAGAATCCACATGCAAGGAGACCTGGGTTTGATCCCGGGGTTGGGAAGATACCCTGGAGAAGGGGAAGGTGACCCACTCCAGTATTCTGGCTAGAGAATTCCATGGACAGTCCATGGGGTCGCGAAGAGTCACACATAACTGAGTGACGTTCACTTCACTATAACTCAAAAGGGTTATAGTAAAGCTAAAAAATAATAAAAGGCTAGAATCTGATAACCTGAAAGGATGTGCTGTATGTAGACAATGCAGGCTTTTGCCCTGAAACCCAAGTTTTTACATACAGTATGCAAAACAGCTACTACTACTTGTTGACTTTTCAGTTGTTAGTGTTTTCTTGACTCAAGGCTTTCTTTAACAGACTTATTATACATTAGGGGTTTTTTTTTTCCCTAGAGACTTTTAATATTCTCAAGGTTAATGTGTTGAAGCTTTGAGGATTTTGGAAGGACACTGTGAGAAGCCCTTAGGGTTGCTTGAGATTGGATTTTAGGTGCTTAGGGTTTTAGAGGACTGGGAGCTCAGTCACTATGGCAGCTTTAAGGATGTCAAGAATGACCACGGTTTCACACAATACCTGCTAGAAATGAAGTAATCAACATTTTCCCCCTTCACACGTCTTTCATACCAACCAGTCCACTTGACAGTCCCCTAGAGAATTCACAGTATTTGACGCTTGTGCCTGAGGTCTTTAAGACTGAGGAATGTTTATGCTGCCTATTTTGGCAATACTGATCTGTCTGTGTTGTGCCCAGGGTGTGTTACTTGCTGCTCATGCAGTTTGTGGAGGGAAATAGACACAGTCAGTCCTCATCAGTCATGGATTCTGTATTTGCTCATTTGTCTACTTGCTAAGTTATTTGTAACTCCAAAATCAACACTCAAGGTGCTCTTGTAGCCATTCACAGGTGAATACGATGGGCTGGGGGCAAAAAAGTTTGAGTTACCTGGCACACATGTTCCCAGCTGAGGTGGAACAAGGAGGTGCCCTGCCTTCCTGTGTCAGCTCTCAAAAACAAGTGTCCTTTTGCTTTATAGTGCTAGCTTTTCCACATTTTTGTTGGAGATTTTGTTGTCTGTATCCTCAAGACTTGGTTCAGGCAAGTGGGCAGTGGTCTTTGGTAAAGTTTTTTTTTTTTTTCCTCCTCTGTTTTTGGAAGGAATGAAAATAACATCTAAAACCATAGCCCTCTCATTCCAAATTGTGTTGAATAACTAGTGAATTAATTGCTGGAACACTTTACCCTTGGTGGCGAATCCTATTTACATGGTTTTCATTGCCTTTCTAAATTCTGATTAGCCTTTCCATTGACACCTAGGCCTTTTCACTTCTTTGTGGGGTTTTGAAAAATTACAATTAACCACAAGTGCTGGGCAGACCTCATTGATTTTACAGTTCTGTGCACTGTTCCTTTGAAGGGAAACCATGGGCCTCCCCTCAACCACACCTGCACCCACTAATTGGGGCCATGAGGGAGAAGGAGCTAGAGGTGGGGGAAGGAGGAAGGGATGACAAACCCCAAAGGAAGCTCGCGAAATGCCACTTCACACAGCAGCTTTAGACAGCGATCTATAGACCAGTTTTAGATAGAACAATTGCTCCCACCATTTTCAACCAGGCTAATAGGAAGTTGCTGTTGCAACAATATTTTATCCCCACTTTGGAAACAAAGTGCAAGACAGATTGAAGGTGGTAAGGGAGAGTAAACCATGGTGGTGTGTGCCTAACTTCCCTTAGGCAACCTCAGTTTTTGTCCTGTGCCAACCTCCCTTTGACCCATCGCTCCTTTCTCTTCCTCTCCACGTGTGAGTAAATGATTTGGCTTTTTTTTCAACTCAGAGAACGGGGTCTGTTCCCAGTCACTACTGCCTTCACACAAACCTCACTTAAGTTTGTTCTTCTCAAGCATTTTGCATTTTTGCCTATTATGGCACCATGAAAGAATGATCCCTTCCTATGGTAAAGAATCTGCCTGCAATGCGGGAGACCTGGGTTTGATCCCTGGGTTGGGAAGATCCCCTGGAGAAGGGAAAGGCTACCTACTCCCGTATTCTGGCCTGGAGATTCCACGGACTGTATAGACCATGGGGTCGCAAAGAGTCGAACACGACTGAGCGACTTGCACTCACTCTCTCACAAAGAAATTCCAACTGTGAGTACGTAAATGGAGGCAGGAAAGATCTTTTTTAAAGATACCGTAGAAAGAAAAAAGTTGAAGTCTCTCAGTGTTGTCCAACTCTTTGTGACCCCATGGACTGTAGTCTACCAGGCTCTTCCATCCGTGAGATTTTCCAGGCAAGAATACTGGAGTTGGTTGCCATTTCCTTCTCCAGGGGGTATCTTTCCAACCCAGGGATTGAACCCCAGTCTTCCACGCTGCAGGCAGACTCTTTACCATCTGGGCCATCAGGGAAGCCCCTAAAGATACCATAATTATGTCATAAAGGATCTGATTTTGAACAACTAATAGCCAAGGTGCATTGGCCACTGAGGGAGTATACAGGGAAGGAGGCATAAGAGACAGGGCGATGCCATTCACTAACTAAATCTGAGTAATTTTCATAACATTTTAAAGCCTGTTTTCTTATTTGTTGCCGAGTTCTGCAAACCTTTTCTGTAAAGGGACAGATAATAAATATTATAGGCTTTGTGGGCTGTGTAGTCTCTGGTGCAACTATTTAGCTTTGCTGTTGTGGGGTATAAACAATTAAAGACAATGCATAAACTAATGGGTGTGCTGTGTTCTAACAAAATCTCATTGACAAAAACAGACTGCAGGATGAATTTATCAGGCCAGATTTGGCTCACTGGGCTATCATTTGTTGACCTTGATCTATAAAGTGGGGATAATAATAGTATCCAAATCCAGTTGTTGCGAGGATGAGATGTGTGTTCTGAATGTAGGAGATGTAGTATAGTGTCTGGGTTATAACAAGTATCTTTGTTAAAAATACAGTTAGAAAATTATAATTTTCAGAAGATATAAATTGAACATATGTTAAAGATTTTATTAACTCATTACTAATGCAGAGTTCAGGCAGATACTGTATCTACTTCAAAAGAGATTAAAAAACAGTGATTTATATATAAACAGTGATTTGCATATTGTCAAAAATTGGCTTGAAGGAAGACAGTTGTCCTTTCACCAGTCAATTTATTTTTGTGATCATAGTCAAGAGCCATTTTTATTGCATTGTAGTGTTCCACAGCTTACAGAATTGACAAAAAGCTCAAAGGTGATGAAAATCCAGAAATCACATGATACAGAAAGGTATGCTCTAAACAACACTTTGTCACTGGAAAAACACAGTATTCTTATTTGCTCATTTCAAGTTTCTTTAGAGACTCAGATCTTACCTACAATCGTTATTGCATGGATGTCGTCTAGGACTACTTGGTCCTTTGAGACTAAAATGGAATTGGCTCAGATTCCATCTGGGTGTGCTCTAGGGTCTCCTGCAAACTGAGGCTGACGTGAAGTTCCCCATTCTGTTGTGTGAGTACAGTGGGTGGATTGTCGCAATGAAAAGTGTGGTATCGTTTACTTTTGGCATGATGTCACTCTGTGTGAAATGTGTTCCCAGTGACTCCATGCCCCAGAGCTATCATGAACCCAAGGCTCCATGTATTGTTGTCCAGTCGCTAAGTCCTGTTGACTTTTTGCAGCCCCATGGACTGCAGCATGCCAGGCTCATCTGTCTTTCACTACTTGCCGAGTTTATTCAGATTCATGTTCATTGAGTCAGTGATGCTATTAACCATCTCATCCTCTGCCGCCCTCTTCTCCTTTTGCCTTCAATCTTTCCCAGCATCAGGGCCTTTTCCACTGAGTGTGCTCTTTGCATCAGGTGGCTAAAGTATTGGAGCTTCAGCTTCAGCATCAGTTCTTTCAGTGAATATTCAGGGTTGATTTCCTTTAGGATTGACTTGTTTGACTCCTTGCAGTCCAAGGGACTCTCAAGGCTGATCGCCAGCAGCACAGTTCAAAAGCATCAGGTCTTTGGTGCTCAGCCTTCTTTATGGTCCAGTTATCACATCCATACATGACTGCTGGAAAAACCAGAGCTTTGACTGTGCAGACCTTTGTTGGCAAAGTGGTATCTCAGTCTAGGTTTGTCATAGCTTTCCTCCCAAGGAGCAGTTGTCTTCTAATTTCATGGCTGCAGTCAAAGTTCACAGTGATTTTGGAGTCCAAGAAAATACAGTCTATTACTGTTTCTACTTTTGCCCTTTCTATTTGCCATGAAGTGATGGGACCAGATGCCATGATCTTAGCTTTCTGAATGGTGAGTTTTAAGTCAGCTTTTTCTCTCTCCTGTTTCACCCTCATCAAGAGGCTCTTTGGTTCCTCTAAACTTTCTGCCATTAGAGTGGTTATCACCTCCTTATCTGAGGTTGTTGATATTTCTCCCAGCAATCTTGATTCTAGCTTTTGATTCATCCAGGTTGGTATTTCACATGATGTACTCTGCATATAAGTTAAATAAGCAGGGTGACAGTATACAGCTTTGTCATACTCCTTTCCCAATTTTGAAATAGTCAGTTGTTCCATGTAAGGTTCTACATGTTGCTTCTTGACCTGCATACATTTTTCTTAGGAGACAGGTAATGTGGTTGGTATTCCCATCTCTGCAAGAATTTTTCAGTTTGGTGTGATCCACACAGTCAAAGGCTTTAGCATAATCAGTGAAGCAGAAGTAGATTTTTTTTTTTTTCCTGGAATTCCCTTGCTTTCTCTTGATCCAACAAACTTTGATCTCTGGTTCCTCTGTATTTTCTAAACCCAGCTTGTACTTACAGAGGTTCTAGGTTCACATATTACTGAAGCCCAGCTTGTAGAATTTTGAGTATAACCCTGCTATCATATGAAATGACCCCAATTATGCTGTAGTTTAAACATTCTTTGGCATTTTCCTTCTTTGGGACTGGAACAAAAACTCAGTCTTTTCTAGTCCTTTGGCCACGCCTGAGTTTTCCAAATTTGTTGACATATTGAGTACAGCACTTTATCAGAATCATCTTTTAGGATTTTGAATAGCTCAGCTGCAATTCCATCATCTCCACTAGCTTTGTTCATAGTGATGCTTTCTAAGGCCCACTTGACTTCACACTCCAAGATGTCTGGCTCTAGGTGAATGATCACACCATAGTGGTTATCGTGGTCATTAAGACTCTTGTATAGTTCTTCTGTGTATTCTTGCTACCTCTTCTTAATCTTTTCTTCTTCTGTTAGGTCCTTACCGTTTCTGCCCTTGATTGTGCTCATCTTTGCATGAAATGTTTCCGTCCTTGCACAAAATGTTCCCTGGATATCTCCAATTTTCTTGAAGAGATCTCTAGTCTTTCCTATTCTATTGTTTTCCTCTACTTATTTGCATTGTTCATTTAAGAAAGCCTTCTTACCTCTCCTTGCTATTCTCTGCATTCAGTTGAGTGTATCTTTCCCTTTCTCCCTTGCTTTTCACTTCTCTTCTTTCCTCAGCAGTTTGTAAGGCCTCCTCAGATATCCACTTTGCCCTCTTGCATTTCTTTTTCTTTGTACAGGAGGCATTGGCCAAAACCACCTCAGTGTTATGAACCTCTTTCTATAGTTCTTCAGATGTTCTCTCTACCAGATCTAATCCCTTGAATCTATTAGTCACCTATACTATATAATCATAAGGGATTTGATTTAGGTCATTCCTGAATGGCATAGTGGTTTTCCCTACTTTCTTCAATTTAAGTCTGAATTTTGCAATAAGGAGTTTATGGTCTTAGCCACAGTCAGTTCCAGTCTCGTTTTTGCTGACTGTATAGAGCATCTCTATCTTTGGCTGCAAATAATATAATTAATCTGATTTCAGTGTTGACCACCTGGTGATGTCCATGTGTAGAGTTGTCTCTTGTGTTGCTATGACCACTGTGTTCTCTTGACAAAGCTCTGCTAACTTTTGCCCTGCTTTATTTTGTATTCCAAGCCTAACTTGTCTGTTTTTCTGTATATCTCTTGCCTTCCTACTTTTGCATTCCAACCCTGTATGATGAAAGAGATATCATTTTTTGGTATTAGTTCTAGAAGGTCTTTTAGGTCTTCATAGAACTGGTCAACGTTGTCTTCTTCAGCATCTGTGGTTGGGGCATAGTCTTGGATTCCTGTGATGTTGAATGGTTTGTCTTGGAAATGAACCAAGATCATTCTGTCATTTTTGTGGTTGCACCCAAGTACTGCATTTTGGGTTCTTTTGTTGACTACGAGAGTTACTTCATTTCCTCTGAGGGATTCTTCTGAAATAAATTCACCCATGCCCATCCATTTTAGTTCACTGATTCCTACGATGCCGATGTTCAGTCTTGTCATCTCCTGCTTGAGCATGTCCAATTAACCTGATTAATGGACCTAACATTCTAGGTTCCTATGCAATATTGTTCTTTACAGCATTGGACTTTACTTTCACCACCAGGCACACCCACAACTGAACATCATTTCATCTTTGGCCCAGCTGCCTCCTTCATTCTAGAGCCATTAGTAATTGCCCTGTGCTCTTCCCCAGTAGCACACTGGACACCTTCTGACCTGGGGGCTCCTCTTCCAGTGTCATATCTTTTTGCCTTTTCATATAGTTCATGGGATTCTCCTGGCAAGAATACTGGAGTGGTTTGCCATACCCTCCTCCAGTGGACCGTGTTTTTTCAGAACTCTTCACTATGACCTGTCTGTCTTGGGTGGCCTTGCACAGCATGGATCATAGCTTCATTAAGTTACGCAGTCTTCTTTGCCATGGCAAGGTCGTGATCCATGAAGGGGGCTCTATGAAGGCAAGAAGCAATAAGAAGATATACATTCCAACAGTGCAGATCACTTTAAATGATGACAGCTCCAGCTGACTGTCTTGTCAGTAGAGACCTCTTGTGGGCTGACATTTCTCTGTAGATTCCAGCCACCCTGTTTTCTCAGCTCCTTTTCTTCAGAATTCCCCTTCACCCACCTTCCTTTCTTAAACAGTCTTAGATACTTGTTCATTTCTTATGCTAGACAGTTTAACTATGTCTTTGTTTTATAGGCTCCTTAGAAACTGTGGTTTGGTAGCCTAATGCCAAAGTAGCCTAACAAGTTATTGAGTAAAAGGAAAGGCCAAGTGCACACAGCAGAGTAATTAATAGTTCCCATACTGAGCAGAAACTACTGTGATTGGTTGTGCTTTTAAATAGTTCTTTCCAGATTATTACTATTATTATTATCATGAGTAGGAGACAAATCAGGGGTACAGATGAGACTGTTCGGGATAAGCAGTTATTTCTGCTGGCTGTTTTTTGGCTTTCCGTATTGCTTACTCTGTCATATTTCTCCCACTGTCTTTCCCCTTCTCTCTCTCTCTCTTTTTTACTTTCTTTCTATACAAATTAGATATACTTTAAAATTGTGAAATAATATTTCTTCTCCTTAATAGGGAAACTACAGAATATGTTACTGACCCTTTCCAGTAGGTTCTGAGCAAGAGTCCTTCTGTCAGATGTATTTGAAATAAGACAACCGAGTTTTGTTCAGAAACAAAAGGCAAAATTAAAAAAAAAAAAGCAAAACCACCCACTTTTTTTTAAACTATATTTTTTAGCTTTTTATTTTATATTGGAACATAGCTGATTAACAATGTTGCGGTAGTTTCAGGTGCAAAGCAGAGCGACTCAGCCATACATATACAGGTATCCACACAATTTTAGTTTTTGGTGAGAGAGTGGAGAGATTCAAACTCTACTCTAGAGCACAGGCCATCCTGGCTTGCAGTGGGCAGTAGATTTATAGGGATCTCAGTCAGAGGAGTGGGTGGAGTGCTCAGTGGTGGGCACAGCTGTGCTGCTGGCTCTTGGAATCACAGTGTCTCACTAGGTGTATCCATGCACAGCCCACCTGCTTCCACCATCTTGCACTACAGTCCGAGGCACAGTGCTTCTGAGCAGGGTTCCTGCGCTTAAGTGTTGGGTGCAGCTGTTTGGCACTGGGAACTCTGGCCTGAAGCACCTCTGCATACAACATACATGAGCAAGTGAAACCAGACTAAGCACCAAGGAACAAATAAAAGGTTAGACTTTATTACTCAGATTCTGTTTTTCTTTCCCAGGGATTATTAACGAGCTTTGCTGGTGACAGACACACAGAGGCTATGTCTGGTTTCAGCCAGGTACTCAAGGGTTGCCTCAGCATTCCTATCACCAGGGGCCAGGTAGGCCTGCCTGAAATAGTGCTTGAGTGATTATGCAGAGAAAATAAGCTAGAGATGGACAAAATGTGTTTGTTAGCCTGAGGAAGTTCAGACTTGGGCCTAAAGGTTGGAAGGCAGACAAATAGTTCTCTCAGGTTTTGTGGGTTAAACTAGCAAATGGGAGTTCAACTGTTAGTTACAGTTGGTGTGTGAAAAATTGTGAATGATTTTGAATTTTTGTGGGTGTCGTGACTGAGTCATTCCTCTCTGCCTCTGTTTTTGATTTTACTGTTTGAGAACATTATAAGTTGTAGAAAACTGCAAATAGTGCAAATGGAAATGCAAATTGAGACCTAGTTGAGAAGAGGGTTCAGAGAGCTTGGGTAAAGTTTGGCCAAGGAGAGTGTCTTTGTCATTGAGCAAATCTCCTTGGAAAGGTAAGATTTGAGCAAAGCTTTGAAGACCACAAGAGAGTTTAGTCTAGCGGTTTCCTAGGGGAAGTGTATTCCAGGTGGAGGAATCAGCCAAGGCTCTATGGCAGAAGGTTGCCTGGCAGGGTGAAGAAAATCCCGAAAGGCTAGTCTGATGGCCACCACAGGGTATCCATCTCATGTACATTTCTTACTACGTGATACTGAAATTCTTTCCATTGAGTGGTGATGCCACTTTGTTCCTATTGAATGTATGTGTTACAAGAGAATAGAGATGAAGTGAGGCTATCTGGTTTCTAAGACTAGGTCATAAAAATGTCATGCAATTGAGTTGTGTTCTCTTGGGACACTCACCCTTAAAGTCCAGCTACCATGTTTTGAGACAGTCCAGGCTGCATGGAAAGGCCACATTTGATAATCTACCACTAGTCCCAGTTGGGTCCAACCTGGCAGTCTGCATCAACCACTAGACATGTGAGTAAGTGAGCCTTCAGGTGATTCTAGCCCCTGGCCATCAAGTCACCCCCCCTCCAGCCCTTACCTGACCCTTCCAGTCTTCCCAACTGAGACCTCAGACCTTGTGTAGCAAAGACAAGCCATTTGTGCTGTGCTCCTCCCGTGTTTCCGACCAGGCTTCATGAGCATATTACATGGGTATTGTTTTTACACCTGTAAGACTTGGGGTGGTTTGTTATGTGATAATAATACTGAGCTATCTGGAGTGGCTGAAGTTAAATGAGTAAGAGAGAGACAATAGGTAGAAGTGAGTTCAGAATGGCATCGGCAAGGGGTCCAGAAGATGCGGGGTATTACATGCTAAAGTGAACACTGGCTTTTACTGTAAGTGGAAAAAAAAAAAAGAATGAATGGGTGGATAATTACTTAATTGTTGGGAAAGATGAACTCTTAAAAGAAAAATACTATTGTGTCCATAATCAGGCTACATGCTACTGCTAAGTCACTTCAGTCGTGTGCGACTCTGTGCGACCCCATAGACAGCAGCTCACCAGGCTCCCCTGTCCCTGGGATTCTCCAGGCAAGAACACTGGAGTGGGTTGCCAGTTCCTTCTCCAATGCATGAAAGTGAAAAGTGAAAGTGAAGTCGCTCAGTCGTGTCCGACTCTTAGCGACCCTGCAGACTGCAGCCTACCAGGCTCCTCTGTCCATGGGATTTTCCAGGCAGGAGTACTGGAGTGGGGTGCCATTGCCTTCTCCCATCAGGCTACATAGTGAAGTGAAAAAAAAAAAAGAAAAGCATGTAGCTGAATCCTAATACTACCATTTATGATTTTAGCCATAGAAGAATTAAGTTTTGGGGCATTATTTTATTTGTAAGATAAAGTTATGCTATGAGGATTAAACATTACAATACTTGGAGTAGGTACCCAGTGTTTTTAGTTTTCTTCTGTCTCACTCTCCCTTTATCAGTTTGGATGCCTATCACACTGAGAGAAATTGGTTTAATATATCTTTCCATTTAAAATAATTAGGTCCAGTAGATGGAAGAGGCAAAGAGGCACATTTTAGTTCTGTATAAGGGTCAGTAGCATAATAATTGGAGAAGGAAATGGCAACCCACTCCAGTGTTCTTGCTTGGAGAATCCCAGGGATGGGGAAGTCTGGTGGGCTGCCGTCTGTGGGGTCGCACAGAGTTGGACATGACTGAAGCAACTTAGTAGCAGTAGCAGCAGCAACATAATGATTATTTGGTACAGTTACCTGAAACTGAGTCAGATTTTGTTATTTATTAGCTTTGTGACCTTGGACAAGTTACCCAAACCTTATAAAGCTCATTTTCCTTGATTAATAAAAATGATGTTAATTAAAGGACCCACATTAGGAGTTGGCTTTAGACTTAAATATGGTAATCCAGATAAAGTGCTTAGTCTGGTGTTAGATACTCAATATTTATCAACATTTAGAACAAGGAATGCCGTAAGAAGATTAACTTCCCTCACTGGAAATGTTGAGGCAAATCTTACATATCTCTCTAAAGAGGAAATTTTTTCATTGATCAATTCCAGTTCTAAATTCTGTCTTTCTCTGTCCCTCTCATGAGACCTTAGATTTTTTTGACCAGTAACTATATCAACTAGATTTTCTTTTTACATCTTGTAGAATTGGTCCTAAATCTGTGAGATGATATCAGTTGGGATGAGCTGAATTTTGCTGTAACAACAAACAACTCTGAAATCTTAGTGGTTTGTGGTGGTTTAGTCACTAACTTGGGTCTGACTCTTGAGACACCATGAACTATAGTCCACCACACTCCTCTGTCCATGGGATTTTCAGGCAAGAATACTGGAGTGGGTTGCCATTCTTGCTCCGCGGGATCTTCCAGACCCAGGATTGAACCCACAGCCTGAGTTTCCTGCATCTCCTGAGTTGCGGGTGAATTCTTTACCGCTGAGCCATCAAGGAAGTTTAATGGCTTAATAAAACAAAACGTCTCATTCAAGCTACGTTTCACCAAGAGCTGAAAGCCAAGATGAGTGGGACTCATTAGTTGCTCTTGGATCCAAGTTAGTAGAATGGCCAATGTCTTGAACATTGTTGTTCACGGTGCTGCAGAAAAATGAAAGTTCTAAAGAGTACCTCTCTAATTATCTGTGGTGGAAGACCAATTTTTATTTATCTATTTTATTTCTAATCTGTCATGGACTAATTTTATAAAATATAATAAAGATAAGTTATTGATCACAAGTTTGAATATTGCAGCAATATCAAATTATGATTAAAGTTTCTAAATGCTTATTCCCACTTTCTTGTCATAGACTGATAAAAAGGACCAGTTTGCAGTCCACACTTGGAATAATACTAATCTGGAGGTTCTCACTAGTAATTAAATACTTTGGCCTGGAAATAATATGTAATTTCCAGTCAAAGCTCATTGACCAAGACTACTTATAAATTCCCTCCCTCAACAGTGAGAGAGACAAGGAGTTCAGCCCTGTTGAGTGTCCTTCATGGGGGGAGGGGCAAGAGGGAAAACTGAAAAGCTCTGACACACTGAGAACAAGACCCTATATTTTTGTAAAATACAGAATTCTAGGTACAAGCTTGGGAGACTTTGATATAGCAAGTGTAGGAGGAATAATTGGAATCAGTACTTAAAAACATGCCCAGTCGATTCAGTCCTTCATGGAAACTATTATCCTAGATGAAAAGCATGAAATTATTTCATAGATCATTAAGGAAACTTGACATCATCTTGTATTAGTACAGGTCCTGTGACAAGCAGGTGTGAAGACAGAATGAAATATGAAAGGATTTTTATTAGGCAAAATGCGTGGGTAAAAGGAAATAGGGAAGGATTTGAAAAACTATATTGGGAGATCACTCCGACCATAAGGTAATTCTGATCCCAAGTGAGGGAGAGAAGTTTGCATTGAAGCATTGTAGACAGCCATGCAACGAGGCTATTTAGGAGCCTGAGCCAAAGGTGGTTGACAATAGAATATTGTGTCTCCCAGCAGCGGGTCTTCTTGTGCAAGCCTCCATCCCACCTCCTCTCAGTCATTGTCTTTTCAGCAGCCTTGGCACAAACCAGGCAATGAACTTTGAAACACAGCAACTGAGACCCTAGATCAAGTTCACTTCCCAGGCATGAGGTCTGTGAAGCACGTGCTAATGACTGCTGCACACTTGCTCTAGTCTCTGCCTTCAGGAATTTTAAATATTTATTGCCATGTTATGAATTAGGTACTGAGGTCAGGGTAGCTTAGTGGATTATAGTACTGAGACAAGGTCAGAGCTAGTAAATTTGGAACCAGAGACCAGCGCCACTTATGTGCTGCGGTTCCCTAGTGAAATGCTCATAACTTTCCTAGTTGAAAATACTTTTAGTGAATGTTAAGTTATATAAATTTTAATCTGCCAAGCCCTTCAGTTTTCCTTTGGAAGCAGTGCTTCCTTTATTCATTTGTGAAATTTTTGCCTGATGAGGTCCCGTCTGCCTGATCATAAGCAAGTTTGTCTAGAAATGAACACCTATTCAGTTTGGGTTTCTTGGAGAATTTCAAAGTTTGGACATCCTCTTGAGTGCTGGGGGTATAAGGCAGGGAAATTGCTGTCCATTATGTTTCCCACTGTGGTTTAAGTTAGTTTCTGAGAATGAAATAAAAATGCACAGAGAAGCAGAGATGAGAGAATGGATGGTAATCCCTGTTGTCCTTGAGGTTCAACGGCCCTCTCCTCCCCATTTTTTTGGCTC
Organism: Oryx dammah; assembly: GCF_014754425.2. NCBI lineage: Eukaryota > Metazoa > Chordata > Mammalia > Artiodactyla > Bovidae > Oryx > Oryx dammah. Next base: position 9,640,402 of record NW_024070210.1, on the reverse strand, counting down.
TTTGTTTGACTTTTAGTCTCCTTCCAATAATTTTCCTATTTTGCCCAAACTGTAAGTGAGTTTCTGTCATTTTCAATGGAGAGACCTTGGCTAATGTAGCTCCTCAGAAATACAGACTTTGAGATGTATGATTGCAGTGGTAGTGGTATTGCTAACAATTAGGTCATTACTCTTTTTCTATTTCGTACTCTTTTTTTTTTTTTAATGCTCTTGATCAGCTGTCAAGGGCAAGTGATTAACAGGTAGATAGGCAGCAGAGAGTTTCACCTAGCACTGGGAAGGCAAGGAGATATGGTGTACCAGTGAACCATGGGAAACTCATTACTCCTGTAATAAGGGATTGATCCCTCTGCTAAAACTCCCACCTAGCTTCACAATTAACCCTTATGTAATTGAATGCTGATAGCACTGAGTATTCAGAGATAAATCAACATTTTATTTCTGAAGGGAAAATGAAAGAGGGATAGTAACAAGCCAAGCATACTGAGTGAATTTAAACTTATTAAAAAAGTACCAATAGATTGTTGTTGTGACTAAACATAGAACTGATATTTTGAATTGCTGTGTTATTGGTACATGCTCCATAGATTCTATACTCTGAATAGCTAAAACCTAAAGCATCCCAAACTTAAATAATCACATTTAAGGAGAACTGGATTGGTGCCCACCTTGACCTCAGATATATTGATTCTGCATCTGCTAGTTAGGTTCTTTGGATCTCCTTACCTTTAAAATAGGGTTAATAGAATAAAGGATCACAGGGCATGGCACCCCACTCCAGTAGTCTTGCCTGGAGAATCCCATGGACAGAGGAGCCTGGTGGGCTACAGTCCATAGAGTTGCACAGAGTCGGACACGACTGAAGCAACTGGGCATACAAAGTCTCCTATAATTCTTTTATTTGAAGAAAGACTCTGTGTAAGACATTTTTTCTCTCATCTCTTGGCTTTATTTCATATATAGGAACTGGAAGCCTGGGTAAGCAAATTGATATATGTGAATGGGACTTTTTACCTTCATTGGAAGAATGGATGCAACCCTTCTTGGGATGGTAATACAACTGAAATTTTCTAACAGTGACCTCGTAGGTGGTCTGAATAGCTGTATGCCTTTATCTTATCTCTTTGATTCCTTGAGTTACTAGTTAATATGCTGCATATTTCTGGAACAGGACTTAATTTAACATCAGGCAAAAGAGAAATTCAAAATGATAGCTCTGAAGTGGCAATAACACTTCCACTAGAAATAATGTTATAAATGATAGTGTTATTCTTTGTATGTAAACTTTTTAACATCTTACTTAGTACACAACTTTTAAATTTTAAGAAGTTTTAAAGATAGCTTTCCATTTATTCTTAAGAGTTCTAATTCTTCAAGACTTGGAACTAAATTTCTACTCTCAAAAGCTGTATGTATTGAATGGTTTGAATTGGCCAGCCAAGGAAGAAATCAAAATGAGTCCTTTGAGAGAAAATTGACCTCCTTTTAAAAAAAATAATGCCTGAATAGACCTATTGCGGTATGAAATATAGCCATATTCCTACCCCAGGACATTTTCTATTTGGAATACATATAGTAAAAAATGATTAAAATGATCTATACAATAAAGGGAAAAGAATTTTGCACTTTTAATTGGTTTAAGAAAGGATTTAACAAACTTGGAGAGAAAATGCGAGAAAGTTTCTTGAGAGAACAACCTCAGCAACAAGGAAGCTTGGGGCTTATGGCCTTGTATGAAATGTTTTCTGGTAAAGACATGTTTGATGAATTGGGAGCAGAGTATGATGTGTGATGTTTATTCTAAATGATATTTTATTGATATCTAGGCTGTAATCTCCCTCCATTATCAAAATATTCTGTAAAAGTCTGCATCAAATATCCTTGTCTAGGTGGTGGTTTATAGAATGAAGTAAGAGGAGCTATGTCCTGGCTAAGTGAGCAGGAAAGGTGACTCCAGGTGTAGGGAGTGAGATGCACGTGGGACAGTCAGGAGCTCAGTGCAGCAGGAATCTGGAGGGATAAAGGACTGCAAGGTGGAGGGCTCTCTAAGAAGGCTCAGTAAGTGGCCTGAGGGTGGGAATGAGACTGAGCCGCTTTGTGCAGGTTATCAGGAAGAGGTGGCCCAGAGGGCAGCCTTTTCGGCACGAAGAACATAAGGCAACAGAGAAATCCTCTGATTTCTTTCCAGTTAGTAGATGTTATGAAGAAAGCACTGGAAAACAATTTCATGAAGTCCAGCTTCAGCATCACCATGCTAGATGATCGACTGTTTTTTTTTTTTTTAACTCGAAGATATTTAAAATTTGTCTTTAATTGAAGTGTAGTTGATATTAGTTACAGGTGCACAATATAGTGATTTGATATTTTTATAGATTATTCCCCATTTATGGTTATAAAATATTGGCTATATTCCCTGGGCTTCCTGATATATACTTGTAGCGTATTTCTTTTATAGATAGTAGTTTGTACCTCTTAATCTGCTACTCCTCTCTTTCTCTCCCTCCCTTTCTGACCCCATTGGTAATTACTAGTTTATTCTCTGTGTCCATGAATCTGTTTCTTTTTTGTTATATTCAGTAGTTTGTAGTATTTTTTTTTTAGATTCCACCCATAAGAGATAACATACAGCACTTGCTGTTCAAGAGGAGAGTGAAAAAGTTGGCTTAAATCTCAACAATCAGAAAACGAAGATCATGGCATCTGGTCCCATCACTTCATGGGAAATAGATGGGGAAACAGTTGAAACAGTGTCAGACTTTATTTTTGGGGGCTCCAAAATCACTGCAGTTGGTGACTGAGCCATGAAATTAAAAGACACTTACTCCTTGGAAGAAAGGTTATGACCAATCTAGATAGCATATTGAAAAGCAGAGACATAACTTTGCCAACAAAGGTCCGTTTAGTCAAGGATATGGTTTTTCGGGTGGTTGTGTATGAATGCGAGAGTTGGACTGTGAAGAAACCAGAGTGCTGAAGAATTGATGCTTTTGAACTGTGGTGTTGGAGAAGACTCTTGAGAGTCCCTTGGACTGCAAGGAGATCCAACAAGTCCATTCTAAAGGAGATCAGCCCTGAGTGTTCTTTGGAAGGAATGATGCTAAAGCTGAAACTCCAGTACTTTGGCCACCTCATGTGAAGAGTTGACTCATTGGAAAAGACTCTGATGCTGGGAGGGATTGGGGGCAGGAGGAGAAGGGGATGACAGAGGATGAGATGGCTGGATGGCATCACCAACTCAATGGCTGTGAGTTTGAGTGAACTCTGGGAGTTGGTAATGGACACAGAGGCCTGGCGTGCTGCGATTCATGGGGTCGCAAAGAATCGGACATGACTGAGCGACTGAACTGAACTGAACTGAATTATTTTACTAAGTCTCATATTTCCCAGGTCCACCCACATTTACAAATGGCAAAATTTCATTCTTTTTGTGGCTGAGTAGTATTCCACTCTGTATATATACCACTTCTTTTATATCCATTCATCTACTGATGGACACTTAGGTTGCTTCCATATATTGGCAATTATAAAAAATGATGCTATGAACACTAGCAACAGTGGCTGACTTTAGTTTTGGGGACTCCAAAATCACTGCAGATGGTGACTGCAGCCATGAGATTAAAAGATGGTTACTCCTTGGAAGGAAAGTTATGACCAAACTAGACAGCATATTAAAAAGAAGAGACATTACTTTGTCAACAAAGGTCCGTCTAGTCAAGGCTATGGTTTTTCCAGTGGTCATGTATGGATGTGAGAGTTGGACTATATAGAGAGGTGAGCACCGAAGAATTGATGCTTTTGAACTGTGGTGTTGGAGAAGACTCTTGAGAGTCCCTTGGACTGCAAGGAGATCCAACCAGTCCATCCTAAAGGAGATCAGTCCTGGGTGTTCATTGTAGGACTGATGTTGAAGCTGAAAGTCCAATACTTTGGCCACCTGATGTGAAGAGCTGACTCATTGAAAAAGACCCTGATGCTGGGAAAGATTGAGGGCAGGAGGAGAAGGGGATGACAGAGGATGAGATGGTTGGATGGTGTCACTGACTCAGTGGACATGGGTTTGGGTGGACTCCGGGAGTTGGTGATGGACAGGGAGGCCTGGCGTGCTGTGGTTCATGGCGTTGCAAAGAATTGGACATGACCGAGCAACTGAACTGAACTGACTGATGAATACTGGGTGCATGTATCTTTTCAAATTAGTATTTCTGTTTGTTTTGATGGTATAAACAGGACTGAAATTGGTGAATCATGTGGTAGTTCTATTTATAGTGTTTTGAGAAACTGCCATGCTATTTTCCACAGTGGCTGCACCAGTTTACATTTCCACTAAGAGTGTAAGGGAGTTCCCTTTCTTCCACATCCTTGCCAATATTTGTTATTCGTGGTCTTTTTGAGGATAGTCATTCTGGCAGGTGGTTTCGATTTGCATTGTTCTGACGATTAGTGATATTAATCTTTTCATTTGCTTGTTAGCCATCTGTATGTCTTCTTTGGAAAAATATCTATTCAGGTTTTCTGAAACCTCCCCAGATTAAGCCCTGCTGGCCTTCCCAGCCAAATATTCTGAAGGCTTGTCTTCCTGGTGCAGAATTTCCCAGCCCAAGGAGTCTGATATGGGCCTCAGACCTCCACTCCTTGAGGAGAACCTCTACAGTTATAGTTATTCTCCATTTATGGGTTACCCACCTGGGGAGTGTGGGTTTTGACTATACCATGACTCTACCTCTCCTACCCTTCTTGTGCCTCCTTTTTTATATCTTTAGTATTAGGAGGATCTATTCTGGTAGGTTCTGGTCTTTCTCATCAGTAGTCATTCTGTAAATATTTGTAAGTTTGGTGTGCCTGTGAGAGAAGGTGAGCTCAGAGTCTTTCTACTCCACTATCTTGGGAACTCACTACAAGACCTTCTCAGGGCAGTTGATTAAGTTGCATTTCTGGGCAGATGGAAATCATCACATTACCTGTGATATGCTTTCTTTCTAACATCAAGACTTCCCCTTATGTTTCATCCTAAGTAGAGTCTGCTTCTCTGTACAGTTGGCCATGGGTTCTGCATTCATGGATTCAACCAACCTTGGATTGAAAATACTCAAGAAAAAATAAATTCCAGAAAGTTCTAAAATGTAAATTTGCCATGTCCCAGAAATCATTTATGTGGCATCTAGGTTGTACATATAATTGTTGTTGTTGTTGTTTAGTTGCTAATTTGTGTCCGACTCTTTTGAGACTCCCATGGACTGTAACCCACCAGGCACCTTCATCTATGGGGTTTTCCAGGCAAGAATACTGGAATGGGTTGCTATTTCCTTCTCCAAGGGACATTCTCAATTAGGGATCAAACCTGTGTCTCCTGCATTGGCAGGCAGATGCTTTATCACTGAGCCATCAGGGAAAACTGTATAATATTTACATTGTATTAGGTATTATAAATAATACAACATTATTTAAAGTATACAGGAAGACATGCATAGGTTATATTAAAATGCTACACTATTTTATTATATATAAGGGATTTGAGCATCTGAGGGTTTTGCTATCAGCTGGGGGTCCTGGGACCAAACTCCTGAGGATACCAAGGAACGACTGGATATGGAATTGACAGCACTGGAACATGGAATATACATTACTGCATTTGAAGCCAACAGGGAAATCCAGGTTTGGTGGTCCTGAAATATCTGCAGTTTATATAGGTGCCTCTTTAATAAAAATAATCAAAATTCATGAATTTACAATTAGATACAGAAGTGAATATTTATCTGCACGAAGAAATCACAACTGTGTGTATGTTTAAAAAAAGGTGATGAATATCACAAACATGAAAAATACAGAAAAGTAATGATTTTTACATTATTTAGCAGCCTGCCACTTGCCTTTCATAACTTTTTTTCCTGCATGCTATCTTGATGTCTTCTTATATAATAATGTTTTATAATATCGTTTTCTATTGAGAGAATAAAAAGATAATTCAGGCTCTTCTCTAGAGAGGTTGACTGACACTTTTTTGTATTTTTGATAATAATAAAAATACAGATATACTTCTCTGTAGAATGGCTACAGATTTGTACCCTTTAAACCACAGAAATTCTGTTCAGTTTTTATTTTATGTGATTCTAACCAGAAAAAGACATGTATGGTGTACATAATTGTGTCTTGGGTCTTAATGAATCTTTTTCTGATGGGAGAGAAGTTCTGTTTTATTTATGCATCTTTGACAACTGAATCTACTTATAATTTTACATGACTGATATATAAAATTATTCACATTTTGGACATACTAGTTTCCAGAGAAGACTCTTGAGAGTCCCTTGGACTGCAAGGAGATCCAACCAGTCCATCCTAAAGGCAATCAGTCCTGGGTGTTCATTGGAAGGACTGATGTTGAAGCTGAAACTCCAATACTTTGGCCACCTGACTCATTTGAAAAGACCCTGATGCTGGGAAAGATTGAGGGCAGGAGGAGCAGGGGATGACAGAGGATGAGATGGTTGGATGGCATCATTGACTCAATGGACGTGAGTTTGAGTAAACTCCAGGAGTTGGTGATGGACAGGGAGGCCTGGCGTGCTGCAGTCCATGGGGTTGCAAAGAGTTGGACATGACTGAGCGACTGAACTGAACTGAGCTTTGAGCAACTTCTGTTTTCCTCTAACCCCTCATGCCACTAATCTTGGCACCACGTTCACATCATGGTAACAGTTTGGCCTGGTGCCTTTGTGTCCAGTGCAGTGTGTGTTGACACAGTGGTCATTGGGAATATTTCTGGAGGCCGTTCTCATTAGGAGAGGACTTGCAGTAACCTAACAGTCTGCAGAAGTGACTCAGAACCATATATCACATAAACCAAAACTGAAGTACCCCCAACTGAATTGCTGCTTGGGCCCTAGCTACCCAAATGTTACCCAACACAATTGGAAGTCCATTGCTGGGGACAGTAGTTAGAAAAAAATAACAGTCTTAACCAATTTTAATTAAAGTTCCTATTTGGGCAGATTTTATGAACACACACAGATGATGTGGATATATGGTTAGCGTTTCTCCCCGAGCCGTGGAAGGAGTTTGTGTGAGGGACCCTGAAGCTTTAGCTCCATTAGCCTCATGGTAAATCCAGCTCAGCTAAATGAATGATTGCTTACCAGGCAAGTTCCACTTTGGGCCAGATTCTTTGGGCAGAAGTGTGTATTCTCAAAACACGCTATCGCTTATTTGGGCTTTTTTCTCTCTGAGAAAATTCTGCCTTTGGCAGGTAGTGCTGCACGATGATGACTTGCTTCCTTTTCTTCCTGGTGAGACTGTTACGCTTAGATGTGATAAACCTAATCATAACTTTAGTAAGAAACTCCTTTCAACTTACTATTTGCCCAAGCTGTGTATGGGGTTTTATTGGCCATAAACTGTGTTTACTAATTTCTCAGGCTCATGAGCAAGAGGCCCTGGCCTCTTTGGAAAGTTTCCTGGCTAAGTGCTTTCTGGGCAAGTCAACTACTGTGTTTAAATGCTCTGAAAAATCAAAAGAGGCTGTTAACTGAGGCACAAGATTGAAAGGAGCTTCCCTGGCAATATGAAGACTCACTGCTCTCATCCATGTCAACCTTATTAATTGTACCTTAGAATGTTCCCTTCTCTCTCCATCCTCCCACATTAATTGTGCCTTAGAATGTTCCCTCCTATCTCCATCCTCCCATAATCCCTTGGTGTAGTTGATCTCTTTATTGCCTTTGAGGGGTATATGTGGAGAGATTTCAAAATAGATTTCATTAGTAGCCAAGGTCTTAATAGAAAGAGATGGTGTAATTGAGGGCAGCTTAGTAAAGGGACTTACTGGCTAGGCACAGGTCAAGCCAAAGGAAAGCAATACATAATGGTGATATATCTCTACCTAGTGTTGCAATAACAAGCTATCACATCTGTAAACTGAATGGTCAGGTAGAAAGAGCCATTACTGATACCTGGAGGAAAGCAGAAGCTGTAAAGGAGGGTCAACTGGTAGAAGTGGTGACTTCTAGTGGGGGAATATTGCCAGTCTACTGCCTGGCAGCAGTGAGTCAGGCGGATAAACATTCTGACTTTCCTCTTATTTTGCCCTTTTACTTCTGCAGGTGATTCTTAATTTCAATGCACTTGATAGCAAACCAAAGGGTGAGAAAGTCCATTGATTGATAGGTCAATAAAGGTCAGCTTTCTGGGGCACAGGTGAAGGTACTGAGGGTAGATGGTAGATTTGAAGGGGCAAAGAGAAAAATACTCAGCAGAGCTGCTGCTGCTGCTGCTGCTGCTGCTGCTGCTGCTGCTGCTGCTGCTGC
>NW_024070210.1:9405315-9632095 GCF_014754425.2 Oryx dammah | reverse complement strand
GCTGCTGCTGCTGCTGCTGCTGCTGCTGCTGCTGCTGCTGCTGCTGCGGCACTTCCGTCGTGTCCGACTCTGTGCGACCCCATCGATGGCAGCCCACCAGGCTCCCCTGTCCCTGGGATTCTCCAGGCAAGAATACTGGAGTGGGGTGCCATCACCTTCTCCACTCAGCATAGAGGACTATTTAAATTGGAGTCTTCCTCTATGAGATAGGCCCAAGGGGAAAAGATCTGCTTATTCTTGCCATTAGAGTTAGGTTTATATTTCTGCCTAATGTTCTGAATTTCTCTTTTTTTCAAGAAAGGACTGGCTGCCCAGCTGGAGGGAGTTCAGTCATCAGATAGCCTCAAGGCATCAGCTATAACAGGGTTTGTCTCAGCTGCCAAGAGCTGTCTTGCCTGAGGTCAAGTAATTCTTTCTGGGGTAGGTTTAAATTGAATAAAATTAAATAGCTCAGAATCCTTCTTTTCATAGATCTATTACAAAGTGTGCTTGTTAAATATTTGTCTTAACCTTCACCACTTTTCATTACAGAAAAACTTGTTTTAGGAGTATGATATTAAACCTTTCTTTTGACTATTTTTACTGGAGCAATTCTTTCTCTGTTTGAATGGCTATAATAAAATGAATCTTTAATGAGATAGAATTATCTTCTTTCTCTATTTCAGTCGGTAATATTTTTTAAGTTCCATATACTACAGACATTACTTCTTTAGTTTCCTTGAATTGTAAGAAATATGTCCATGTTTCAGTGTTTATCTTGTTGAGGAATTCTAGTGAACAGATTTGTGTATTTTCAAGATTGAAATGGACTGAAATGATTCCCTACCCATTCTGTAATGCTTCATGTGAATTGTTCAGAGAAAAACCAATCTGATCGTGGTTCCGTCCAGTCCCTGAGCACTTCTTGTCATCACATAATCTGCAGTGGACACCATCATCTTGTGTCGTGGGATCTATAAGCTAATGGTGATTGTTTTGCATCTCCTCTGCCACTAGTTTTCAGCCATACTGGTGCCTTTTCTAACTCCCTGAGAAAATTCGAGTTTTCTAATTGATAATTTTAAAAAGAGCTTTCGGAATGCTTTATGCTACGTTTCTCCAGGTCCTCTCATGTATTGATAATGAATCTAAATTGCTTTCACAGTGTGTTTACGTTCTGTAAATGCATTATTTGATTTTCAGTTATTTTTTCTGGTTTGAATTTTTGCTTTATGCCTAAAGTTGCTAAATACAGAAGTGATTTGAAAGCTGGTAAACTCACTAATAATATAAAACAATATTTTGGTGCAAAAGACACATTATTGTGTTAGAGAACATTTTGCTTTATTACATGAAATAAGAGAAGTCAATGAAAATGATTTAGTAAAAAGAGGTTTTAAAGGATTTAAATATTAAGTTAAAAAGCAAGCATATTATAATACTATTTATGTACAGTTTTTAAAATTGTAAGCAATGTTCTATGTTTTTTGGTATACATACAAACATATATGTGTGTGTGTGTGTATATATATATATATATATACTCCAAATATAATTATATATATAATTGTAGTCATTGTATAAGTGCATACATGGATATGAGAAGCATTGAATCTAAAAAAGTTACTTTTAGGTTAGAAAGAATAATGGAATTATAAGTGGATACACAGAAATATTCAGTTGTTTTGTATTTTCTGTCTCTTTTTCTGTCAAGCTTTAATCCAGCCATTCTCTTGTGTATCTTCTTGGTTACTAATTCTCTCTTTAGCTGTATCTAATTTTCTCTTGCACTTGTTTATTGAGTTCTGTTTCCATTACTTTATTTCTAGTTCCAAGATTTCCATTTTATGGTAGTTTGCAGCTTTCTGCTGAAATTCTTCATCTAATTGTCTGATTTCTGCCATGAACTTGGAAAGACCTTGCCCCATTTGCAAGCTAACAAGGTAGCGTGCCATAGTTGTATGGATCCTCATAGAATACATGAGACTCTTGGGCCATAGAAGTAGTCACTGTTAAATACCGTGTAGCAAGATGCATGTGTTCCATGGCTGCATTGTTCCCCTTGCTCTTCATGTCCCACAGAGGCGTTGAGGAGCAATTTAGCTGGATATTGACATGCAGTGAGTTTATGTCATAACCCGGGATCTCCAACTTTAGAAATTCAAGCCTTTTATAATGGACTGCAAACAAGTCTTCCCATTCTCCCTGGAGGGAGATATTATTTTTAATATACTGTATTGTAAGCAAACCTTCCTGCCACTTCAGAGAAAGAAACTTTTACTCTCTTCCAAGGCTGTTTGCTACATAAATATCTTTTATAAGATCAGAACCAAGCTTTTAGTACTTTCCTTGCAAGATGGTGGAAATTCAAGAGACCCATATAGAACTGTATTCTAATATTTTCTAGACTAAATCACTTATTTAAAAACACTTTTTTTTTAGTATTGAGTATCTGCATCTTTCATGCCCATCTTTTTACTGTATTTTTTTATGCCCTTGAGTTTTTGTCCATTACCAGTTTGCTTTGATCTTAGAAGGTGATCAAGAAGTAAAAGTTTTGGTTTTATGTCACTGATTTTTAGGGTTGTTTATTATTGCAGCATAGCCTGGCCTATTCTGGATGATTCAGAATATTGGGCTTCCCAGGTAGCTTGGACGGTAAAGCGTCTGCCTACAATGCGGAAGACTCGGGTTTGATCCCTGGGTTGGGAAGATCCCCTGGAGAATATTATTTTCATTATTATTCCCGCTATTATTATTAGCACACTCTCAATGAGTTCTTCCAGAAACAAAACTGAAATGTAGAATACTTTTTGATCCAAATAGAAAAGTTTCTACATGCTCCAGTAAATAATACTTCTAGTCCTACTTTCTACCTTTTACTTACTCCTTCTCTAGGAAGTAAGAGATGTATTTTGATTGCTGACATCAGATAAAGGGTTTATAAATTTTCATCCTAGCCTCCTTCTCTTTCTGCAAAGCATCCTGATCTCAGGACAAGCGTGTTTCCCTTTTCTTACGGCCATGGTTCCTAAGAGTACCAGTCTGTTGTCTAGTGCTCTGATATAACAGGTTGTTGTTGTTTAGTCACTAAGTCATGTCCGACTCTTTGTGACCCTGTGGACTGTAGCCCACTAGGTTCCTCTGTCCATGGGATTTCCCAAGGAAGAATACCAGAGTGGGTTGCCATTTCCTCCTCCAGATACAACAGGTAGGCATGCTTAATTCTAGGAAGAAAACAGTGGGAAGCCTAAATGTGGCAACAGATAAAATTCTCTAATCCAGTATGCTGACGCCCAAAGATATTTTCATACTTCATCTGTGTATATCTTCTGTTTTTTTAATTGGTTACATGTGGTGGTATAAGGGGTGTGATTGTTCACCCCCAGTCCTAACATAGAGGTTCATAAAAGCCCAGGTTTGTGAATTCATCATTTGCTTATAGTTCTTCACCATTTGGGGGCCATTTTGTATATTGCTCCATGGAGATTAATGCAAACAAAAAGAGGATTAGAGAATAGTAAAGTCACATTTAGAAGCAGTTACTAAGTACAGTCATTAACTGACTCATTTTCGTAACTGCCCTCATCTCCTGTAGCCTTATTCATACTGGGGTTTCACCAAAATGACAACCACAAATCAAAGACCTCTGGAAGCTGCTGGTGAGTCATCAACAACACAAATGTTGAATCCACAAATGCCGAGCGAGAGTCAGCTATGTGTGTGTGCTAGTGTGAGTGTTAGGCCAGTGCAGAAATAACATGTAATCCCCTTAACCTCCTAATTAAAAGTTGGAGGAATTCAGGCCAGAGCATGGGGTTTACTCTTTTTTTACCAGAGGGCTTCTCTCTTCGGGTTTTTTTTTTTTTTTTTCAGAACCACAGACATTTATTTTATTGCCACTCTATTCTGCTGTGTAGTTTTTCCCTGGGCTACGAATGGAATTACTAACATTGCTTGTTCCATACTCTGAAAATCGCTGTCAGGTGTGAATTAAATGTTTTCTTTGAAGGTTTGAGCTCCTTCTCATCAGCCACAATGGGAATTTTTATGGAATAGTGCTCGTTGGCACTAATATAATTCTCTTCCTCTTAGCCTTTCTGAGTGCTTTGTAAATGTTCTTTCTCTACTATCTACATTTCAATGACTCCTATCACCCCTCCATCTAGGATCACTGACAGAAGCTTTGTATTAACTCCCTCAACTCTTTCAGAGTCGCTTTCTTGTTCATTGCAAGTGGCAAACATTTGAATAATTGTTTCTGGGTACCTACAGAAAGGAATAAGGCAACTTTGATGATCTTCTAGCAAAATACTGTGAGTTCAGAATTTAGGAAGGGGGTTAAGGCAAAATGTTTTCCCCTGGAGCTGACAGAGTGAAGAGAAAAAGTAATGTTAATAGCAGGTTCAGAACATGCAAGCAACCAATTATCTTCTGCCCCAAGAGCACCAAAACTTTTCTTGATCTTAAAGGGATCACAAGTTGGGACTGTAAGTTATTTCACATTGCCATTGAGTATTCGCATCCTAACTATTTTCTAGTCATTTATGTTTGAGTTAGAAGGAACGGTAAACTCCATAATCACGAGTAATCTAGCCAAATAATTCCATGGATGAAGCACTGAGGTTCAGAGAGATCTACTGTCTCATTTAAGGTCAAGCCCAAAGCTAATTTGGCTTCCCTTGAGGCTCAGCTGTAAAGAATCCGCTGCAGTGCAGGAGACTTGGGTTCAATCCCTGTGTTGGGAAGATGCTGTGGAGAAGGGAAAGGCTACCCATTCCAGTATTCTGGCCTAGAGAATTCCGTGGACTCTATAGTTCATGGGGTTGCAAAGAGTCGGACACGACTAAGCAACTTTCACTTTCACAAAGCTAATTAATGCAACGCTGAGTCACTGGACTTTTCACTTCTCTTTATTCTCCCAATCTATACCAATTCCTTCTCCTTTTCCTCCTCTTCCAGCTCTTCCTCCTCCTCCCTCTAAAGTTATAGCTAAATCTTTATCACATTGGCAAGAGTTATTTTTAAAAATGAGGAAAATATATATACTGAATAATATATAAATATACTAGCAGTCCATGGGGTTGCAAAGAGTCGGACACGACTGAGTGACTGAACTGAACTAACTAGAAGCAAAACAGACTGGACTCTATTTCTTGTCATTGATGGTGGTTTTACTTGCACATTCTGTGTTATTTAAATTTTATCTTATGTCACGGGGCTTTGCTTCACTACTTAAAGATTCTGTAAAAGTTTTCATATGAATGTAAAGCTTAGAATGGGCAATATCTTGAAATAAGAACTTTAGGAAAAATGGTTTCAGAGTATAATATAAAGTAATTATGTAGATTACTTTCTTTAATGAATGGTCATCCTCATATTTTATTCACCAGCATTTTTTTTTTAACCTTTTTAGTTTCAAGCCTTCCTTTACAGTTTGGATTATTTACAAATATTTTTATTTTTAAAATCCCATAGAAGAAGTACCAGTATATGTTGACAGCTAAGATGGCAAAAATCCAAGAAAATAAACCTGTTGGCCTGTATATTGAAGGAGATCTGAGATTTACACTTTGAACTGTCTTTCCATAGTGGTTCCTTCTTGCTCCTGTGTGATTTATATAGCCCTCAATTACCAGTTAGCACCTGTACAACAGAATCATACAGTGTTAGTGCTGGCAAAGTACTAAGAGTTCCAAAAACTTACATTGCGTTGCGGAGATGCATTCACATGAAATGGCATACCCAAGGTCACCTTGAGATTATTGACTTACTTTGGGTATAAAGACATTATTCTTTACCTTCTGGAAAGATGGAATTTCAATATAAGAAAGATCTTTATGGCAATTTGGCCTTGGAGAATTTCAATGGAGTAGAAAATTCTGAATTATGATTCCCAACAGTTTTAACTTGGCCACCGTTGGCATGTTCATTAAGGTAGAATCTTTCTGGGAGTACTTATATCATTGTGTTTTCTTTTATTTTTTAACTTAAATTGAATTTTAGGATATGTGTATGCTTGGTAGCTGCCTTCATTTGCAGAAAAATTTTTCTGCCAACCAAACACACTGCCTTAGGAGAAAAAGAGAAAGGGCAAAAGTAACTCCAAAGAGATGGGGCTGTTTAAACAAGGGACCATCTCGATGTGGGGTGCACAGAGCCGAGTCTTGGTGGAGTGCCGTGAAGCTGCTTTGCCAAGCTCATTAAATTCTCTCCTGCCTGCCACAGTCACCAGCAAGTTAAGAGGCTGTTTTGTTGTCCTCATCTCTCTTGGACATCAGAATTTTAGAATGTTCTTCCCCTAAAATGACAGTCATGTTTGCCATGCTTAGTTTGGTTTTCTTTTGATGGCTGTGTAGCACTTCTCAGACATTATTGTATATAATTCTGTAAGTTTGACAGGGCGAGTTTAAGAAGCCTTTATGAAATCAATTTGAGTGTAGTTAAATTAAAATATACTGTGTCCCACAACAACATAAAAGTTTAGATAGATTTTAAATTTCCATTCTTTTTTTCAAAATCATGTAAGAGTTTCCTTTGTCTTCATTTCTTCTCACCCCCCTCAATTTACACTCAAAGAAACAGAGGCAAGGAGGTGGTAGGAGTCTTAGCCAAGGCCAAGGAAGGCAGAGAAAAAGCTAGAAACCTAAAAGGCAGCAGTTAACACAGTGATTGAAAATAAAATTGATTTGTTGAAGAATGAATGAATCTTTAGTTATTACTTTCTTTTTTTCATTCCACCGTGGTTTCTTACCTATCGGGTCTTTACCTCAAGCCCTCATCTCCTCCCTTTCAGATTACCCTCTTGAGGTCAATTCTGGGTGACCTGCCCTCAAGTGGGGACACTTGAGTCTCATTCACCAGGGTAGTCCCCTGATCTGTGTCTTTCCATATGGCTTGACTGGGGGCTTCAGTTAGTGCATTAATTTGGGATTGCTGAGAGCACAACTCCCTTATCTTCTTGTTTCTTTTAAGACAGACATTTTTAATCAGGTGCCTAATTTGGTCCTGGGAGATCTCACTCTGTTTTAATAATACATGTGACAAAATTTACCTCTTTGCTTTCAAAGTTGTTAATTACGGAGTGCATTTGAAATGAGCTATCACAGCCAAGGAATCATCCCTTTTGGGTGCTTACAGGCTTTAATGCTGAGAACTAGTAATAAACAAGGAAGGGTTTTAGATGAAACCCATGTGGACAGTGGGTTTTGAGGGGGACCATGCAGGCTTGTCATGAAGACTTTCTGGTAACAGGCTTATACGAAATTGTGATCAGGTATGCTGCAGGTGCTACATAACCCTGAGGGCTTAAGCTGCTTTCAGAGCAGATGAAAGAAGAACAGATGTAGGCAAGGAGGCCTTCAGGCAGAGAAGTGGGTTAGGTGGTTGAACGCTTTAAGGAAGTAGCATCAGATGCTTCAGGAGAAGAGAGCTACTTATGCCTTCTACAGCAGTGTAACCAATTGCAAATCACTCCAGGGATTTGGTGATCTTTGTGGTGTGTTCTTGAACTCAACATAGGTTATAAGTTCTTATGATCACTAAAGCTATTCCTTCTTACTCAATAAATTAGCAGTAGTTTTCTGTGTGATTTGTTACAGGTCTTCTGGTCTTCAGATATACAAATGCCTTTTAAATACTTACGTAGTTAGAAAGATTTAAACAATCATCTAAATTACTGTGCCTTAAAAGCAGCAGAACTCAGCTAACCCACTTGCACGTGTTAGCCTCAAAAGATGAATTGAGTGGCTTAGTTCCACAGCTTCGTCCATTATTTTCCCATTACCTGAAATGATTACTGGGCTTTGCAAATGACTTCAGGCGCCATGTGAAATATTTATTTTAACCCTCTATGGAACAGTGTCCTGGAAAATATGATTGCTCAGGAGTTGAAGTATGGAATAGGAGTTCACGAGGTGGACATTTTATGTTGTCTACTCAAAGGCATGCTTACTTTTGTACTAGGAACACTATTTAAAACAGAGCTAAGAAAAGCTTCCTACTTTGTTTTATGAGAAAAGCCAGGGATTTTGCTTTTATAAACCACAGACTGAGTCCAGATTTACCAGGCATTATAAAAGCCTTTGGGGAACAGTCTGAGTGGATCAGTGTGATGTGATCATGTCTTTATACCTGTCAACAACCAAAAAAAGTAGGTTAATTTTTCAAGTACATGGGTGATGTTAATTTTCCTTCTGGGAACCAAGCTAATAAGAGAAATGCCGCCAGTAGAAGCCAGGTATCTTTCCAGCATCATAAGGCTGCAGTAGAAAAAGTGTGAAATTGATTACCATTGGGCTAGAATGAAGATTGAGAACCGTCACGCCTGTACTATGTAAAGAGAAACTATGGTGACTGCAAATGGCTGCACATGTGGATGATTCACTTACCATCTTTGCCATCAGTTTCCTGTTTATCAAATGAGAAGCTGGGAAGTGACAACGAGCCCTTCCTTTTGGGACATCGTTATGGTTCAGATGAGAGGATGCAGCATAGAATAAGGAGGAGATCTCTACTCAGGGTTTCAGGAGACTGATGATAACTGTTGCTCTGCTGCTAAATCATTGCTACTGCTTTTGGACATTTAAAGGATTTCCAGTTTTTTTTTTTTTTTTTTAAACAATGTTATACTAAGTATTTCTTGCACACCAATCATATTATTTGGAATAAACTCTCAAGTCTGGGTCAAAAGTACTCACTTATAAGACTTTTATTATCTTATCAGAACAAACCACAAAAACAAGTTCTTAAAAGATCAGCATTTCTGTTTCATTACCAGTTCCCCTCAAAATGGCTATTATACTAAAAGTAAATTGATTAGTATATGATTTTTGAAAATAACAAAAGAAATGAGTATACGTGTGTGTGTGTGTGTGTGTATATATATATATATATATATATATGCAAAATGTCTCCCTTTTCTCTCTTTCTGACAGTCTGTTCCCTGGAATAATTTGAATTATCTCACCTTATTTATAAGAGCTTTCAGCTTTTGGTTCAGTTCAGTTCAGTCACTCAGTCGTGTCCGACTCTGTGACCCCATGAATCACAGCACACCAGGCCTCCCTGTCCATCACCAACTCCTGGAGTTCACTCAAACTCATGTCCATTGAGTTGGTGATGCCATCCAGCCATCTCATCCTTTGTTGTCCCCTTTTCCTCCTGCCCCCAATCCCTCCCAGCATCAGGGTCTTTTCCAGTGAGTCAGCTCTTCCCGTGAGGTGGCCAAAGTATTGGAGTTACAGCTTCAGCATCAGTCCTTCCAATGAACACCCAGGACTGATCTTCTTTAGGATGGACTGGTTGGATCTCCTTGCAGTCCAGGGGACTCTCAAGAGTCTTCTCCAACACCACAGTTGGGTAGCCCCTTTGTAATACATCAGAGACAGACTTTGGTCATGTCTGAATGCAACAGGAATGTCTACCCTGTTCCCCAAACTCCAGCATCTCAATCACTCCTAATTTAGAGGGAAAAAGTCTCTCCAGCAAAATCTAAGCCTTCTGAGTTATCTTTATGTCAAAGATACATATTTGTATATATCTTTATATATATGTCTTTCTCTCTCTCTACACACAGTTATTGTTATTTAGTCACTGAGTCACGTCCAACTCTTTTGTGACCCCATGGACTGTAGCCCACCAGGCTCATCTGTCCTTGGGATTTCCCAGGCAAGAATACTGGAGTGAGTTGCTATTTTCTTCTCCAGAGTATATTCCTGACCCAGGGATTGAATCCAGGTCTGCAGCATTGCTGGCAGATTCTTTACCACTGAGCCACCAGGGAAGCATTTTATATATACATATGTATATATGTACCTTAAGGCCTATTTGTATAACATATTTCCAGATCCCAGTCTAAACTCTCTACTGCCTGAAGTGTATATAATTTTTTTTAAATCATATAAACCATGTTCATTATTAGAATTGGAACAAAAGAAGTTAAATAGCCTATCCATCATTACACATTAATTAATGAAAGTAGAGAGTTCTGGATTGAGGGATGTGCGTGGGATGTTTTTAGGGTGGTGAATAAACAGAAGGGTGGGGTCTTCCCAGCTGCTGCTACTGGTAAAGAATCCACTTGCCAGTGCAGGAGATGGAAGAGACTCAGGTTTGATCCCTGGGTAGGGAGGATCCCCTGGAGAAGGGAAAGGCTACCCACTACAGTATTCTTGCCTGGAGAGTCCCCCATGGACAGAGGAGCCTGGTTGGGTACAGTCCATGGGGTCGTAAAGAGTTTGACACAACTGAGCGCACACACAAATGTGGCATGCAAAGAAGGAAAATACTGAGTAACATATATAAAAATATTAAATACACTTTAGACATATATATGTTCTGAGCCTGTTGTTTATGAGACTCATGGTAACCTGTGAAAGCCACTTTACCTTTCAGGATCTCTGTTTTCTCAAACTATAAAATTAAAACAAAAAAAATCTTAGATCAAATGAAACCTTCATTTTCTACACTAAAGCATTTTCTCTAGGTCATAACAATGGTCTGTTGAAAGCACTCTTGTATTTGAGAGAGTTATTGCAAATCAAGGAAACATCAAGATTTTTATCTTTGTTCATTTTTGTTAATTTTCAACAATCCAAAGATAGCAACTGAGTTTTATTTTCAGAGTTGTATAACCAGGCCAAGATTTAAATGCAGTGCTGAAGAATAAAATATCAGTTTACACTATTGAATTTGGGTCCTGTGGTAGAAATTATTATACTTCATTGGGCAGAAAGGGAGGTTTGTTTTCAGGCAAATGTTGGAATTTCCTTAGTCAAAATAAATTTAACAGGTTTTCCCCAACGTCAGAGGAGTCTGTAGTAGAGTTGTGAAGGGTTTTAGACAAATCATCAGAAAGTCTTATTTCCTAGATTTATTCTTGCAAAATGCATAATACATTGATTCTGATCTCAAGGAGTTCAGTAGTGCTAGAAGCAAATATATCTGTGATAATTATAGAACAAAATGTAATAGGCAACACAATAGAGATAGGATTAACATATAAAGGAATCAAGGGGTCCTATCTATCCCAACCTTGGGAGGGGAAGAGCAGTCAGAGAAACTTTCTAGGGAAAACAACATCTAGAAATACTAGCTGATTTGCCAAAGATCATACTGCTAATTAGTAGCAGAAGAAGGCCAAGAATTCTACAGTCAGTGTCTTTCCTGAGTGCTATATTCTTAATCCACTTTTAAGGAAGTTGAAATGGAAGACTCTTAGATAATATGGTATTCTTTCCACTATATGCTTGTATAGTTACCCTGAATGCTCCTAAATATACTTAACATTTATCTGCACGTAGGGAAATATAAATATCGCTGGGATAGTAATTGGCCTGTTCTTTTATTGTCAGAACTTTTCTGTCTCTTGCTAAATGGTGTTTATTGATTTGTTGTTGTTCATGTGACTTCCTCTGATGAGCATCGCAGTGTCCTGGTCTTAGGGAAGGTATTACATTTCTTTGCTTTCTCACACTTCACATATCAGATGGGACAGTCTGAAAGGATAGAGATAAAAGCAATGTGTAATTATTTGCTGTTAACAATAGTCAGAACCTGTTAGGTGATCTTATTACTAGTTCTTATAGAACCATACTTGGGAAGGTAAGTCCATTGTTTTTTAAAGGCATTAAATGTCAAAGAACCAGATTTTTCTCTTTCACGGTCTAGTCTGAACTCTATCTCTCAGCCTAGAAAATTCATCAGGTCCTTAAGGGCAAAAGTAATTCTTTACTTATTTGTTTCCTATCTCTCAAGAGTACCTATACCTAGCACACAGATGAAACAATATATTTGTATTGATTGCATGGGTTGGTGAATGAATGAGTGGAGAATTATGTAGAATTATGCAGCCATTCTCTTGACGTGGCCTCATGGTGGATGGCATATAGTTGCCTGCCTCATGACTTTGAACTTAGTCATATGACTTATTTTTGATCAATGTGATATTAGTAGATTTAACATAACAAGAGGCTTGAAAGGCATTTGTATGGCGTATCTTGACCCTTTTGTCCTTCTTCTATCACCACAAAAAGGACAGGCCCAGGTAGTTACTGCCCTTTCCGTTTGGGATGCAGAGTGAGACACACAGAGCGTGCCTTGATCCTGTCTTGCAGCCTGGAGTCCAGTTCAGCTGAACCCAAAAGGACCCAGAAACTTGTGAGTGAGAAATATAAATATTTGTTCGTGTAAAACAAAGAGTTATGTGTTGTTACTGAAGCAGTATGATGGCAATAGGTGATAGATAAGAGCATATGATTGATGCCTCAGTATTTCTGGAAGCTGGACTCACCAGTGGCTGCCACCAGTTGGGTCATATATGTACAGAGAGTCAGTTGTCTTCATTTCCATATTTGTGTGTCAGTTTTGTCCATTATTCTGATTATGCAAATTACTTTATGTGATAGCCAATGAACGTTAGAGAACTTATTTCTATAAAGCAAAGGTGAAAGCTTTTTTAAAGACTTGATAAAGGCAAATTGTTTAAAATAATTGAAGTCAAATTAGGGGTTGGTAAGAGCTTTTTAAAAGACTGGAGAAAAATAAATATCGGGGAGGATGTAAATTCAGATTTCTCTTGAGTTGCTTGAGTTCTCATTTTCTCTTTAGTGAAATTAGAACTGGGAATTTTTGTTGATGTAGTACATGTGGTTTTATACAAGAAAGGTGAGCTAAAATTTTAATTACTGGAGACAGTCTCAAAGACAGAGTCTTGAACTTTAGCAAAAGATAGCTGAATGAATATTTATTTATGTGTTCAAGGTAAAACAAAATGCTCAATCTGTGTTTGCACAAATTTTTATGATCTTTTAAACCAGTTTTTTCAAAAATCATCTCAATATCTTTTTATTAAGCATACCATAAATGGCATAGTGCACTAAAAATTCTTTTCCTTCCGTCCTTTGTAAATATTGTAAAGTTTTAGTATATATTGCAAGTAGCAATATTAGAACAGCCTGTTTCACAGTGAATATGTGAAGAATAAACTTTCCTTTACAGCTGCTGTTCCTCTTTTCACATTTCCATCCTGTTCTGGTTTATAGACTTTCAGTTTGGTTAATAACCTCAAAGGGCTTCCTTAGTGGCTCAGTGGTAAAGAATCTGCTTGCAGTGCAGGAGACCTGCGTTCAGTCCCTGGATCGGAAGATCCCCTGGAGAAAGAAATGGCTACCCACGCCGGTATTCTTGACTGGAAAATTCTATGGACAGAGGAGCCTGACAGGCTATATAGAGGCCTGACAGGTCACATAGAGTCAGACACGACTGAGCTACTAACAACAGGAAGACATTCCTTAGTGCAGATCACAGTTTTCATTTTTTATTTCTGTTGACTAAGTTTCAGGAATGCCGAGTGCTTCTGGTTATCTGAATATTTTTTTTTTTTGTTCCCCCAAAATCACACCCCAGAATCATCTGGATTTGAACAGATCTGTGAATAGAAAAGAAAATTCATCCACAGTTTTCTTGTTTTCACCTGGCTTTTTGGTTGCCACGAGATGGAACCACCACATACATTATTTACCTGAAAACTTAAATCTTTGCAAAGTATGCATGAATCAGAGCCAATTATGAGGAAAAATCGCTAACATTTTCCATGCATCTGGACTTGGCTTGAGGTTTGGGAGGACTGGATTCACTTCAGGTTTTTAAAGAAAATACTGCATGTATTGATTGATGAAATATGCTGCTGGTTGTGGTTTTTGAGATGCTGATGGTCACCTCCTTGGAACCATTCTGAGATGAATGGTTTGTGGCATTGTAGGATCAAAAATCAATCTATAGGTGATGACATTCAATCACCACTGACTAAGGTTGGAATTGAAACGAGCACTCTGATTGGAAAGCAAGCTTTACACCACATTACCCATAAGTCAGTTGCTTGGAGTGTAGGGACTAACTCTGTGAAGAAATCCAAGAGCCACTCAACACTAGCTCACCAACAGTTTGGGACACATGTGAGTAATTTTTAAAGAAAGGGAATTCTGTCTCAGATATTTGGGTTATTCCAGTTTTAAGACTGTCAGTTCTCACCTGGACAGAAAAGTTAGACAAGAGGGTCTTGGCTTTAATAAAGTACACAGACTGCAGATAGTTTTTAATATGATGAGGTTAAAATAGGCCCATAAACCAACATATTCAGAGATATTGGAACATAGGGAAAGAAAGTTAGGCAGTGGCTTTCAAAGAAAGTGAATATATTGTTCCACTTTGAGATATTATTTTTTCATTAGCTTCTTCAGGTTTTGAGAGAATGGGGGAATTGAACTAATTGGTTTTAGGTAAATATGAAGAAATTCTTGACTGTGTGGTATGAAAAATATGACATGAAAACAAGTGAGTATGAGATTTATAAGCATACATGGGCCAAATCCAAAATAGCAGGCTGGTAAAAAGACGCTCCTTCAAGAAAAGTTATGACCAACCTAGATAGCATATTAAAAAGCAGAGACATTACTTTGCCAACAAAGGTCCGTCTAGTCAAGGCTATGGTTTTTCCAGTGGTCATGTATGGGTGTGAGTTGGACTGTGAAGAAAGCTGAGTGCCGAAGAACTGATGCTTTTGAACTGTGGTGTTGGAGAAGACTCTTGAGAGTCCCTTAGACTGCAAGGAGATCCAACCAGTCCATCCTAAAGGAGATTAGCCCTGGGATTTCTTTGGAAGGAATGATGCTAAAGCTGAAACTCCAGTACTTTGGCCACCTCATGCGAAGAGTTGACTCATTGGAAAAGACTCTGATGCTGGGAGGGATTGGGGGCAGGAGGAGAAGGGGACGACCGAGGATGAGATGGCTGGTTGGCATCATCGACTAGATGGACATGAGTCTGAGTGAACTCCGGGAGTTGGTGATGAACAGGGAGGCCTGGCGTGCTGCAATTCATGGGGTCGCAAAGAGTCAGACACGACTGAGCAACTGAACAAACCTGGAATACTTAAAGCTTTTGTTGTTCTTATTTAATTAATAAAGCAACATCAGGCAATATATCCAGGAGATGTTTAATAGTACTGATATAGACTATGTAAATGTTGGAGAGGAAATGTTTTCTTCCTCTTCCCATTTTAGGTTCATTGGCTGGGGTCATGCAAGATAGACTGACAAAGGCAGAGTAACAAAGAACAGCAAATAGTTTATTAATGTATGCAGTGTACATCCTCGTAGGAAAACTTCAGTGGCAAGTAATTTAAAGAGGTGGTTAGAACTTGGGCTTATATAGCAACTTAACAAAGAATCTCAAATTCATAGAGAATTGATAAGACAAAGGGCAGGGTTTGAGGCTTCCAAGGGGAGTGAACAATGGAAAGATAAATGTACAGGGAAACTCATGGACATTAAGGACTAGGTGGTAAAATTTGTTATATAGTTTCCTCCGGTTCTGTCTCTCAGATGATATGTGTCTAGAGTTTTCTCCAGTGATTAACTCCTCCCCTTTTTGGTAGAGAAGAGAGAGGGAGACCCTTTAAAAATTTACGTTCTATTTTTAGGCAAATGGGAGGACAAAGAACTTGTATTAATGTCTGCTGCTTGTCAACTGCCTTTCACTCAAAATAATTCTTATACTAAAGTGGCAGATTTGGGGGTAGCATATTCTGCCACCCTTTATCAAACAAAATTTTGTTTAAGGATATCTATAGGACAACAAAAAACAACAAGATGAGAGAGCCATGATACAGTGGAAAAGCTGCTGGGATGGGGAAAGACTTCTGACTCCAGGCTATAGTACTTCATAGACTTGAGATCTTTGAGAAAATATTTGGGGCACCATATTGTTACCTGAAAGCTGTTCTGCTGACATGCTATCAATACAAAACTGTCACTATGTCAATAACTGTCATCCAGTTGTTGAGAAGAGGTTATGATAGGAATACAGTCTGTATCTGAATGCTACCTTACATTTGATTAGCACTTTCATTTCAGTTCAGTTGCTCAGTCATGTCCGACTCTTTGCGACCCCATGAATTGCAGCATGCCAGGCCTCCCTGTCCATCACCATCTCCCGGAGTTAACTCAGACTCCCGTCCATCGAGTCAGTGATGTCATCCAGCCATCTCATCTTCGGTCGTCCCCTTCTTTCTCCTGCCCATAATCCCTCCCAGCATCAAAGTCTTTTCCAATGAGTCAACTCTTCACATGAGGTGGCCAAAGTACTGGAGTTTCAGCTTTAGCATCATTCCTTCCAAAGAAATCCCAGGGTTGATCTCCTTCAGAATGGACTGGTTGGATTTCCTTGCAGTCCAAGGGACTCTCAAGAGTCTTCTCCAACACCACAGTTCAAAAGCATCAATTCATGTACCCCAATGTTCATTGCAGCACTGTTTATAATAGCCAGGACATGGAAAAAACCTAGATGTCCATCAGCAGATGAATGGATAAGAAAGCTGTGGTACATATACACAATGGAGTATTACTCAGCCATTAAAAAGAATACATTTGAATCAGTTCTAATGAGATGGATGAAACTAGAGCCGATTATACAGAGTGAAGTAAGCCAGAAAGAAAAACACCAATACACTATACTGACACATATATGCGGAATTTAGAAAGATGGTAATGATGACCTTGTATGCGAGACAGCAAAAGAGACACAGATGTATAGAACGGACTTTTGAACTCTGAGGGAGAGGGAGAGGGAGAGGGTGGGATGATTTGGAAGAATGGCTTTGAAACGTGTATACTATCATGTAAGAAACAAAGTGCCAGTCTATGTTCGATACAGGATACAGGATGCTTGGGGCTGGTGCATGGGGATGATCCAGAGAGATGATATGGGGTGGGAGGTGGGAGGGGGATTCAGGATTGGGAGCTCATATACACCCATGGTGGATTCATGTCAATGTATGGCAAAACCAATACAGTATTATAAAGTAAAATAAAGTAAAAATAAAATTAAAAAAAAAAAAGCATCAATTCTTCGGCGCTCAGCCTTCTTCACAGTCCAACTCTCACATCCATACGTGACTACTGGAAAAACCATAGCCTTGACTAGACAGACGTTAGTCGGCAAAGTAATGTCTCTACTTTTGAATATGCTATCTAGGTTGGTCATAACTTTTCTTCCAAGGAGTAAGCGTCTTTTAATTTCATGGTTGCAGTCACCATCTGCAGTGATTTTGGAGCCCCCCAAAATAAAGTCTGACACTGTTTCTACTGTTTCTCCATCTGTTTCCCATGGAGTGATGGGACTGGATGCCATGATCTTCGTTTTCTGAATGTTGAGCTTTAAGCCAACTTTTCACTCTCCACTTGCACTTTCATCAAGAGGCTTTTTAGTTCCTCTTCACTTTCTGCCATAAGGGTGGTGTCATCTGCATATCTGAGGTTACTGATATTTCTTCCGGCAATCTTGATTCCAGCTTGTGTTTCTTCCAGTCCAGCATTTCTCATGATGTACTCTGCATAGAAGTTAAATAAGCAGGGTGACAATATACAGCCTTAATGTACTCCTTTTCCTATTTGGAACCAGTGTGTTGTTCCATGTCCAGTTCTAACTGTTGCTTCCTGACCTGCATACAGATTTCTCAAGAGTCAGGTTAGTTGGTCTGGTATTCCCATCTCTTTCAGAATTTTCCACAGTTTCTTGTGATCCACACAGTCAAAGGCTTTGGCATAGTCAATAAAGCAGAAATAGATGTTTTTTCTGGAACTCTCTTGCTTTTTCCATGATCCAGCAGATGTTGGCAATTTGATCTCTGGTTCCTGTGCCTTTTCAAAAACCAGCTTGAACTTCAGGAAGTTCACGGTTCACGTATTGCTAAGCCTGGCTTGGAGAATTTTGAGCATTACTTTACTAGTGTGTGAGATGAGTGCAATTGTGCGGTAGTTTGAGCATTCTTTGGCATTGCCTTTCTTTGGGATTGGAATGAAAAGTGACCTTTTCCAGTCCTGTGGCCACTGCTGAGTTTTTCAATTTGCTGGCATATTGAGCACTTTCACAGCATCATCTTTCAGGATTTGAAACAGCTCAACTGGAATGCCATCACCTCCACTAGCTTTGTTTGTAGTGATGCTTTCTAAGGCCCACTTGACTTCACATTCCAGGATGTCTGGCTCTAGATGAGTGATCACACCATTGTGATTATCTGGGTCGTGAAGATTCTTTTTGTGCAGTTCTTCTGTGGCAAACCGGTTCAGTATTCTTGTCTTAAGAACCCCATGAACAGTATGAAAAGGCAAAATGATAGGGTACTGAAAGAGGTACTCCCCAGGTCAGTAGGTGCCCAATATGCTACTGGAGGTCAGTGGAGAAATAACTCCAGAAAGAATGAAGGGATGGAGCCAAACCAAAAATGATACCCAGCTGTGGATGTGACTGGTGATAGAAGCAAGGTCCGATGCTGTAAAGAGCAATATTGCATAGGAACCTGGAATGTCAGGTCCATGAATTAAGGCAAATTGGAAGTGGTCAAGCAGGAGATGGCAAGAGTGAACGTCGACATTCTAGGAATCAGTGAATTAAAATGTACTGGAATGGGTGAATTTAACTCAGATGACCATTATATCTACTACTGTGGGCAGGAATCCCTCAGAAGAAATGGAGTAGCCATCATGGTCAACAGAAGAGTCTGAAATGCAGTACTTGGATGCAATCTCAAAAATGACAGAATGATCTCTGTTCATTTCCAAGGCAAACCATTCAATATCACAGTAATCCAAGTCTATGCCCCAACCAGTAATACTGAAGAAGCTGAAGTTGAACGGTTCTATGAAGACCTACAAGACCTTTTAGAACTAACACCCAAGAAAGATGTCCTTTTCATTATAGGGGACTGGAATGAAAAAGAAGGAAGTCAAGAAACACCTGGAGTAACAGGCAAATTTGGCCTTGGAATGCGGAATGAAGCAGGGCAAAGACTAATAGAGTTTTGCCAAGAAAATGCACTGGTCATAGCAAACACCCTCTTCCAACAATACAAGAGAAGACTCTACACATGGACATCACCAGATGGTCAACACCGAAATCAGATTGATTATATTTCTGCAGCCAAAGGTGGAGAAGCTCTATATAGTCAACAAAAACAAGACCAGGAGCTGACTGTGCCTCAGATCATGAATTCCTTATTATGAAATTCAGACTGAAATTGAAGAAAGTAGGGAAAACCGCTAAACCATTCAGGTATGACCTAAATCAAATCCCTTATGATTATACAGTGGAAGTGAGAAATAGATTTAAGGGACTAGATCTGATAGATAGAGTGCCTGATGAACTGTGGAATGAGGTTCGTGACATTGTACAGGAGACAGGGATCATGGAAAAGAAATGCAAAAAAGCGAAATGGCTATCTCGGGAAGCCGTATAAATAGCTGTGAAAAGAAGAGAAATGAAAAGCCAAGGAGAAAAGGAAAGACATAAGCATCTGAATGCAGAGTTCCAAAGAATAGCAAGAAGAGAAGAAAGCCTTCTTCAGCGATCAATGCAAAGAAATAGAGGACAACAACAGAATGGGAAAGACTAGAGATCTCTTCAAGAAAATTAGAGATACCAAGGGAACATTTCATGCAAAGATAGGCTCGATAAAGGACTGAAATGGTATGGACCTAACAGAAGCAAAAGATATTAAGAAGAGATTAGCACTTTACAGTCAGTCAAAACACACAAATACTGACTTATTTGGCTACTTAGGTAGCACTTGGACACTTCGATGTCTCCAGCTATTGATGGAATTATATGCTTTCCATACAATTCCAACACAGTAACAGGGGTGTTTGGTGTCTAGTGGACCACACTAAGAGCTGGGACACCGATACTTGCAGAGAGGAGGGATTATAAAGGTACTCCATCAAGCTCTGGACAACCTGACTCTGCACTGGGTTCAGAGGCCTGCAGTTCCAACAGTTGATAAGTACTGATGGGAAGAAGCAACTTTATTAAGCTCTGTTGACAAGCTGCTCTTATGATCTGAGCAGATGGCAGTCACTGGTCTCCTTGCCTGTTCCTTCCCATAAGCCCAACTGTCTGTATGCCTAGAGAATTCAATGTGAATAATAGATAGCTATTTGTAATGGAAAAACACAAACTCCAGCCTTTTTCTATTTTAATTGGACCCTCAAGCAGGGAAACAGGAAGAAAAGTGGCAGCTACAACACCCAGCTTCAGATGCTTGATGCTTCGTCTTTTGCATTTGGAGACAAAGAGTCCTTTATTTTCTTCACAGCATGGCTGTTTTTCACACAGGAAGGGATGGGGTACTTGATACAGATAGACTTCATCCTTGTCTGGTTTCACTTCATCATGTCTCCCTTATTCCTTTTCTTTCACATTAACTCTCTCCCCTTAGTGTTCATACCTTAGAAAATATTTGTAGGTGATTTTTATTAATACAGTCTTTGAACTGATAATGAGCCAAACTCTGCATATCGACAGACACACCGTGATTTATTGCACTTTGCTTTATTGTACTTGGCAAATATTGCTTTTTTTTTTTTTAATTAAACAAGTTGAAGTTTTGCGGCAACCCTGCAATGAGCAAGTCTTTAGGTGCCATTTTTCCAATGTCATTTGCTCAGTTCTTATATCTTTGTCACATTTTGATAATTCTTGAACTGTTTCAAGCTTTTTCATTATTCTTATATTTGTAATGGTGACCTGTGATCAGTGATCTTTGATTTACTGCTATGACTCACTAAAGGCGCAAATGAAGGTTAGCGTTTTTTAGCAATAAAGTATTTTTGGTGGATTCATGTTGATGTATGGCAAAACCAATACAATATTGTAAAGTAATTAGCCTCCAATTAAAGTAAATACATTTAAATTAAAAAAATAAAGCTTTTTGCACTGTTTATTTAGACATACTGCTCTACCACCCACAGTGGACTAGGGTATAGTATAAACATAACTTAAAAAATATATATTTTATTTATTTTATTTTTGACTGCTCTGGGTCTTTGTTTTTTTGTTCAGTCTTTTTTTCTTTCTAGTTGCAGAGAGTGGGGCTACTCTTTGACACCGTGCATGGACTTCTCATTGGAGTAGCTTCTCTTGCTGTGGATCACGGGGTATAGGAAGGCAGGCTTCAGGAGCTGTGGTTCCCAGGCTCCAGAGCTCGGGCTTCGGTACTTGTGGCACAGGGACTCGGCCACTCCGTGGCATGTGGGATCTTCCCAGACCAGGGTTTGAATCCATGTCCCTTGCATTGGCAGGTGGCTTCCTAACCACTGGACTACCAGGGAAGTCCCAAACATAACTGTTATGTGGATGGGCCGGGAACCCAAACATTTTGCCTAACACACTTTTTTTTGCGGCATTTACTTTTTTGTGGTAGTCTGAAGCAGAATCTGCAGTGTCTTCCAGATATGCCTGTAATTATTTTTATTTTTCTCCTTTCAGCAAATTTAGCTTAGTGGTTAAGTACATGCGCTTTAGAATCAGACCTGATTACAGCTTTCCTTTTTCATTTTTGGGACATGCTAGTTAACATTGGGATATACCTCCCAAGGCTCAAATGCTTCAGTTGAGAAAATGGAGAAAGTCACAGGGCCCCTCCCAAAGGATCCTGGGTTCATTAAATGAGACAATTACTGTAACATAATTACTCAGTCCCAGATAATATGCTAGAAGCTCAGGAAACGTTTTATGAAGACATTTCCATTTTTAATAATGGAAACGCTTAAACATTTCCAGTTTCAGGAAGAATTTTGTCTTGTCATTTATACACAGAGGTATATAGGAAGAGACTGTGACGTTCCTGGTGACTGATTTCATCAAAGTGGGATGGTCGCTCAGAGTCCAGGAAACTGAGGCAGCAGTTTTTAATTTTATTTATTTTTTTGCTAGGGAAAAATAACAGCTTCTAAAGTGTAAGGCCTTACTCCCACACAAGAGAAAAGAACTCGCTGTATGTGGAATCTTCTTTTAAGGCCATCTTAAAAAAAAAAAAAAGTAAACTCTCCAGCTCTTCATTAATTCCACAGCTTGAGAAAGTTATGTTAATGTGCTCTAGATGATGGTAATGTTTTAGAATAATCTATCTCCTAAACCATTTTTGTGTCATCCATTAAACTTGTTACTCAGTGGGATATCTATACAATTGATGAAAGAACCAGCAATCTCGCTGATTTTCATTTGAAGTGAAATATATTTTCTTGGTAAATTCCAGCATTAAGATTTTATCTTCTTTAAAAAGTTGAATTGAAGCAGAAGAAGGGACAGGGTGATGGGAGTGATGGAGTGTAAACAAATAGCGCTATTTTGGGTGTGCTGTGCTCTGCTCTTGGACTAGTTATAATTGTAAATTTTGATATGAAGAAAGTGTCCTTTTGCCTTTTTCTTTTATGCTCCACCTGCCAGGATGAACCTGGCAGGAACCCATATGGTTATGGGAGAATGGCCTGTATTCATTTCTGAGTTTTCAGTGTCTCATATATTCTACAACGCAAATTGGTCTCTACATCTACCAGGGCACCTGCTTGACCTCAATGTTCGCGGTTGGAGAGTGAGTGGGTTGGAAGCATATCTGATTCACTTTTATTGAATTCAGAGATCAGCATGACTTTTGAAATTAGTCATTTCATCAGCCACACAGCCCTGATTGAGAGTAATTGAGGAAGTAGCTGGGTCAAAGAGGATGGGGCAAAGCATGTGTCAAATTGGTTGCTTTCCCTTTTTGTTCTGGGATGGACCTTCATACCTGATGGAGGAAAAGAGTTGCCCTCCCCAAGGATTTTTTTCATGTTATGTGATTAAAAAAAAAAAAAAAGATGGTCATTTGAGTAGTTTTATAAGCTAAGGCTATGAAAGCTGTAATTTGAAAAACTATGTGGGTGGCAATATTGTTCAAGAGGGAAAAGAAAAGAAAATTATGAGAAAAAAAAAACCACACAAAAAAAACCCCCAGACACACAAACTAGGAGATGCTAATCACAAAAGGTGATTAATTTAGGAAATATAGCTGAATTAGAATCAAATCTTATATTACTCAGATCGCAAAGCTGCAGACAACTGCAAACCCTGGCATAGATTTTGTAGGGATAAAATATTAGTAATATTTTGCCAGTTTTACAGTAATATTAGTAATAGAGAATATTTATTTAGGGCTTTACTATGTACTTTTTAATGACTTTATCCCATTTATTCTTTAAAACTAGCCTTTAAGATTAGATCATTTTTCCCCCATTTGTCAGATAAGACAACTGAGGCATGGAACAAGTACATTGTACAAGAGGAAGGGCTGGGACCCCAGGTCTTTCTGACCACAGAGCATCTTTAATTTACTAAAAGCTCCTTCTCAGATAAGTTTATTATAATTTTGCAAATAAGATACATTCCCTAGGGAGTCAAATCGAAGATCTTGGATTCAAAAGAACAAGGAAGCTGTATGGTCACTTGCCTGTCTATAATCTTAATTTTTGTTCTTACCATTCTTGGATTTGTTCTTCATATTTACCAACTTAGAAATACCAAAAGGTATTCTTTAAAGCATTATTTAAAGCAATTTAAATTTAAAATAGTATTCTTTAAAGCATTATTTAAAAAGCAAAGTGGGTTTATTCCTTAATAAACATTTAATGTAACACCTTTTACGGCTAGACTAAATCCCTTGGACAGCAAGGAGATCTAACCAGTCAATCCTAAAGAAAATCAGCCCTTAATATTCATTGCAAGGACTGATGCTAAAGCTCCAATACTTAGGCCACTTGATGTGAAGAGCTGACTCATTTGAAAAGACCCTGATACTGGGCAAGACTGAGGGCAAGAGGAGAAGGGGGCAGCAGAAGATGAGATGATTGGATGGCATCACAGCCTCAGTGACTTGAGTTTGAGCAAACTCAGGCACATAGTGAAGGACAGGGAAGCCTGGTGTGCTGGAGTTTATGGGATCACAGAGAGTCGGACGTGACTTAGTGACTGGAAAACAACAAACCAGAATTTAATCTACTAAATCGTAATTAAATCTGCTTTTGAGTTGCTTAAATTATAGCAGTGTCCAAATGAGTAATATAGAAGAAATTTGCCCCAGGGAGAGGGTGAAGACATCCATGCCTTATGTCTCTTTTGAATTCTAACCTCAGTTCTATTGTTAACTGTTTTTCCTCCACATCCACCGCCAAAAAAATTTGGAACCATAATGAGAAACCCCCATCTCTGTATTAAGAATGTCTTTTCCTCATGTTAAGACCAACCCCATTCCATCTCTGCAAAAATGTATTCACTGGTTTCAGCATACTGACTCCAGTTTTTTTTTTTTTTTTTTAGCATCTCAAATACTTTTACCAATTTGTTAGCAGCAAGTATCAGTGACAAGTGGAGGTAAAGTATTGTTTATGCGGAGATATCCAATTTTTACTTGTTTGACTGCTTTCTTGAAAGATGATGCTTTGGAAAATAAAATGCAATGTTTGTCATTGTTTGGTTGGCGATGTGAGGTAGCACTTACTCTCTTCACTGTGACCAGTTAGTTTACATAGCCGAGCCTTCACAGCTGCCTGAGCCTAGGGTGTGATAACCCCAGGCCAGGAGAGATGTTCACACAGTTTTGAAAGGCAGGGCAATGCTTGGAGAAACTTCTAAAAATAAAAATACAAATATGATGGAGACTCTACCCTTTATAAGCTGCAACCTGTACCAAAGTCAGTGGATAATGACCATTGCAGCTTGGGATTTGCATGTGGACTGCATCATCATACTTAACTAAATAATTCAGGATGCAAAGAGGGGTGAAAGCATGTGAGTGTCTACTGGGAAGGAACACGATGGCTGATGGAGTTTCAAAAGGAGGGTGCAGGTATTGTTGATCTATATTCGGCTATTTTTTATGGAGGTGCTTTGAAAAGTAATTTGTTTATCAAATATTTGTTGAGTACGTTCTCCTGGATCCTTTCACACTCCCCAATTCTTGATTCAAGATTTGATGGATTAATGTGAAGAAATAATTTGAAAAAATTATCAGAACAATCATTTTGCTAAGTTAAATATTATTAAGCTTTGTGGCTTCTGTGGCTTCCCCTTTTCTTGTTTTGCTGTGATCATTATCTCCTGCTTTCAGAACTTTCCAGGTGGTGCTTGTGGTCTTAAAGAATCTGCCTGCCCATGCAGGAAATGCAAGAGACACAGATTCAACCCCTGGTTTGGGAAGAGTCCCTGGAGAGGGAAATGGAAACCCACTCTAGTATTCTTGCCTGGAAAATTCCATGGTCAGAGGAGCCTGGCAGGCTACAGTCTATGGGGTCACAAAGAGTCAGACGCAGCTAAACACACATGCTTTTATTCTCACATTTGGAGCCTCAGAATAGAGAACTTGAGATTTTCCCATGAATGACATGAGAAAGAGAGAACAGGATTGTTGTTATCTTATTGCCTTTGACAAATCGGCCAGTTTTGATTTAGTGCACGTCATGCCCAGGTGACATGGTGCTATGCTGTTGGGCGCTTTAAAAAGGGAGACTGAGTCTAATAGCTAAGGAGCTAGGTGTGGTTGACTCAGTGAGCTTAGATCAATTTGAAAAATTCTGGTGGGTTTATAAGTGAGTGCTAACCCATGGTTCAAAGGACTTGAATTAATTCATATTTCTTCACTGTAAGCAAGGAAAGCTGAATCTGGTAGACAGAGCAAAATGGAACTGAAGTATATCGTGTGGCTCACAGAACTACCAGGAAGCAGAAGAACAGACTTAGAAAGCTAGGACAAGCTTTCTGATCCAGGCATGACCTAGAATACATCTGCTGAATAAACTTCTGTCCTCTCTGCTGAACACCAGATGCCGGAGTTCATGTGACTGCTTGTACAGGCCAGCCTCTCAGCCCTGCACCCATCGCAAGTGTGCTGCCAAGAGCAGCGAGAGAGCTGTCACCCCCTCTTCTGTGTCTCTAGTTACTGGGTCAAAGTCAAGCTTGAGTGTGTTTGAGTGGAAGAGTCCTGTTTCATGTCTGAGTCTTAGGAAACGGGATGCTAGAAAAGCCATCAGCTGGCACTTCTGTTTGTAAACATGGTCTTTGATTTCAGTTCAGTTCAGTTAGTTCAGTAGCTCAGTCGTGTCCGACTCTGCGACCCCATGGACTGCCGCCGACTCTGCGACCCCGTGGACTGCCGCCGACTCTGCGACCCCGTGGACTGCAGCAAGCCAGGCCTCCCTGTCCATCACCAACTCCCGGAGTTTACTCAAATGCATGTCCATTGAGTTGGTGATGCGATCCAGCCATCTCATCCTCTGTCGTCCCCTTCTCCTCCTGCCTTCAATCTTTCCCAGCATGGTCTTTGCTGTCCACCAAAATGAATCAACTTGGAATTCTCAAAACATGGAAAGGGGTTCACATGCCGAGCAGCCAAAATAAGTGATGGATTACTCTTATAAGAATCTAAATATTTAACTTCCAGACTTATTGATCCATATCTACATGTGCTGGGTATGATGGAGAGATTTTAGACTTCATATTACTTGGTCTTTTTTAAAATAAGGTTAAACTTATCCAGTCAACCATCCAAGTTTTATCTTTCTACCTCATTTTCTTTTGTGAGAGGCTCTCAGATTGTTTCCTATGTCATTTTCCCTTTTTAGGCAGTATATTGGTATGTTGTCACTGGAAAAAGAATCGTTTTTGAGGAGTTGCATAATTATTAATTGAAAACATGTTGGCTGAGGACAGCAGAGTCTCTTGTCCTAAAAACTCAATATATTCTAACCAAAATAACATTGCCATTCAACCTTCAGGATCATATTTAAAAGAAGAGTAATTTTAAAATTCCTAGTGAAGCATCACCAATGTCAAGTAGTATAATGGAATGTATAGAATTGGAAACGCTTACTGATGTCCCGATGAAAACAGATACTTGGGGATATATTCTAAAACTTCGATGCACTCCCTATGTTGAACAAACCATGAAAATGAACACGTGAGGTGGGGATTGATCTTCTACAGGTTCTGTGAAATTGATTTTTGATCATTAAACTTAAGGAACAAAGCTTATGACAAACCCTTTAATATATCACTGTAACATTTAAAGGGAGCTACTCCCTCCACGCTAGAGTAATTCTTTGCAAATGCTGAAATAGTGTCATTTAGAAGAAATATCTGTTTGGATAAGCATGTTCAGGAGGCAATATCGATGCTTGTACTTAAATTCAAAGCCATACTTTTTAGAGGACACCACAACCACCACCAACTTCACAGAGAGTAGCAGCATCCGTGTCTTAACTTTGCAAAGTGAAAGACTGTAGTCGGTGTAAGAAGAGGCTACTGAATGGGGACTGAGTCTGTCGTCCTGAGACACAATATTGATAGGCCATCAGACCTGACTCGCCTGGGGCTGTACCATTGCACACCAAGACTTACGGAAAGTGCCCCCATGACTGCAACACCTGTGCTGAGTTGCATAGTTTTGCCCATTTTCCACCATTCGATAACCTCATCGATATCTCATCTCCCCCTGGTGGTGTGTGGATCCACGAGACGAGCAGCAGACCACTGAACCAAGCACTGGAGTTGGTGAGCCCAGCGTTGCTACTTGCGCAGGTGCTCACAAGCACAGTCTGTCTGTGTTGACTCTGTTCATCACCCGGGGTCTAGGAAGAGATTCCTGACACTGTGAGATGCTTGCCTGGGCATGAGAAGCGGTCACAGGTCTTTCTCCATGGGCATTTCTGGATCCAAACATTTGCTCAGATCAAGAGTTTGAGCTGGAAAATGCAGGTGACAAAAATCAATGGTTTTTGTGCTGCTCTTGTTTTCTGGGGGTCCCCTGGGCTCATCTGTGGTGCAGCAGGAGCTGCTCAGGGGATCTTGGGGTGGTCTGGCTGCCACTCAGCTGTCAGTGAATTCTTTTCTGCTTTTACCCTTTGTATATTGGGACTTGTGTATGCGTGCTCAGTCGTGTCCAACTGGGCGACACCACAGATGGTAGCCCACCAGACTCCTCTGTCCGTGGGATTTCCCAGGCAAGAATACTGGAGTCGGTTGCCATTTCCTTCTCCAGGGGACCTTCCTGACCCAGGGATCAAACCTGCGTCTCTAATGTCTCCTGCCTTGGCAGGCAGGTTCTTTACCACTAGAATCGGGTATGATTTTATTTTATTTTAAATTCTGTTGCTAAAACAGAAAATGAAAACAAACGACTTTGGAAATCATCAGCATAAAGAAAGATTCTAAAGGACCAGCTTTTTTTTTTTAGTAAAACTTTCTATTCCACGTGTTCTTTGCTTCTATGATAATAACTGACACACGGTGCTTACTCCGTATCAGGCTCTGTTCTTTGCATACATTAAATTCATTTCATCATTAAACCACGTCTGTAAGCAAAGTACTGTTTTGCCCCCATTTTGCAGGGGAAGGAAATGGGGGGCCAAGGGGTTATATAGCTTGACAAGGGGCACATCCAGTTCACGGCAGAGCTGGAATGGTTTCCAAATTCACCCTTTAATCTACTTTGTTATGTGGTCCTCTGCTAACTACCATTCTGTGTTATACTGTTTCTTTATCTACCCCTTAGCATGTATTTTTAAAGCAGTGATGTGGTCTTTGGTTCAAATGAGGTGCTTAAGAGAGGTAAGGGCTTGCTAAGGATTTAGGATTAAATTTTGTGACCATTCAACATAGCATCCTGCACAATTATTACTTTTTTCAAGAGATTCCTGAAGCTTATTAAAACACATTTATCCTGAACATGTTGGAAGACTTACGAATGTGGCATGATAATTTCCCCAAATCCTCTTAATAGTGCTGATTATAAGGCTAAGAAAGTAAGTGCTTAAAAATATCACACATCTACATAGATCATCTGTTGACATTCAGCAGGAAGTGGTCCTTTGTCTATTTCCCCTCTCCTTTCCAAGAACATAACTTTCAATTTTCCCTGGATCTGTGTATCTGTCAAAATCACAATTGTTGCTCATAAAACAACTATGTGACCAAATGAAATGATCTGAACGTAATCATTCAAAATCCCCACATGCATTTACTCCTTCGAATTTCTCAGTCTTAGAGAATCATTTCATCGTCTTTCAGAGTGCCGTGATTACTGGGCGGGAATTGGAATATTTTCTCCTATTCATCTCGAGCAAAGCAGTGCAGAGGTTTCCTGATTCGGATAGCTGTCTTTCTCTCTTGGCCTTGCCATCCTTCCTTCTTGTTATGGTCTTCCCTGAGGCACAAAAAAGCTGGTTTTTAATTCCGGATTTCTTAGAGAAACTTATGACCTGTAAGATTGTTCTGGGTGGTTCACCCCTCCCCCCACCATTACCACAATTTGGAGTCATTCACTACTGCCACGTGAAGGCAAGTAAGCAATGATAGTATTAAGAAGGGATGTTGCTGTCGTTTAGTCCCTAAGTCGTGTCCAACTCTTTGCAACCCATGGACTGTAGCCCACCAGGTTCCTCTCTCCATGGAATTTTCCAGGCAAGGATACTGGAGTGGGTTGCCATTTCCTTCTCCAGGGGATCTTCCTGACCCAGGGATCGAACCCATGTCTCTTGTATTGGCAGGCGGATTCTTTACCACTGAGCTGCCAGGGAAGCCTTAAGAAGGGATGACACTTGGCCTTTATTGAGAGCTTATCTGGGTCAGTAAGATTGTATGGAAAAACCTGAATGAACTTTTTGGCCAATGCTGTATTTTCCAAGAACTTTCTTTATGTATATTATCATATTGAATCCTCATGCCAGCGTCTCAGTAAATGAACATTAAATGAAAGATTTAGTGACACTATGAAGGACATATGATTGCTTCTCGTTTTCCATATAAGAAAAATACTGTGAAGGATTTCGTAACTTGCCTAACTTTCCAGGCAGCTAATGTTCGGAGCTGGTTCTGACATCAGAAGCTCATATGAGTAACCAAACTATTGTGCTATTCCTCCTCAGTTTTAAGCTTCAAAAGGGCGATGTGAATTTGGGTTGTATTCAGACATACTATGGCTGAAGAAGCGACAGGAGAGTGGCATGTCTTTTTATGGATGGAATTCCTCGCTTATGGACAAGGGTTGCTATTAAACATTCTTTTAAAAAATTAATATTATTAAATATTGAGAGTCCCTTGGACTGTAAGGAGATCAAACTGGTCAATCCTAAATGAAATCAACTCTGAATATTCATTGTAAGGACTAATGCTGAAGCTCCAATGCTTTGACCACCTGATGCAAAGAGCCAACTCATTGCAAAAGCTCCTGATGCTGGGAAAGATTGAAGGCAGGAGGAGAAGGGAACGACAGAGGACAAGATGGTTGGATGGCATCACTGACTCAATGGACACGAATTTGGGTGAACTCTGGGAGTTGGTGATGGACAGGGAGGCCTGGCGTGCTGCAGTCCGTGGGGTCGCAAAGAGTCGGACGCGACTGAGCGGCTGAACAACGACAACACAGCTTACATGTGGATGGTTCTGTTACTGGCTGTAGAAATCCCTCTCGACAGGGATTTTCTTACTTAATGAAAAATGTTTCCCCCCGCACCCCCCAACTCTCAGTTTTCTTACCTTTATTTGAGGCTATCCAGAAATACATGTTCCTCTCCCATCACACAGCAGTAGATGGCAGCAGACGTCCACCATAGATGCCTAGAATGTTGCCTCTGGACTTCCACGCTGTGTGAAGCTGGAGGCCGCTTTTAAAAATATAATCATCCACGCTCCTTTCCTGACATGTTGGAAGGGCTAGTTTTCCAGGTCGCACATGTCTTATTACTTTCTAAAATAATCACATGAAAAGGCTTTTCATTGTGTTTGCTGCTACATTTCTGCGCCGTGGTGACTCTCAAGCCAAAATCAAACTAATAGCAGGCGGAAAAAAGATGACAGCAACCCAGAAGTGCAAATAATTTCTGTTAAAAATGATCTTTGTGGGTTTTCAAATACATTTTCATCACCCAATCTGATCAGTGAAGCATTCTTGTTTGTAAATTATTTATCAGTGTCTTTTCTCTATCACATCGTTTGCACCATCGTAACAAGCAAAATCCAACTTTGGGGTTTTCTGTTTTAAGAATATCTGGGGAGAAGCGTTTCTCACCACCCTTCGCTGTCAGAAATGAAGCACAACCATTATGGAAACCATATATAGCAAAAGGGTTTTCTTTTTGGTGGTTTTTCTTTCAGTTAGACTTTTCGAAGCATATTACCCTGGGCATTTAGCATTTTATCTTAGTATTCATTCAGTTTTCAGCCTGTTGTTGATTCATTTTGCTGGCTAATGTGCTGTGGATTTTATGGACAATGTAGTATGATTGATCTGCACTTGAAACAAATTGATTCCCTGACCTGGGAGAGAATGGCCTTCAGTACTGACATGGTGTTGTTACTGCTTAGCTATTTGACAAGCAATTAGCATCTCCAAGTTTTGTTTCCTTTCTCTATAATGGGAATGAAAGTATCTCACAGGATTTTGGTGAGGGTTATATGAAATTAAATGAGGTAATGTCATTAACCCACTAGCTCAGTACATGTTAAAAATTCACTGTCAGCTGAATGCGGGTTGAGAGGATAAAAGCTATTGATAGTTAAGACTCCTTCTAGTTTTTCAGTGCCTGTAACTCTGATTAGTTTCTTTTCATTCACCCTCACCCTCAGTGTTATAGGTATCTATCCTAAGAAGGGAAGAGGCATGTGAAAGATGCTGAGATGAAAGTGTTCTAGAGGCTGAGAGGTTGATTTACTGTGGAGAAAAGTGATCGTACTTTTACTGTTGAGAGGTGGCTACAGTTTATCTTGGACAAAACCTCATCAACCAACATTGAGAACTAATGGGAAAAAAGGAAGAAAAATGATGTCATTAGGAAGAGGGCAAAATGAAAAGCAAAGACACTGATGGGATAAAAAGGGTACTGTCATATTACCTGCAGGTGATCACCATGGAGAGTGTTTTCCAGGATGTGGAAACAAAGGAAATGATGCTTTAAGAGCACTTCAAGAACTAGGTCAATTACTAGTACAGAAACTCTCATCCAAGAGTCTCTTATTTTATTTTTGCCACGGATTTTGGCGTTCAGTCCTGCATCAGGAAATAATGTCATCCCTGACCTACACCCAGTTGGTAACCCATCTTAACAGGTTTGTATTTTTATGGCATTTTGGGACAGTCCATCCTTGGACATCCAATCCAAGCCTAGACAGTGTATTAAAAATCAGAGACATCGCTTTGCTGACAGAGGTCTGTATAGTCAAAGCTATGGTGTTCCCAGTAGTCATGTATGAATGTGAGAATTGGACCAAACACCAAAGAACTGATGCTTTCACACTGTGGTGCTGGAGATGATTCTTGAGAGTCCCAACCAGTCAGTCCTGA
Source organism: Oryx dammah (assembly GCF_014754425.2). NCBI lineage: Eukaryota > Metazoa > Chordata > Mammalia > Artiodactyla > Bovidae > Oryx > Oryx dammah. The sequence goes on along the minus strand of NW_024070210.1, from coordinate 9,599,916 downwards.
AGGAAATCAGACCTGAATATTCATTGGAAGGACTGAATCGGAAGCTGAAGTTCCAATACTTCGGCCAACTGATGCAAATAACTGACTCATTGGAAAAGACCCTGATGCTAGGAAAGATTTAAGGCGGGAGGAGAAGGGGATGACAGAAGATGAGATGGTTGGGTGGCATTACCGACTCAATGGACAAGAGTTTGAGCAAGCTCCAGGAGATGGTGAAGGACAGGGAAGCCTGGCGTGCTGCAGTCCATGGGGTTGCAAAGAATCGTATGTGACTGAGCGACTGAATAACCACAGCGATGAGGTCTTTAAAGGCATGGGTTCTAATCTCCATTGCTATTTCCAAGCTATCTGACTGTGGCCACACTGCTTGTTGCAGAAGACTGGCTTTATAGTCACGGTGGAAAAGGATAGTTGTGTTTCCACTCCTCAGAGATGGTGATAGTTCCTCTTTGCTCATCCAACAGTGAACATTAATAAAAAATGGAATAAATGATACCTCAAAGGAGAGGAAACAAAATGCTTTTAATAAGCAAAGATTTGGAGGAAAACAGGAAAGGCACTCTCAACATTCACTTGAGAATACAGAGAAAATTACCCAGGATCTGAAGAAGAAGGAAATCAAGACCAGCTTTGAGTTGGTTCCTAGTTAAAACCCTGGCTTCTAATGAACCATGTAAGCTGGCCACTGCTCAGAGATTCCTTGTCTGAGAATGGAAATGATACCAGTACATCCTCCACAGAGTTATATTAAGTATAAAAAGAGCTTATGCCTGCCGAAATGCTTACCGCGGCGCTGCCACATGGCAGGTGCTTGATAAAGCAGGTTAGCTGTTAGTATTGCCGCCACCTGCTGCTGATTACCATTGCTCCGCTCTAAAGTGTGCCTGTGAGAAGGTGCAGTTCTTGTCAAGGGCTGAAGGCTAACTCTGTCTCGAATGTTCAGCTTGTTCATGCTTGGCGTACTTAATAGTAAGCCTTGCAAAGTTTCAACTAAAGTACTAAAAAAAAAAAAAAAAATCCGTGAATAGCAAGTACAATGTTATAGCTTTATCTTGGCATTAAACCTAAAACACATTCATGGTCTATGTTTAATAAAATTGCTTCTTTTGGCCAGTTATTGGTTACGAATTGGATTTCCTGCCCCCGGAGATGATCCTGATGGGGAAAATAAAATGATTATAAGACGGCCCTCTGACCTGTTTACTGAAAAGGAATACTCTGTTTCAATCTGAAAAAAATACACTTAATGCTTTTAATATTGGTTTCTGTTTCCTGATGACCCACTGACACTGTTGACTCCGTGTTTCCCTGTCTGACAGTGTGGGGCTGGATGGCCTTCGGCTGTCATATTTTGAGCCTTCATCCCATGCCAGGTCCTGAGGTAAGTGTATTTCATACACATCCTCACTCAGCTGACAGCAATCTTGTGGAGCACATGTTAGTCCTGTTTTATAAAGGAGAGAACTGATCAGTGCCTCAGCAAGGAGTCCAGGGTCCTGTAGCCACCACCCAGCACAGACAGGATTTGCACCCTGGTCTGTCTGATGGTGAAGCGTGTCTTTATAACAACCACATAAAATCTTAACATTATTATGAAGATCTCTTCCACATCTAATATCCTGAGATTGCACTTCAAGTACTCTTTCCTAGAGTAGGTAAAAGTGTTTTGACATATTGCCTTCAGCTCTAGTGGGAATAAGACAGTTGAATGAAAATAAACATGGTAGATCAGATATAAATTTACACATTACTGCTCGGGGCACAGAACTATAACTTTGTAGTTTTCTATAACTCAACTCCGTTTCACTCTCAACGTTCCTTCAAGCTGCAGACTTACTTTATGTTGTTCTGGTTCATTCAGTCCAATCTAGCCGAACTGGTAGTCCGATGTCAGCGTTGTTATTTCAGCCACTGCCCGGTTTGAAGCTTCTTGCCTCTTGAGGTGTGACTCAGAACTTCAAGCTTCTATTCTTCTCTACTTGACTTTTATCCTTCTCTTGATGCCATTGGGTGCTAGGGAAAGCTATGGCCCAGTATCCCGGGGGGAGAGGTACCTCTAGTTAGCACAGCTGCTCCTGGATTCTTGCTGACCGTTGATGGGAATGAATCTGCTCCTTGTTTTCTGTCACATTCTGATAGCTGCTACAGACGATCAGATTTCATGAACTCTGCATCTTCTTTGTTCTGATATCTGATAGATATTTAGTCCTTATTTTTCCTCACTGGCATATGTGGGAGCTACTAAATCTCCTCCTAAGCTACAAGCAGTTGGCTGCCAAAGAAATGGAAGACAGTCCCTCTGTCTGGTCATTCCATGTTTGTTTGTTTTTTTTTTTTAAATCAGCTCCTCTATGAATGCCTCAGATTGGCTTGCTTCCCTTCTCTGGGCCAACAACCAGAAGGTTCAAAGCCAAGTAGATTACAGAAGCAGCATTTTAACCCTTCTCTTATTCTCTCTAAAGTTCGCTTGGTTCCTCCAGCCCCTTCCCACCCCCATCTCCCAGGCTGGGAAAGACTTTTGCTTTACCTATGGCAGAAGACGTTCTTTATGTCAAAGCCTCTCACCTTCCTGCTCTTTTATCTGTTCTTCAGTCACATCTTGATGCTTTGCTTTGTATTATGGAAAAACCCAGCTTTCAGAGTTCTTAGAAATTCTTTTCTTTGAAGCCTTGCTTTCAGGAATATTGTTTAATTATGGGACATCCATTGACGTCTACTTTGATTAAACAAAAATTAAGCAATGGGTTCCTTATTCTTGGCCTGTCTGCCTACTCCTAGAAGCACTTGCAAATGCTTTGGCTATAATTTGTTGAAGGGCAGAGCTCCTTGGGGGAGTTGGAAGCAATTAGGAGTCTCAAGTGGGGCAGAGAACTATCTCCACCAACATTTGCACTTGCCTTCGGTAGTGCCGAGTTTTTTCTGGAAAGTTCATGTTGGATTCACAGCCATATTTCTTGGTTATCCCTGCATCTGTGGCCATGTGACTGGTTCTAACCAATGAAATGTGAAGGGAGCTTTGCATGTCATTTCTAGGTTGACACTGTTTATTATGGACATGCTTTCTCTGTGCTCTCTCCTGTCTCCTGCCCACCAGCTGGAAGTCAACATCAGTGGTGACCTTGAGAGTATTGTGTCAATACTGGTTACTCTTCTGTCAGCTTGGGTTCCTGCATGACCATATGGAGCAGATAATCCTTGCCCATCCCCTTGTTGGTTCAAAAATAAACTTGTCTTTTGAGTAACTACTTGATATTTTTTGGTTTATTACTTTTATCAACTAGTGCCACTTCAACCAATCCAGCAGGAGTGAAAAGACATAATATATTTCTAGAAGTTATTCTTGCTACAGTAACAAAGTAAAATTTCTGTAAAGGGAACAAAGCATCTTCAAAATGAAAGAAAAGTCATTTCTTACATGCTTTGTTTGGACTGTACATTCCTATTATACTTGGGTGTTGGGGTAAATCTGGGGGTTCGTAAACTCTGGTAGTTGGTGTTTTTGTATAGTGGACAGACTGATCATTTTTAATTTTTTAGACAGTTGTAAAAACCAAACCAAAAAAGAAGAAGGTGTGACAGAGATCATATGTGGTCCTCAAGTCTTAAATATTTACTTTCTGGGCATTGATAGAAAATTTGGCATCTTCTAGCCTACGTAGTAGGGAAACCAATGAACTTACACTGTGTTATGTAAGGAAGACTACTCTGCATGTAAAGAATTAAATAGTCTATCCTGGGTTGATCTGTGGCATTATGATTTAGGCCTTTGAAACTGATAGAAATTCTATGGAAAGTGTACACTTGTCCCAATGCTAATGGAAAAACACACAGATTTGCTCAACTTCACTTCTTGTGACTGTAGAACAAGCTTGCCTTATTCATGTAATTCACTGATTATTTTTGAGGTTGGTAGTTTGTTATACAGACACAGCTAGAGAGGAGAAACTATTTGTTGTTGTTGTTGTTTTTTTTTATTTTGGATTGGTAGCTCCTTAAACCAAGGTGCATGCCTTTTGGATTTATAGGGTGGATGAAACATTTTCAACACTTCAATAAGGAAAATAAATTCTCTTGAGACTTGAGTAACTGAAACATAGTAATAGTCTTCTTTTTCTCCCTTTATAGCCTCAGAAAAGTCGAGCACATTTGTCCAGAATAACCTAGATTAACCATCAGGCTCTAAATTTATTATAAATATATGATATTCAGTAGGTTTTCAGCCAAGTCTACCCATTTGATCCCCCGGGTCATTGATAATAATTAAGAGGCTGTGCTTATGGCTTCTAAGGAGGACCAAAATCAAGACTGTATTATGATTAAGCCTCTGCTTATGATATGTGCCAATGAGCAAGATTTGTTTAAGTTGGCAGATTTTAATGCTTATGTGAAATATTTATTTTCCTGCCACTAATTATGTTATGATTAAGTTATACCCACTGGAGTGTAATTATCTATTGCATAATCCTTTTTATACATGGGTCCCTAGAAATCTGCCACTTCAATAGTGCTGACTGAGGGTTTGCAGCACCTTCTTAATGATAAAACTTTCTTTCACACAGTTCGGTTTATCTTCTTCTCCCTGGGAACTCCTTAATAATCATTTTAGGAAGAATAAAACCATAGTCTAGGTTGTTTATCTTACATATAGCTTTGCTCATCTGGCCCTTGTGAATTCTGGGGCAGTCATGATTATTGTGAGTCCCTAAGCAGGAAGGGTCCTGCTCAACCGTGGTAGCGGGACACTTCTCCAAGAGATGGCACTGCCAGTTCATTTTTATTTTAGTATCTGTTCTCATGGCTTTGTGCTTCTCTAAGTCACAGAACAATGGAACGCTGATAGATGTTCTGTGATTGACACCACCTATTGCCTTCATTTTTATATTCTTTCTTGTTTTAGATAGCTATATAATTTTCTTTATTTCTGAGACTCTGAAGTTTTATACTGTGTTCTGGGTGGGGAGAATAATGCTTCGCCTAGCTGTTCCAGTATTGGTCCCTACTCTCCCTTTTCTGTGCCTCTTGGCCTGAGTGCCATCATGGCAAAGACCACATCTGTCTTCCCCGCGATTTGACTCCTAGGAGTCTTGTATAGTGCCTGGCATCTGACAACAGTTTGCTGAAGAAAAATTAATGAATAATCTCTCCTTTGCAGTGGGTTCTGAGACCTTCTCAACTTCTGGAGTTTATTTTATATTTGTATAGATTAAATGAATAGATTCTATTAATTTTTAACTCTTTTTCTAAGATTCTGTGATTCTAGATATGTACCCTATGATTGATTTATTTGCATATCCATCATTTGGCAGGCATTTATTATGCACCTTCTGTGTGCCAAGTGATGTTCAGAATACAGTGATGATCACAGTTTAAATGGTCCCTGAATTCCTGGAGGTTACATTTTGTGACAGACAGAAAATTAAATGCATCACAGAAGTACTCGATCGTGATCCATGCTGTGTAAGGATGAAAGCAGAGCACTGTGAATGAAAGTGGCAGGGGTGCCTTCAGTTTGAAGGCTTCTCTAAGGAGGTAGCGTTGACTAGTGATGCAGGGGCGTGGCAGGGAAGAGCATCCTGGGCAGAAGGATCAGTGAAGGCAGACATCTCCTGGCAGAAACATGACTGACACACTCGAAGAAGGCCAGTGGGGCTGGAGCATGTGAACAAACGTGGAAGCACTGAGTAGGCATTGGAGGTGGTAGGTGTGGTCAAAATGAGATGGGGACAGCCTAAAGGTCATAGTAATGATTCAACATGAAAACATTAGCAAAAAAAAAAAAATGGTATTTGAAAAGCAGTCTTGGGATGGAGGGCAAACAGCTGAAAATTAATCTTTGATTTTAGCCCATCTTCTGCGTTAACACCCCTGAAAGCTGGAAAATCTTGTACCCAAGTGTGGGGCATTGCACAAAATATCCTGAAAGAAGGGCCAGAAAATAAAAAGAGAAAGAAAAAAAAATTCCGCTGTTTAATCCAAAATGGATTCACAAGGGAAGGTCTTTCTTCTCGAAAGCAATTATACTTTACAGCATGTTCTTTTCCCTGGTGTCTCAGCTTCCCACGATGCCTGACTTCATTAAAGCAGGCAGGAAACAGGATTCTCTGTGATGTGCTGGTAGAATTATATCTTCTGAGCTGCAACTAATTGTTTTGATGAAAAGAAAAAAAAAGCACACTATAACACTATATGAGAAGAAGATCAATGCTTGCACGCTGGGCGAACTTGGAAAGAAAGGAAACAAAGAGAAGAATAACAAAACCACAGCACATTGTTTTCTCTGTCACATTTTGTTTATATAAAACATAAAACTAGGAGTGAATTTGGCTTAATGACAGATCAGAGTTCTGTTTGGAAGAAACTAATTGTAGCTTTGTCCAGGCAAGTGTGTGTGTGTGTGTGTGTTCTCAAGTGTATATATAAATTATATACTCTTGGTATAGTTTTTTTACTTTTATTTTTATTTTTTTACTATTGATTTGGCTGTACCAGGTCTTGGTTGCTGCATGTAGGATCTTCAGTTTACATTGCATGTGCAGTCTGTGGCATCCCAGGGATCGAACCCAGGCCCCCTGCTCTGGGGTCCTAGAGTCTAAGCCATTGGACCAGCAGGGAGTCCCTTTGTTACAATCTTGATTCCTCAGTTTTTAAAATGGGGGTATGTTTGCTTATTGTAGCCTTATCTCAAGGAATACAGTGAAAAGAGATAAAATAATTGAAATAATTGAATTATATTGTACCCTCTCTTTTTAATAATATCATAATAATAATACTGTGAACTCAAAATAAGCCGAGTACTTCTTTATAGGTGTGAGGATAATTGGGCTCTATTTTTAGCTCTGCCTCCAACTCAAGCGAGGACTCGATTCACCCTCCTCTACTCTGAGAACCCTGCTTGGGATACTTGGATTTGACCAGGTTTACACTGAAGTCCTTCCCTGTTCTGAGGTCGGTGATTCTAAATACATATCAATCCTTTATATTTCCTCTGTATATTTTGACTGTATCACTTCAGGGACTTATGATTTATTTCCCAATAATGTTTTGATATTTATAACAGAAGAAACTAGAACATAATGATAGGAGAGACTTTATTTGAAGTCTATTTTGAGAAAGCAAAAAGCCTTTATATATTTACCAAATCCTTCCTACTTCTTGTCACTGTAACAAGGAAACACAGTCATTGTTGGAACGAGAGGGTTGATGGGTCTGTTTGAGGTCCTTCCTACTTGAGTGTGGTCTGAGAAACAGCAGCAACACTTGGGAGCTTGTGGGAAGGCCCTACCCCAGACCTTGAGTCAGTATCTTCATTGTAACCAGAGTGCCAGGTGAATCAAGGACAAATTTAAGACCCCTGCACCTGGCCAGGGTGTTGTTCAGCAGACTGCCCGTTCAAACCTCAGAGAGGGAACGGTGTTTGCAAGAGACTCACGTGCAGCACACTGCTTGCTCTTGCCCTATACCTTGAGGTTTGTCTTTAGGATCCTTTACAAAATCCTCTAAATGTAAGACGTGGTGTTCCTGCAAATCAAGAGTGGAACCAGTGACCCATTTCATGGTTGGTAGTTACTGTTCAATATTTAAAAGTGCAATACACATTTCTGCTTGCTGAGATGCGCCTGCTTGAAGAAATGCCCAGGCTGGAAAAAAACAGTCACCTCCATTTCTCATCTGAAGGCTGTAGACTGAGACTGGATAAACAGCTTGTCAATCCATGTGTATTTAAAGTAATATTCAGAATAAATTTACTCCTCTTGTGCATACACTGAATACAAAAGGTGTGTGCATGTGTGTCTGTGTGTGTGTACAGGAAAGGTGGCAGATGGATACGGGCCTCTGTTAACTTAAAATATAATTATTATTGGTCTATGCATAGGGCCATAGTACAGTGGACTCAAAAGTGATTGTCTTGGATGGATATTTCTTTCCCAGTTATTAGGGCTTGGAACTGAATAGGTGATTTTACCATAGAAGGTAAAAATGAGCTACCTTGAATGAGCTATTGAGTTTCTCATTTCACCTGAGATCTGTTATGTGGCTCTGGGAGATTAGTTGTACTTTCAATGTATCACTTGGATGCTCTTCTTAGAGAAAAATAACTAGAGAATCACAAAAGAATGCATGCAAGCCATACCTTTGACTTCCATGGGAGCAGACCCGAAACCACACAGTGCAAAAGGGAATCTTATTGGCAAGAAGTAGGAAACGTTCTGAAGTCATCAGGGCAATATTTGAATTAGATGACAGCAGAAGTCAGTGGACCTCAGGTTTTCTGCTTTTCAGAGCTGGGAATGTCTTAGCTGAGACTGTATACCCTGCGAGTTTGAGGACCTCACTTATAATACCACCAACTGTGCTGATCAGTCTATAATACAGGAAGGGGGTTCTTCAAGAAATAGGAAAGCACCTCAATACATTTTCTGAGTACATGTCTCCAGTAATAACTCTGAATATGCAGCTCTTTGCCTCTGCGTAGTTGACCCTGTGGAGAAAAAGTGAGAAGAGGGGAATAATCCAGAAGAGTTGTTTAATGTTATTCACATGTTCATGGGCTTGACGTGTGTTACAACTTCATAACATGTTAAATTTCCTGGAAGAAGCCTCAGAGGTATGCTAGTTAATCCTTTTATTTTATAGATTGTCTGAATGACATGCCCAGTTCACAGAGTTTGTAGCAGAATTAGGCCTAGAACTCCATAGTCTCGAATTACAGGGCATTGAACTTTCTGCTACATGAGAAGAAAGAATGTTATAGACGGGTGTAGAATACAGGAGAAAGTTAAGCCATGGGATTTAAACCAAACCCCCAGATTATAAGAACTTGGGTCCAGTTGTCCCAACTGCAAATGCCCACTTGCCTGGCAGTCAGTGCCACGCCACGCAGGTCCTGAGTTTCTTCAGCCTGGTGTATGTGTGTGGAAAAGGCTTCCATTCAAAGGGATATTAATGGACATCTTCAAAGCGAATTTGCACAAGGGAGATGGGAGGTAAAGTGTGGGAATTTGTTTATTTTAATGTGAATTTGTTCCACAAGCCTGTCTTGACTGTAAGCCAGTGTCCGAGTTAAGTAGCAGTAATATAAGCTGGAATCAAGATTGCCGGGAGAAATACCAATCACCTCAGATATACAGATGACACCATCCTTAGAGCAGAAAGTGAAGAGGAACTAAAAAGCCTCTTGATGAAAGTGAAAGTGGAGAGTGAAAAAGTTGACTTCAAGCTCAACATTCAGAAAACAAAGATCATGGCATCCAGTCCCATCACTTTATGGGAAATAGACGGGGAAACAGTGGAAACAGTGTCCGACTTTATTTTTTTGGGCTCCAGAATCACTGCAGATGGTGACTGCAGCCATGAAATTAAAAGATACTTACTCCTTGGAAGGAAAGTTACAACCAACCTAGATAGCATATTCAAAAGCAGAGATATAACTTTGCCAACAAAGGTCCATCTAGTCAAGGATATGGTTTTTCCAGTGGTCATGTATGGATGTGAGAGTTGGACTGTGAAGAAGGCTGAGCACTGAAGAATTGATGCTTTTGAACTGTGGTGTTGGAGAAGACTCTTGAGAGTCCCTTGGACTGCAAGGAGATCCAACCAGTCCATTCTGAAGGAGATCAGCCCTGGGATTTCTTTGGAAGGAATGATTCTAAAGCTGAAACTCCAGTACTTTGGCCACCTCATGCGAAGAGTTGACTCATTGGAAAAGACTCTGATGCTGGGATGGATTGGGGCAGGAGGAGAAGGGGACGACAGAGGGTGAGATGGCTGGAAGGCATCACTGACTTAATGGACGTGAGTCTGAGTGAACTCCGGGAGTTGGTGATGGACAGGGAGGCCTGGCGTGCTGCGATTCATGGGGTCGCAAAGAGTCGGACACGACTGAGCGACTGAACTGAACTGAATATAAAAATATAAAAATGATATTTTGAGTTTCTGTATTTTTTACAATGAACTCTTACTGCACATGTATTAATAAAGACATTAAGCTGTGATAAAAACGAAGTCACCAAGGAGTGTTTCTGCAAGGTTGCTGTTCAAATTGTGTCACTATTTTACTTTGGTCAAAAGAAGCTTGCAATTGCAGTATGTTATTATTGATTTTACTCTTTATCACACATTGTTTTATTTACTGCTTTTTCCACAGTACCTGGTTCTAGGCATTTTTACTAAAATGCTGCAGTTTTTTTCTTTTCTTCCTTTACCTTTTAGAAGCATAATTACCTATGGTGAAATGTAATGTGTTAAGTGCACAGTTTGATGAATGTATACACATGTATATGTGCACCTATATATCATCAATCTGGATCAAGATGAAGTATATACTCATCATCCCAGAAAGTTCCGCTGTGCTCTTTTTAGATTCTGCTCCCATAGCCCCACTATTTTGACTTCTATCACCATACATTCTTTTTGTCTATTATTGAACTTTATTTAAAATGGAATACATGTATGCTTTTGAAAAAATGTAAACAATGAGCAAGATAATACTCTGTCTTCAAAAAGTTTATAATCCAGTGGAGTAGACAGGTAGGCAAATAGGCAATTCCTTTATTCAATGTATTTTTTATAAATTTTGTGCCACACTAGTTATCATGGTATGTGCGTTGCATGCTCAGTTGCTAAGCTGTGTCTGACTCTTTGGGACCCTGTGGACTGTAGCCCTCCAGGCTCCTCTGTCCATGGGATTTTTCTCACAAGAATACTGGAACAGATGGTCATTTCCTGCTCCAGGGCATCTTCCAGACCCAGGGATCGAAGCTGCATCTCCTGCACTGGTAGGTGGATCCTTTACCACTGAGCCCCTGGGAAGTCCTAGTTAACATGGAGAATACAAGAAAAACACGCCAGGCATAGCGAGTGCCTGCACGCAAGGTGTTCACTGGGTAGCTAGGATATGACACTAAAGAAATTTGTGAATAGTTAGTATTGTGATAAAGCTTTATATCTGGATTCTGAGAGCACAGATCAAGGGTATTTGATACAAATGAGGATGGAGCAGGATCAGGAGAATGTTTGACTTGAATTCAATCATGAAGAGCAGTGATGAATTAAGCAAGTGCTCCTGGTGTCCCTTGATTTTTCTGGACCATTTTCATAAGCCACGGAACATCCTTGAGAACGTGCAAAGATGAAGATAGACTTATTTCCCTAGCTTGAAACAGTTCCTTCTCACTAGGAGCCTGAGGCAGGCACTTCTTTTGATTTCTTTGGCTGGGGAGAGAGGATTTTTGGCCCTTTCCCCAGAAGGCTATTTTCCGCATGCATGACTTGCTGTGACAGTTTAGCCATAAGATTAGCAGGTACTGACTTAAGCAGGAAACACGGTGCTGGATGTCGCTGGACTGTGGGGCTTATGGTTTGGGGCTGTTTCCATTGGGATAATGGAGACCTCAGATGGTTTGTTTTTGTTGCCTTTCCCAAAATGCTTCTCTCTGAGACTTTGAGAATCCAAGTCAGGCTCTCAAGGACTGTTAAGGTTTCTGAGAGTCTGTAGATGCTAAATAGAGAAATTTAACTCAGAAGATTGTTTACAGATGCGGAACTGGAATGCAGAGAAGTGAAGTTAGAAGCTACCAAGGCGAGATGATGAGTTACCGACTGAGCTGCCTGAACCCACAATTATTTCATTTTGCACCCAGACTGGACTCTTTCCTTTTCAGAGACTGTATTTAAGTTTGCAGTAATTTCTTAAGCAACCCACCTGCCAGCCTTGTTCCTTGAGGTTTACATGAGACATTCCTTGCTGTGGGTGTTTTAATATCCTTGTTTTGAAGCACAAAATCATGTTGATAGCAGGAACTGGATATAGCTCATCTTTGTATTGTCAACTTCAACCACAGTCTTGGAATGTAATAGAATTTTAATTCATATTAATTTATTTCTTGAAAAAAAATAGGATATAGTTTTGGTTAGTTTGAAATCTTTTCCCATCATTGCCACTATCTAGCTTGTCTAGTATGGGCTTTTATAAACTTCTGTTTCCTTAGCAGTAAAATGGTGGCATTCATTCATTCAACAAATGTTTATTGATCACTCACTGTATTCCAGGAAATGTGATATGTTCTGGAGAGTCTGTGAGAAGTGATGAAAGAAATAGTCCCCACTCATTGTGGCTGCTTGTCTGCTGGAGACAAAAGATAGTTAAAAAACTGATGTAATAGAAGCCTATTCATCAATCATGATGGAGATAAATAATTATTTGATTGATTTTTAAGTCAGTTAAAGTAAGGAATTATAAAAACCTCCTCCATGAATTAAACATATTTATTTTTAAAACTGTAAAATATTCATAACATAAAGCTCACCATTTTGACCATTTTAAACCATATAGTTAAGTGAAAGTGTTAATTGCTTAGTCATGGCTGACTCTCTGCAACCCCATGGACTGTATGTAGCCCATCCACCGCCCCCAGATTCCTCTGTTCATGGAATTTTCCAGGCAAGAATACTGGGTGGGTAGCCATTATCTTCTCTAGGGGATCTTCACAACCCAGGAATTGAACACAGTCCTCCTGAATTGCAGGTGGATTCTTTACTGTCTGAGCCACCAGGGAAGCCCCATGCAGCTCAGTAGCATTAGGTATATTCACATTGTTGCATATCACCATCATCCTTCTCTAGAATTTTTCATCTTTTCAGTCTGAAGCTGCATCTATTAATTGTAATTCCAAATCCCCCTCTCGGCTCAGCCCCTTGCCACCACCATTCTATTTTATGTCTCTGTGTGAACTTCCCCAGGTGCATGATATAAGTGGAATCACATAGTGTTGACCATCTGGTGATGTCCATGTGTAGAGTCATCTCTTGTGTTGTTGGAAGAGGGTGTTTGCTATGATGAGTGTGTTCTCTTGACAAAGCTCTGTTAGCCTTTGACGTGCTTCATTTTGAGCTCCAAGGCCAAACTTGCCTGTTGGTCCAGATATCTCTTGACTTCCTACTTTTGCATTCCAGGCCCCTATGATGAAAAAGGACATCTTTTTTTTGGTGTTAGTTCTCAAAGGTCTTGTAGGTCTTCATAGAACTGTTCAACTTCAACTGTTCAACTGTTCAATGCTTCTTCAGCATTACTGGTAGGAGCATAGACTTGGATTACTGTAATATTAAATGGTTTGTCTTGGAAACAAAAAGAAATCATTCTGTCGTTTTTGAGATTGCACCCAAGTTCTGCATTTTGGACTCTTCTGTTGACTGTGATGAATACCCCATTTCTAAGGGATTCTTGCCCACAGTAGTAGATATAATGGTTATCTGAATTAAATGCCAGTCCATTTTAATTCACTGATTCCTAAAATGTTGATGTTCATTCTTGTCATCTCCTGTTAGACCATTTCCAATTTACCTTGATTCATGGACCTAACATTCCACCTTACTTGCCTCCTGAGAAATCGGTATACAGGTCAAGAAGCAACAGTTAGAACTGGACATGGAACAATGGACTGGTTCCAAATCAGGAAAGGAGTACGTCAAGGCTGTATATTGTCACCCTGCTTATTTAACTCATATACAGAGTATATCACGAAAAATGCTGGGCTGTATGAAGCACAATCTGGAATCAGGATTGCTGGGAGAAATATCAATCACCTCAGATATGCAGATGACACCACCCTTATGGCAGAAAGTGAAGAGGAGCTAAAGAACCTTGTGATGAAAGTGAAAGAGAAGAGTGAAAAAGTTGGCTTAAAACTCAACATTTAAAAAACGAAGATCATGGCATCCAGTTCCATCACTTCATGGCAAAGAGATGGGGAAACAATGGAAACAGTGACAGACTTTATTTTCTTGGACTCCAAAGTCACTGCAAATGGTGACTGCAGCCATGAAATTAAGACACTTCTTGGAAGAAAAGCTATGACCAACCTAGACAGCATATTAAAAAGTAGAGATATTACTTTGCCGACAAAGGTCCATCTCGTCAAATCTATGGTTTTCTAGTAGTCATGTATGCTTGTGAGAGTTGGACTATAAAGAAAGCTGAGCGCAGAAGAACTGATGCTTTGAACTGTGGTGCCGGAGAAGACTCTTGATAGTCTCTTGGATCACAAGGAGATCAGACCAGTCAATCCTAAAGGAAATAAGTCCTGAATATTCATTGGAAGGAAACTCCAATACTTTGGCCACCTGATGGGAAGAACTGACTCATTGGAAAAGACCATGATGCTGGGAAAGATTGAATTCGGGAGGAGAAGGGGATGACAGAGGATGAGATGGTCGGATGGCATCATTAAGTCTATGGACATGAGTTTGAGCAAGCTCCAGGAGTTGGTGATGGACAGGGAGGTCTGGTGTGCTGCAGTCCATGAGGTTTCAAAGAATCTGTCACAACTGAGCAACTGAACTGATACAGTATTGGTTCTTTTGTGACTGAATTATTTCACTTACGGTGTCTTCAAGATTCATCCAGGTTGTAGCTTCTGTCAGCATTTCCTTTCTTGTTAAGACTCAGTAATAGTCTGTTGTATGTATATACCACATGTTTCTCCATTCACCCACTGATGGAAAGTTATTTGGATTGCTTCCAAAAAATTCTAGATTTTTTTTTTCACAGTCTTTTAAATTAGTGTTGACCATACTGAATTTGATAGCCTCATTTTTTTTAGCAACTTATCTATTCTTCTCAAAATATTTAACTTCTAGAAAAAATACTCTTGCATAACAACATTTTATCATTTACATACAGTTTAATTAAATTGTACAGTTAGAATAACAAGTGCACCTGACCTAAAAAGGTATGGGAATAAACAGTTGGCTCTCGGTGAACATACTTTTAGAGATCTGTTTTACTTTGTTTATTTCTTTTTGACTGCACAATGTGGTTTATAGGATCTCAGTTTTCTGACCAGAGGTCAAACCAGGGCCTCCTACAGTGGAAGTTTAGAGTCCTAAGCACTGGACCACTAGAGAGTTCCCAGCTTGGGTAAGCATTGATGATGATGACTGCAAGTTTGCAGGACTGTTGGAGAGCAGCCAATTAGGCAAGAGTGAGTTTTTAGAAGAATTGAAAGGGTTAGTTAATCTGGTTGATTGCTTTATTGGGTGTTGTTTTAAAGAAATCATACTGTTACAAACAAAGTATCTGTGCTATGAGACAGAAATGTGCAGGGGACCTGGGTACAAAGGACTTCAGTTACTAATCCCTGTTAGGCTAGAGATGAGAAAGTACTTCCAAAGAAGCATTCCGATTTATCTTGAAGAATGGGGAGAAATCAGCCAGAGAAAACAGGGAAGATATGTGAGGCAGAAGGAATAATATATACAGTTGTATAAAACAGTGGAAACACCTGGGACATTTAAATATTCTGTTATGTTGGAAGTAAAGGTTGCATCCATTAATTTTAAAAGGCATATTGTGTGCCTCCACACACTGGGAGACGCAAGCTAAACAAAATAGATATGGCTGCTCCACACACGATCAGCATCTCTAGGGGAAGACAGGCCCTTTTCAAACACAAATCTGACTCTGTGACGTGTGTTATAAAGGAGAAGTAGAAGGGACAAATGAGGTCCTATAATATGGCAGGCAGTGTGACACAGATATTGGGGGAAGTGTTAAAAGAAAGGCTTTGGTTAAAAAATTAAAGTTTGAAGGTGAATATTGAAATAAACTTCTGATCACCAGGCACATTGAAATAATATTCCAGAAAGAAGCAGCACATGTGCAAATGCCAAGGCAGCAGGAGAGTTTAGAACAAGTATCAGAGTTCAGACTGGGGAATCGGGCCAGTACAGACAGTGTTCTAGAGTCATGCTGAAAGATTGTAAGATTTGGGCCAGCTCTCATTCTCTAAGTGTGATACATACCAGTTCAATCAGCATACTCCTACCTATGTGTTGTCATTCTGCAGTTGTTGATATGTTTGTTTTAGGGAGCTGTTGAATGCATCTGGATTATATGATAAACCTTAAATTCCAATGATTTGTCCAAAAAAAGGATCGCTAGTGACTTAAAAGAGGAATGAGCCATTTGCTGCTGTTGTCAAGGTTTTCTCTTGCTTTGCATAAGTACAAGGAGACAGTGAATACAGTTTCCAAAGGCCGTGTTAATTTCTACTGTCTGCTAAACACTGATGAATCCTAACTGGGTGGATTACTTTAAATGCAGGATATTCATTATCCAAAGCAAATAAGCCCACTTTCCCCCTTACTCCCTTTGTGGGGAGCTTGTATATCACACTTGAATAAGTGATGGCAGCTGAGATGGTGGTCTGTCTTCAGCCTGCTGGTTTAGTTTCTCTGGTAGACTAGTTATGCTTTACTTACAGAAGCTCTTTATGTATCACTTAATGGATCCTTTGTGTCCAAAATTTCCCCTTTGTTATAAAAAAACAAAGAGCTAGTAGAAATATTCCAGTGCCACCCAAGGTGTTGATTTTTTTTTTCTTTGTAACAGGGAGGCCTGGCGTGCTGCGATTCATGGGGTTGCAAAGAGTCGGACACGACTGAGCGACTGAACTGAACTGAAAGGCAAAGTAAGTACTGATTCTGAACATTTTCATGTCTACTTTGTGTGTTCTTCTGGGGGCCAAAATGGTAGGCTGAGTGGTTGAATGTATCATCAGTGCTAATATTGTTTGACAGTGTGATTATAAAAATATATAATGATAATGAAAGCAGAGGAAATAATATTTGGTCTGATCCCAAGGTCAAATTATTTTCCTTAATTTTATATGTGAAGTGCATTTTAAAACCTCTGATTCCCTCCTAAAATCTTGCTGCTTAATTTATGAATTTAATTGTGAAATGATACTTCTTTGTGTACCATTGTGTACTAACTCCACTGAGTCTCATTTGAAGCTTCTGGTTGCCTTTCAGAATTTCACGTGTGTTTGCTGCACAGCTCGGGGATGCTGACATTTGAATAATGATGCGTTCTTTTGCATTCTCTAGCCCTATGATGCCACTTTCAGTCCCCCCAACATGACAAGACTTCTTATGTCTCTGGCTTTGAGTCTGCTGTTTCCTCTCCCTGTAACACTCCTTCCCTTGCTTGTTAAGCAGCCACTCATCCTTTAAGACTGAGTGTCATCTCCCCTCTGAAACCTCACTACCCTCCCCTTGTCATAGGTGTGTGTCACTCTTTCCTGTTCTCAGAGGACTACACATATACTTTATCATCACACTTATCAGAACTACTCATTCAGTGGCTGCTGTGCTGTATTTACTGAATTAGGCATAGAGGTACTACAGAACTTACTCAATAATTTTCTCCACAGGTCTTTGAACTCCTCAAGGCGGGGAGGTCTTCCCTGGCCCTGAGCATTAACTCAGCAAATGTTCGGTGAATGCAGAGCAGTGGTAATAAGTGTGGCTAACCTGTATTGAATTACTGTTTTCAAGGAGAGTAAACTCCTTGCTTTCATCAATTTATTTAGTGTTCACAGCAATTCTTTGATGTAGTTGTCATCATACCCATTTTTACCTTGATCAGTTATACCAAGGTTGATTAACTTGCCCAAGGTCATCCAGCTACCAAGAGAGGAAGCTAAGATTTGACCACTACCCACCCAGGTCTGTGTTATTCCGAAGGACATGTAATCTGCCTCCCACTGATATGAGTTATGTTGAAATCATAGAAGCAGTTGGATAGAAAAAATTAGAGTCGTGGTGAATAGTAACTCCAATCTGAATAGCACTTTACCATTTACATAGAATATTGCTATGCATTGTAGCGTCTGATTAAAAATTATAACTTTGTTATACTTTTTCAGTGTAAAAGAATCACAGGTGAATTGCATATAAACTAATGGAAACAGCCTCCAAATTTCATCACCCAGAGATAACTTTCATCAGCGATTCCCATCAGTATTTTGTTGTACATTTTCTTTCTCTCCCCCCGCCGCCACTCTGTGTATATTTATTTGATGATACTGTTTACAATGTTCCTTTAATAATATATCAATAAATATCACTAACTTCATATCTGCCATGGCATTTTATGGTATTCGATTTTGGGGCTGTGCCAGTAATTGCTTTGCCACTTTCAGGTTGATGCACCCACTCTGATCCCTGGGGGTTTTGCTTCCTTGCATTACTGGCCTGTTCTATCTCCAGGAGGCAGAAACCGGACCACTTGTTGTGCCACCTCTAATTACTCTTTGGCTCATTTGCATGTTTCCTTTCTCATTGTTTTATTATTAATACAGTGGCCTATGCTTACTCAGACTACAATTTAGTCTTTCAGACTCTCTGCTCGATGAGGTCAAACTCCAACCAGGTTCCTACCTCTCTGTCCTTCCTTGGGAGCCAGAGAGCCAACATTCCATGATTTTCTCTTTCTTTGCTTCTGTATAAGGTACTTGCTGAGGTGCACATATTTCTTTGACTTCATGACTTAACCCATTTTATCTTTTGTTGTCAGTTAAACTCAACTCATTCTTTATTCCATCAAAGAAATTCTCCTTTTGATGAACTGAGTCCCTGAAAAGTTAGGATGTTGGCAAATTATTGTTTACAACACTGTGAGGTCTGTAGGAAACACTGCTGCCATCACTGATTGATGGGTAGGATCATGCAGCCTCAGGAAGATGAGGATATTTTGACCAGTGCCGCCAGGTGGTGAGGGGCACTTTCAGTGCCTGACCCAGGTCTCCTACCCGAATGCGAACGAATGTCTACCTTTAGCCACATTAACTTCATTGGTCAGAAATGTTATTACAAATTTAAGGAAGGGGAGAAAAAACATGGCTGTCATTTAAAAAAATATTTTATTGTATTTTAGAGTAGAGCCAATTAGCAATGTTATAATAGTTTCAGGTGGGCAGCAAGGGGACCCAGCCATATATATATATATATATACACACACACATCTATCCATTCTTCCCCAAACTCCCCTCCCATTGAGCAGAGTTCCCTGTGCTATACTGTAGGTTCTAGTTGGTTATTCATTTTTAAGTACAGCGGTGTGTATATGTTGATCCCAAACTCCTTAACTATCCCTTCCCCCATCCTTCCCCTTTGCCAACCATAAGTTTGTTCTCTAAGTCTGTGAGTCTCCATCTGTTTAAATTAATTTATATCTTTTCTTTCTCGATTCCACATATAAGAGACGTCATACGATATTTCTCCTTCTCTGTCTGACTTACTTCCCTCAGTATAAGAATCTCTAAGTCCGTCCATGATGCTACAAATCATGGTTATCATTTTTCCTCCTACAAGTTACATTATGTTCTCAGTTTCAAATTTTAACTGACCTGAGAGGGGTTAACTGGTTGTGACTAAGTACAAAATCTGATATGGAATTTTATACTCTTTAACTCCTCTCTTAATCAGGTTTCAAGAACGTTTCATTGCCTGTCTTCACGTTTCCTACTCTATCCTGTAGTACTTATCTACAGAAATACTTTATCTCAGTTAAACTGTACCTTGTACTGTGGTCCTTGGGCTTCCCAGGAGGCGCTGGTGGTAAAGAACCTGTATGCCAGGGCAAGAGACATAAGAGACGTGGGTTCAATCCCTCGGTTGAGAAGATCCTCTGGAGGAGGGCATGGCTCCAGTAGAAGTAGTATCCAGAAGAACACTCCAGTATTCCTGCCTGGAGAACCCCACGGGCAGAGGAGCCTGGCGGGCTACAGTCCATAGGATCACAAAGAGTTGAACAGGACTGAAGCTACTTAGCACGCATCCATGTGGTCCAAATATGTCCTGTTTCCTCTGGGCTCTACAATGATATTTAACCCACTTTCCTGCATCTGCCGTACAAACGTGACTCACCTCCTCCACGAAGCCTTCCTTTACCAGACAGATAAAGGAGAACACTTATTTTCTTAGAGTCAGAGAAGATTTGGCATCTTTTGAATTATATCTTTGTGCCATATGCCCTAGAATAAGTTGTATAAACCTTTGCTGTATCAGTTTTTCTATAGGTTGGAATTATGAGCATGGCTTAGCTGGGTTTCCTACGAGGCTGCAACCAGTTGTCAGCTAGGGCAGGATTCTTATCTGGAGACAAAGGTCATGGGACCATCCCAAGTTTATCTGCCATGGATGGTTAAAGAATTATACATGAACGTAAATAAATAAATAATTAAATCATTAAGAAAAATTAGGCAAAATATTGATGAATATTATTCTGACTTGCATAGTGAATGATGTTTAAAATATAAGGCAATGAAAAAAGTTAATTAAAAAACTAGATTTTAAAAATTGAAAAAAATCTGGTCATAAAAATTAAAATTATTTAGAAATATTGAAATGTGATTTCAGTAACAGTGGTTGACAAAATGTTAACATCATGAATATATATAAAGCTGACATAGATTGATAAAGAAAGCAGTAGATATTCAGTAAACAAATGGAGGGGGAACATGGAGGAAATCATAACAAAGAAAATACAAACGACTGGTAAATGTGCTCAGCTGCTAAAGAATCCACCTGCAATGCAGGAGACCCCAGTTTGATTCCTGAGACAGGCAGATCCCCTGGAGAAGGGATAGACTACCTATTTCAGTATTCATGTGCTTCCCTGGTGGCTCAAATGGCAAAGAATCTGCCTGCAATATGGGAGACCTGGGTTCGATCCCTGGGTTGGGAAGATCCCCTGAAGGAGGGCATGGAAACCCACTCCAGTAATCTTGCCTGGGAATTCCATGGACAGAGGAGACTGGCAGGGGCAGTCATGGGGTGCAAAGAGTCAGACTGGGCGACTAAGCACAGCACATGTTTATCTTCATTTGTAATTGAAAAATAATAGTAATGCTTTTGAGTATCAAATTAATAAATTAAGATATAAAATGCTCAATATTGGTAAAGATATGGCAATTGCACTCTCTCTTACCACTGGCAAGAGAAGAAAATAAGTATAACTCTTGTAAAAGCAAGATATTAATCTGTTTCAAAAGCTTTGATATTATACATATTATTTTACATAGTAATTCCTCTTCTGGGAATCTATAATGAAATAGCAATGCTGACAAAGATTTATACACAGTGATTTGAAGATAATCTAAATATCCATCAAGAGGGGAAATGAGTAAATTCTGGTGTATCTATGTATGGAATATTGTGCAGTCATTAAAATAACATTTAAGATGAATATTTAATGACTTGGAGTAATGCTTAGATGGGTAAGAAAAAGCAGGATCTAAAATTGGTTATAATGTGGAACTAAAGTATAAAATTTATTGTTAGGAAATGTGTACCAATATTAACAGTGGTTTTCTTGGGATTCAGAGTTATCACTGTCAAAATTGTCCTCAATAAAGAGTTAATTGCCTCATTTCGAAATCTTTATAAAGTTTCTCATATTACACATGTTCTTTCACTTTTTTTAAATTTTAATAAAGAATTAATGTTGGGTAAGCACATGACCCTGAAACGACCTCAATCAAAGTTAGTTTCAGACACTTATAGAAGTCACTTGACAAAATGGGTGGAAATGAAGACAAAGAAATTGACTTCAGGTTTAGTAATTATTCTTGGTCAACCTTGCAATGGCTAGGGTAGAAGGACATTTTATACAGTAGAGCACACTTTAAAAAAGAATAAAGTAAGGTTTGGAAATTTTGTTTATTGACATTGTGAATATATTAAATACAGGAAGAATAAGAAAATAAAACATACCAGTTTATGTGAATGAATAGTTTTAGGGTAAAATATCTAGGAATCATCACAAACATTCAAAATATTTTACGAGAAGTAGCTTAGTGGACGTTGAAGATGGTGTATACCAGGACATTGTGTTATACCAGGTTTCAATGAGACAACAAGGCATAAAAAGAATTATGAAAAATGGAATGTTTATATCCAGCATTCACAGAAGCTTTATTTGCATATCTTTTTTCCTCTCTTGAGAAATGATTATGTGAACAGATTAGTGAATATTAGTTCAAAGAATGTGAGATAGAAAAAATAGATCTTTCTATGTTCTATATGTAATTTAAATATGCATATATGATTAAATTAAGATATTAAATATCATAGGTATACATTTGACCATTTGAGTTATATTACTAGTAAGCACATAGCTCACTTGGCTAAAAATGGTAACAGCATCAAACCTTCTATCTTTTCATTGTAAAAATGTAGAATCACCTAATATTCATGCTCACTTTATATTCTGTTTTATATTTTGCATTTTTCTGCGGTAAAAATGTATTTTGTTCTGACAAAATAGTCGACACAAGTTTTCAGTTTATAATTTGAAAGGGAACTTAAAATTACAGATTTACCCATAGGGGAAGGAAAATATTCTTCATTCCTCTTTAAGATAAATAGATCTCAAATCCTTCTTATGTTGGTGGTTTGAAAGTGTGTGTAAAAGGTGTGGAAATTCCAGGAAACTTAAAGTGATGGAGGAAAGAGAGAAGAAAGAATATGCAAATGAAATTTGTATAAATGCTGCAGATAAACTTTCCATTTTTCATAATTCTTTCTATGCCTTGTTGTCTCATTTGAAAACTCCTGTAGCTTTATTTTTTTCTCTCTTTAACTGTGACCTACCACTCAGAACCTTTTTTGTTTCTTATACTAAGCTTCACAAGGAACTAGAGAGAAGTCCTTTCTCCAGTGATAAACACTGGGTGCATCCTATCCGTATCTTGAGATGAAAGTTAGCCTGTGGATTAATGGAGAAGGTGTTGGTAGCTTCTGCTTTCTGGATTGTAACCTGCTATTTTGTGGGTAGATGAAGATGAGGAAACAGAATTCTATGCATCCAGCTCCGATTTAGTCCTAGTCCTGGCCTCATTTAAATAAAATAGCTACAGTTGGAAGCAGAAGGGATGTTTTTAAATTTTTGAGCTCCAAATCCATGCAATAAAGAACAACACATTGTTGGAGTAGCAGAAAGTTACATAATATATTCTTTGGTCGAATTCTTATTTTTATTTTCTCTGTGTTTTTCTCTCTGCTTTAAAATAAATGAAGAATGAGACATTCTTACCTTCAGAAACTGTGCTAAAATTGAGTATTTCAGAAAAACTTTGTCAGCCTAAATGATTAAAGAATTTTATTCCTCTTTTCAGCCTTCTTCCTCCCTTCCTCCCCCGAAAGAGAGGGGAGTTAGGTACAGCATGATGTGCTTCTCATTAACTGCCAACTTCTGGTTAAAAAACAGATGAGGACTTCTGTCAGATGAATAATCTCTTATCCTTGAGTTGTATGCATCTTGAGCAAACTCCATGTAATGATTATCCACCAGACAGTCACTGGGGGCCTCATCTTTATTATTCTTATTAAGATGCCACTTCCAGAACCTCTTTATTTGTATTTTTCAAAAGATTGTATAAGGTAAGCCTAGGTCTTGCTGACCAATTACAGAAATTTCTTTCAAAATTACATTAAAAATAATGGCATTCATAGCTAATATTTACCAAATGTTACCTGTGTGGTGGTGGTTATTTAGTTGCTAAGTTGTGTCCAACTCTTTTGTGACCCCATGGACTGTTTCCCGCCAGGTTTCTTTCTCTGTCCATGGGATTTCCCGGGCAAGAATCCTGGAGTGGGTTGCCGTTTCTTTCTCCAGGGAGTATTCCTGACACAGGGATTGAACCTGCACCTCCTGCAATGCAGCTGGGTTCTTTACTGCTGAGCCACCTGGGCAACCTAGGAGTTAAGAGCAGATACTTTCAAAGTCTGGGTAGTCTCTTGAAGTGAGTCAGTTTATCTATTAACCTTTTAATGATCATTCCATACTATGTATTACATATTTTAACATTTAATTGCTAAAAAGGAAAGATCTGGGTTCCCTGGTGGCTCAGTGGTAAAGAACATGCATGTCCATTCAGGAGACCAGGAGACGTAGTTTCAATCCCTGGGCAGGGAAGATACCCTGGAGCAGGAAATGGCAACCCACTGCAGTATTCTAATAGGCAAATCCCGTGCACAGAGGAGCCTGACAGGCTACAGTTCACAGGGTCGCAGAAGAGTTGGACACAACTTGGCGAATAAATAACAGTGAAGAAAAGATCTAGCAGCAGCCCTGGTTTCTTTCTCTGAATATTTATTTATTCGGCTATGCCGAGTCTTAGTTGTGGCATGTGGGATCTAGTTCCCTGACCAGAGATCAAACCCAGGTCCCCTCCAGGCAGTGTAGAGTCTTATCCACTGGGCTGCCTGCGAAATCCTAGCAGGCCTTTTTTCCTCCCTTCACAGAGTGATTCCCCAGGAAGAAAGGATGATTATTTGGTCATACCCTTCTGTATGCAAGCAGACATAATTGACATTCACTAGCAGGTGTCTTCTCATCTAGAGAGTCCTTTAAGGATGTATCCAAACCAACTATGATAAACGAACCTAGAATCTCGTGATTCATGGAGAATGGCTGGCTGGAAAATGTCATCTGAGCTCTGTAGCAATTAGAATATAGAATGGAAATACATTAGGATCAACAAGCCCCCGTATTTTTATATGTTGTGTTCTTGCAAGCATCACTTGGAGACCACACATTAAATGTGAGCTGCAGAGTGTCTTTACGTGCATTTATGGCCTTAGATTCTCCCCTTCTTGCATGTACCTTCTGATTACTTAAATTATTAATATAGCTCTCTATTGGGTGATACCTCTGGTTCTTAGGAGCCTGATTTTACAGACATTTCAATCCTTTGTGCTATCTCAAATGTCACCCTAATTCAGTTCAGGTTTAGGGAGGACATGGCTTGGTTACATAAGTGGAACAGTGAATCAGCACCAGGTCACCTTCAGTGGTTACACAGATTATTCCTTTCACTTACAGTCTTCGATGGTGGGAAGGCAACCGTTAAGTCGCTCAGTCGTGTCTGACTCTTTGTGACCCCATGGACTGCAGAACACCAGGCCTCCCTGTCCATCACCAGCTCCTGGAGTTTACTCAAACTCACGTCCATTGAGTCAGTGATGCCATCCAACCATCTCATCCCCCGTCTTCCCCTTCTTCTCCTGCCCTCAGTCTTTCCCAGCATCAGGGTCTTTTCCAATGAGTCAGTTCTTTGCATCGGTTCTTGGCCATCTTTGCACGTGGCCAGAGTATTGGCATTTCAGCTTCAGTATAGTCCATTGATAAAAGTTCTTACAATTCAGTGCAATCCCTATCAAGCTACCAATGGTATTTTTCACAGAAGTAGAACAAATAATTTCAGTTTGTATGGAAATACAAAAAACCTCAAATAGCCAAAGCAATCTTGAGAAAGAAGAATGGAACTGCATGAATCAACCTACCTAACTTCAGGCTCTACTACAAAGCTACAGTCATCAAGACAGTATGGTACTGGCACAAAGGCAGAAATATGTATCAATGGAACAAAATAGAAAGCCCAGAGATAAATCCATGCACCTGTGGACACGTTATCTTTGACAAAGGATGCAAGTATATACCATGGAGAAAAGACAATCTCTTTAACAAGTGGTGCTGGGAAAACTTATCAACCACTTGTAAAAGAATGAAACTAGAACACTTTCTAACACCACACACAAAAATAAGTTCAAAATGGATTAGAGATCTAAATGTAAGACCAGAAACTATAAAACTCCTAGAGGAAAACATAGGCAAAACACTCTCTGACATAAAGCAGGATCCTCTATGTCCCACCTCCCACTGTATTGGAAATAAAAGCAAAAATAAAAAAATGGGACCTAATTAAACTTAAAAGCTTTTGTAAAACAAAGGAAACTATAAGCAAGGTGAAAAGACAGCCTTCAGAATAGGAGAAAATAATAGCATATAAAACAACTGACAAAGAATTAATCTCAAAAATATACAAGCAACTCCTGTAGCTCAATTCCAGAAAAATAAATGACCCAATCAAAAAATGGGCCAAAGAACTAAACAGACAGTTCTCCAAAGAAGACATACAGATACCTAACAAACACATGAAAAGATGCTCAGCATCACTCATCAGAGAAATGCAAATCAAAACCACAATGAGGTACCATTTCATGCCAGTCAGAATGGCTGCCATCCAAAAATCTACAAGCAATAAATGCTGGAGAGAGTCTGGAGAAAAGGGAACTCTCTTACACTGTTAGTGGGAATGCAAACTAGTACAGCTACTATGGAGAACAGTGTGGAGATTCCTTAAAAAATTGGAAATAGAACTGCCATATGACTCAGCAATCCCACTGCTGGCCATACACACCAAGGAAACCAGAATTGAAAGAGACACATGTACCCCAGTGTTCATCGCAGCACTGTTTATAATAGCCAGGACATGGAAGCAACCTAGATGTCCATCAGCAGATGAATGGATAAGAAAGCTGTGGTACATATACACAATGGAGTATTACTCAGCCATTAGAAAGAATACATTTAAATCAGTTCTAATGAGGTGGATGAAACTAGAGCCTATTATACAGAGTGAAGTAAGCCAGAAAGAAAAACACCAATACAGTATACTAACACATATATATATGGAATTTAGAAAGATGGTAATGATAACCCTGTATGCGAGACAGCAAAAGAGACACAGATATATAGAACAGTCTTTTGGACTCTGTGGGAGAGGGCGAGGGTGGGATGATCTGAGAGAATGGCATTGAAACATGGATATTATCATATATGAAACAGTTCGCCAGTCCAGGTTCGATGCATGAGACAGGGTGCTCAGAGCCAGTGCACTGGGATGATCCAGAGGGATGGGATGTGGAGGGAGGTGGGTGGGGGCCTCAGGATGGGGGACACATGTAAACCCATGGCTGATTCATGTCAATGTATGGCAAAAGCCACTACAATATTGTAAAGTAATTAGCCTCCAACTAAGATGAATAAATTAAAAAAAAAAGTTCTGACTATTATCAGAGGCTTCCCTGATGGGTCAGTGGTAAACAATCTCCCTGCTAGTGCAGGAGACATGGGTTTGAACCCTGATCTGGAGAGAGCCCTCATGCCGTGGAGCAACTAAATCTGTGCACTGCAACAGCTGAGTGTGTTCTAGAGTCCCCGCTCTCCAGTGAGAGTAGCCACCGTAATGAGAAGCCCGCACACTGCAACCAAGAGGAGTAGCTCGTGCTTGTCGTAACAAGAGGAAAGCCTGCACAGAAAAAAAGACCTAGCACAGCTAGACACAAGTAAGCATATAAAATTAATAAAATAAGAGTTACCAGGCACTGACTAGAAGTTTCAAGGTTGGCACAAAACTATCATTGATTTTTTCACTTGTTTAGGTGTAGGTTCATCCAGCAACACACAGAGTCAGACCCGACTTGGTGACTGAACAGCAGCAGCTAGAGAAGACGAGTGGATGGAGCTGACTTTTTAACGTTTATTGACTTATTTGGCTGTACCAGGTCTTAGTTGTGGCATGTGGGATCTAGTTCCCTGATCAGGGATGAAACCCAGGTCCCCTGCACTGGGAGTTTGGAGTCTTAGCCGCTGGGCTACCAGGGATGTCCTACAGCTGACTTTAAGGTGCTCTGCCCCATCGTAAGGCCCCCTGATTCACTCCATTGGTCATTCTGTGCTTTCCATGCTTAGTTGCTCACTCGTGTCCCACTCTTTGCGACCCCATGGACTGTAGCCCACCAGGCTCCTCTGTCCATGGGGATTCTCCAGGCAAGAATACTGGAGTGGGCTGTTGTGCCCTTCTCCAGGGGATCTTTCTGACCCAGGGATTGAACTCAGGTCTCCAGCATTGCAGGGGGATTCTTTACTGTCTGAGCCAGCAGGGAAGCTCCCCATTGGTCATTAGGCTTCACTAAATTTTC
Organism: Oryx dammah; assembly: GCF_014754425.2. Taxonomy (NCBI): domain Eukaryota; kingdom Metazoa; phylum Chordata; class Mammalia; order Artiodactyla; family Bovidae; genus Oryx; species Oryx dammah. The sequence goes on along the minus strand of NW_024070210.1, from coordinate 9,572,307 downwards.
TCCTGAGTAAAACTGAAAACGCTGAATAAATGATGCTTTTGAACTGTGGTGTTGGAGAAGACTCTTGACAGTCCGTTGGAGAGCAAGGAGATCCAACCAGTCCATCCTCAAGGAAATCAGTCCTGAATATTATCATTAGAAGAACTGATGCTGAAGCTGAAATCCCAGTACTTTGACCACCTGATGCAAAGAAGTGACTCATTTGAAAAGACCCTGATGCTGGGAAAGATTGAAGGCAGGAGGAGAAGGGGATGACAGAGGATGAGCTGGTTGGATGGCATCACTGACTTGATGGACATGAGTCTGAGTAAACTCCGGGAGTTGGTGATGGACAGGGAGGCCTGGCGTGCTGCAGTCCATGGGGTCACAAAGAGTTGGACACAACTCAGTGACTTAACTGACTGAAAATTGAAAGAAACACTTCAAGTCCCTTAAGTCTTTGAGGCACAGGAGGTGAGAGAAGGTCTTCTTTGCCTCTGGTTCAGTCCTAGCATGAGTGATCTCTAAGCCAAGCACAGATTTCCTTCTGCTACAATTATTCCTGCCTTTAACTTAACTCCTGTGCATTTTCATCCTGATGTAGACTCTGCTGCTTTGGCCAGGTTTTCATAGCCTACTTTTTATTGCCCCAAAGGGGCATGAGAATGAATCCTGTCCCCAGATAGGTGGGTGAGTGAGGCCATGGGTGAGAATGTAGGAGTTAAACAAAGGAAACAAACAAACACACAGATGAAGGAGCAATCATCAACACTCTCATCCCTTATTCAGCCCTTAGCACAAGCTGCATATGTGACTATGTGTCTTTTCCAAGGATGTGTGATATCTTAAACCGCTTCATAAAGTCAAGAACTATATCTCTGAGCATGATATATTCCTCAAAGGACATAAAGCATAGCCTTAAATAGATTAGATGTTAAATATATATTTATTAAATAATTTGTTGTTGGTCAGTGTTTGATTAGAGAGAGAAGAACCAAGTTATGGAGTAAAATGAATTATTAATAAAAGCTATGTTTCCTACTTTCTCTTACCTGATCTTTATCACAAACTCAAATTGTAGGAATTGACTGCGTACTGGACCTCAAAGCTGTTGAAGCTGAACACCCACCCTCCTCTTTTGTACATATATTCTCAGGAAGAGTTCTGTGGGTGCATTTCAGAGGCAGCTGCAGGGGTGGCCTTTTTCTTTTGAGTACCAGAGCTGAGTCATTAGTGCTGGAAAACCTTAGAATTACACCACCTCCTCCCCTCCACCCACCTCTTCCCACCTAGCATCTTTAAAGAGAAGAACATTTAGATCTAGATTATTTTGGGGGTATATACTTTTTTTTATGTTGTCAACACTAAAGTCATTATCCTATTGGCTGGTTGATTTTAATTTTCCTATCATCTCAATTCCACAAAGGTTTTGAAGCAGCAATATATGCATCTGTATTAAGCATAGAAAAGGCTAGAGGAAAAATACCGTGGCTAGATTGTTTGATACAGATTAGAGTGTAATAAATGAACTAAGAATTGAAGAATCATAGTAGAATGGACTAATCAGGAAAGTCTTCTCAGAGGCAATTAATCTATGGTGATACTCTCTTTAGTCAGGGCCTGGGAATGGTATTTCTTTGGTTTTCTGCTGAGTCGCTCTTAAACTGATATGCAGGCTTACTTTTAACTAACATTCAAATTTTTCATCATGTTTATTTCAAAAGAGGGGAAAAAATGAGAAAACTGTCTAAGGAATGGGACCGTTACAGCTTGTATTGATAAGCCTAGATGTTTCACAAAGCACAACGTTTTCAATCATTATCATAGAAATAGAGAATAACCTTTAGGAGGAGAATCAGAGTTACCCAGAAGGAAAAGATAATCAGAGACATTGAAGAAACTTCCAGCAAAAGGCAAACTTTTTAAAGACTCCCACTGTGAAAATAAGTGACTGTGGTCAAACCTGCATAAAGCTTTGCTTTTCATTTTGAAGTTTTAGAGCAGGGAGAGATCTCAGAGTTTCATTTAGTTCAATCCCTTCATTTTACAGATGACAAAGCTGGGACCCAGAGAGGTTAAGTGATTCACCCATGATCACACAGTGTGGGGCAAAACCATAACTGCATTTCACATTGCCTGATCTTGGTCCTGGGAAATTTATACTACATTTTATTGCTGCTTCCAGCTGATGTCATTTTGGGGAGGAGACATCCAGGGGCCTGAGCACCATGGACCAGCAGGGAAAAGGAGAGATGCAGGAAGCACAGGAGAGCTGGACACGGTGATCTAGTGGGTAGGCTGGAACCAGCAAGGGCCAATGATTAAAACTGTACAAAGGGTATAGCAACCAATATGACATTTTCCTTGCAGAATTGAATCTTTTTATAGGATTGCCTGATCCTTCCAGAAATAAACAAATAGGTAATCCTATCAAATCATCATCAGCCCTGAATCTCAGAAGCAAGCTATGTAATGATGACACGCATGCTCAGTTGCTTCTCACTCTTTCTGACTCCGTGGACTGTAGCCACCAGGCTCCTCTGTCCATGGGGATTTCCAGGCAAGAATACCTGGAGTCGGTTGCCATTTCCTCCTCCAGGGGATCTTCCTGACCCACAGATGGAACCTGCGTCTCCTGCATCGGCAGACAGATTCTTTACCACTGAGCCACCTGGGATGCCCGTCTAATGATGACAGTTTGTGGCAAACAGTGGTTGCGTGGGAAGCTCTAACAATGCGCCAGAGTAAGTAACTCCATTCCTCAGGTCAGCGACACTTTCTAGAGCACATATGTCTCTAGATTCAGGAATGTAGGATGTCACCATGGTGTCCCTGAACACTGGAAGATCAGTAGGAAAAGATGGTGCGTTGGAATGAGGCCAGAAGACATTTCAAGGCTTGCTTTCTTCTCCTTTATGTAAAGGCGCTTTTCCCAAAGGTTGTGAACAGGGGGAATCATTTCGGAATGCTTCCTACAGTGATTGATGCTGATAAATATTTTCCTTAAAAAACTGTTCTTACCTCTGATTGTGTCCAACAGTAGTGATTATGATATATAATCTTCAAAGAAGTACATGTTCTTTCATCTTTTCCTCAGTGTATGAACAGCAGATGTGATGGTTGCTTGAGATGCTAAGTGGGCAATCTGGAATATGTTTTCTCCTCCATACCCTTTCTCTATGCCTTATGTTCAGAGTCTGTCCAGTTGACAGGATGATGAGGAATGTTTCTGCTCTGAGACTGAGTGGATGAGCGAACAGTCAGAAAAACCTTTTATTGTTCTCTGAGCTTTCCCATATGAGAGACCCCAACCATCAGCTAAGCTTCTCTTCATTGTTTTTTCTCTTAGAGAAGAGAAGCATTTAGAGATACATTTGAAGAACTCCCAAATGGGTTTCAGAGAGCTTTACATCCCTATATTAATTGGGAACAACAGTTGCATATTCACATTTTTCCTTTTACCGGATACAAAACTGCTTATAGCAAAATGGGGTGACTCTTCTTTTTTCTTTCCTATTGTCTTATGAAATAATGGGAATAAACCACTATATTAAAATGTATCTTCTTTATGCTAAATAACTGGCAATGGAGAGAATAACTGGCAGTGGGACTCCCTCTTTAAGGCAGTGTTAGCATAAATATTTTGAGAAAGAATTTACTAAATCTGAAAATTTATAGTTAGCATTCAGTTTTTGCTAAGCAATGCCCCTGTCAGTGTGAATGTACCCTTTTTTTCCTCACTTTGCTAAGTTTAGTATATATCATTAAGGATTAGACTCTTTTAAATCCCCAAGGACTGCTGGGCCCCATTTCTAAAAGACAGGATGTATGTTTCCAAATTTCCATTATCAAAGAATTTTGTAGAAACACCCTGGTTAGACTCACCAATCTTGGATGCGTTTGATTCTTTGTGTGAAATAAAACAGTCTTTCAATGCCCAAATCCTTTCAACACTGCATCTCTCTTATCTCAGTTGTTGACCCTCACAGCTTGTGAGAGGAGGAACTGTTTGGGGATTTAAAGAGGTGGCATTTTGAACTACATCTGCATGCCATCTGGATTGCTTCTCCTTAGAAGGGTTGAAACCAACAGTAAAAAGTGAGATCAGTTATGGTTATGATGTTAATAAGAGTGGTTACCAAATTACGAGGGTCTGTTGTGTAGTGGAAACCTTCTAGAGCTATCTCCCTTAAACCTCGAAAATGACCCTACAAGGAAAGCAACGTGAAGGAAAATATACATCGTCTTGGTGACTGTGGCTTCTCTGGGGGCTCAGACAGTAAAGAATCTGCCTGTAACACAGGACATGCAAGAGACCCAGGTTCAAGATCCCCTGGAGGAGGAGATGACAACCCCACTCCAGTACTCTTGCCTGGAGAATCCCATGGACAGAGAAGCATGGTGGGCTACAGTCCATGGAGGCACAAAGAGTCGGACATGACTGAGCGACTGACAGTTTCACTTTCACTTTTATGAATATAATGGGGAGAAACAATTCTAAATGTTTTATTAAGGAATAAGCCTAGAAGCAAAAATTTGATGAGTATCTACTACAAGAACAGAGAAAAGCATGCTCCTGGTAGATGTTCAGTTGAGTTCAGTTCAGTTGCTCAGTCATGTCTGACTCTTTGCGACCCCATGAACCACAGCACGCCAGGCCTCCCTGTCCATCACCAACACCCAGAGTTTACCCTTACCCATGTCCATTGAGTTGGTGATGCCATCCAACCATCCCATCCTCTGTTGTCCCCTTCTCCTCCTGCCCTCAATCTTTCCCAGCATCAAGGTCTTTTCCAGTGAGTCAGCTCTTCGCGTCAGGTGGCCAAAGTATTGGAGTTTCAGCTTCAACATCATTCCTTCCAATGAACACCCAGGACTGATTGCCTTTAGGATGGACTGGTTGGATCTCCTTGCAGTCCAAGGGACTCTCAAGAGTCTTCTCTAATACTACACTTCAAAAGCATCAATTGTTCAGCACTAACCTTTCTTTACAGTCCAACTCTCACATCCATACATGACGACTGGAAAAACCATAGCCTTGACTAGACAGACCTTTGTTGACAAAGTAATGTCTCTGCTTTTGAATATGCTATCTAGGTTGGTCATAACTTTTCTTCCAAGAAGTAAGCGTCTTTTAATTTCATGGCTGCAATCACCATCTGCAGTGATTTTGGAGCCCAAGAAAATAAAGTCTGACACTGTTTCCACTGTTTCCCCATCTGTTTCCCATGAAGTGATGGGACCAGATGCCATGATCTTCGTTTTCTGAATGTTGAACTTCAAGCCAACTTTTTCACTCTTCTCTTTCATCAAGAGGCTTTTTAGTTCCTCTTCACTTTCTGCCCTAAGGGTGGTGTCATCTGCATATCTGAAGTTATTGATATTTCTCCCGGCAGTCTTGATTCCAGCTTGTGCTTCTTCCAGCCCAGCGTTTCTCATGATGTACTCTGCATAGAAGTTAAATAAGCAGGGTGACAATATACAGCCTTGACCTGGTTCTAAGAGTTGATTATTTATATTGATCATTGCATGGATGCTATCTGTGTTCTCTACCATAACAAGTCAGATAGGACATTCGGCTGCTTCTTTGAAAACAAAACTCACCCAAGGCTTTGTGTGTGCAGTAGACTTTGTTAATAAAGATGCCAACAAAGTTATAGGGCATCCACATAAACAAATTAAATATTAAGCATCAATCTTTAAAAAATATCTTGCAGTCATATCTGCCATTGTGGGCTCCAGCATCCCAAAAGTTTGTTTCTCTCTTTTTTTCCTCTCCTCCCATAGTCTTCTCCTCCCTTCTCTTAATATTCATTATCTCTTATCCTTTCTAACTAGCGCATACCTAGTTCTTGTTCATTTTGAATGCAGATCAGTTGAATAATCTGTTCTTTCTGTTAACTAACTTACGCAGGGTTTCACCTTCCACCTCAAATGACTTAACTAGAAAAATAACTTCATAAAACAAGGATAGATCCTTTCCTATGAGGAATTCTGATGGCATCTGTTAAGGTAGTAGTAGTGTTTTAACCTCGTACCTATAAATCGCCAACTTTCACTCTTACTAGTTCATCCATACAAATAAGCATACAAAGTAGTATACACTTCATTCATTTTTGGTGATAAACTTACCACCAAGGCTGCTGTGGATAAGAAAATGAGCCAGATAGTGTTTTAGTTTGGTTATATTAAAATGCTACCAGGATATTCCACTTTCCTGGGTCCATTCCTTACAACATAGGGAAATAGGAGTTCTCTTTGTCTATGGACATGACCTATTTTGACTGCTTTAACTGTTTCTTTACACTAAACCTGGTTTTCTTTCAGTTTTTTATCTTGGTATGGGGGTCATGATTCCTGGTTGTAAAGAACAGAACCTTCTCAGACTGGTTTAAGAAGATATTAGTTAAAGGGATTTAGTTAGCTCACAGACCATGAGAATTGCAAGATTTCCAGTTTCATAAGTTATGCAGCAAAGAGTAATACCCAGATATCTTTAAAAAGGGAGACAGAGGAGACAAAAAAATCTTAGATATTTTGTAAAATCAACATGATTTGAAGATTAATTGCATATGGATATAAGAGAAGGAAGAAAGTAAATATAAACCTCATATTTGTGATTTAAAAGCTAGTGATTTGATAATTTCATTTATTGGAAATTGTAGGCATTTGTCATGTTTGGCCGTTCAACATCTTTTTAATTCCCTTCTTGGGCCTGAAAAATTTTTATGTGACAATATTGTCACACCAAATTGGAAGCTGGAATTTATTTTCACAGCTCCTTTTATTGCTACTCTGCATTAATAGGAACGCTAATAGGAGATACTTGTTTTTTCCCAAAAAGAGTAGCATGAGGAAACAGCATGTATAAATTCAGTCTTCGAGTTAGCATTGTGGAAGGTTCTAGAGATTTTGCCTTCTGCTTTGGATCATCTTCCTTTGAGCCACAGTATTGCTTCTCAGAAGTGGAAGCCACAGCGTTGTTTTGCTGGAACAGCTCTAACGGGACACAACTTGAGTCTGAATCCTGGCTGCAAAACTTCCAGTTTTTCTGCTATCCCCTCCAGCTTCTCATCAACTAGTCTTCCTCTCCTGCCAGTCTGTGTTTTCCAGTGTAGCCATTCATCCTTTTAAGTGGAAAACTAGTAATGTCGCTCCCCTAATAAGATCTCACCAGTGGGCATTTTCTTGGCCTGAGGAATAGTTTCAAAACTCCTAAGGTATTAGTTTTTTAGCGATGCCATAGCAAATTCCCACACACTTGGGTGGCTTAAAACAAAGTAAAAGTATTCTCATAAACATTCCAGACACGAAAGATCTAAAGTCAACTTGTCACGGAAGCTAGGCCAATGCTGTCTCCAGTCTCTAGGGGAGGGTCCTTCCTTGCTTCTGCTAGGCTCTGATAGCCCCAGGCTTTGCTTGGTTTGTGGCTGCATGATGGCCCTCTCTGTACTCTGTCTTTGCATGGCTTTCTCCCCTTCTTCTTCTTTTTTTTTTTTTTAAAGATATTTTTAATGTTTTTAAAGTCTTTATTGAATTTATTACAATACTGCTTGTTTTATGTTTTGATTCTTTAGCCTCAAGGTATGTGGGATCTTACCTCACTGACCAGGGGTTGAGCCCACATCTTCTGCATTGGAAGGCGAAGTCTTTTTTCTTTTAAATTAAATTTGTTTATTTATTTTTGGCTGTGCTGGGTCTTTGCTGCTGCGTGGGCCTTTCTCTAATTGTGGTGAATGGGGGCTTCTCTCTTGTTGCAGAGTTTAGGCTCTAGGGTGTGTGAGCTTCCGTAGTTGTGGTTCGTGGGCATAGTCTGCTCTGTGGCACATGGGATTTTCCTGGATCAGGGATCTTCCTGTCTCCTGTGTTGGCAGGCAGATTCTTTACCACTGAGCCACCAGAGAAGCCTGGGAAGGTGAAGTCGTAACCCTTAGATTGCCACGGAAGTCCCTCTTCTCTCTTTATAAGAAAATCAGTCACATCAGATTAGGACCTTCCCAGTCATTATGCATGGCTGACGCTTTAGTCACTAAGTCGTGTCTGACTCTTGTGACGCCATGCCCTGTACCCTGCCCTGCTCCTCTGTCCATGGGGTTCTCCAGACAAGAATACTGGAGTGGGTTGCCATTTCCTTCTCCAGGGGATATTCCCGACCCAGGGGTTGAACCTGGGTCTTCTGCCCTTGCAGGCAGATTGCTTCCTGACTGAGCTATGAAGGAAGCCCCATTATGCCTGGGTGCATGCTAAGTGGCTTCAGTCATGTCTGACTCTTTGTGATGCTGTGGACTGGAACCGGCCAGGATCCTCTGTCCATGAGACTCTCCAGGCAGGAATACTGGAGTGGGTTGCCGTGCCCTCCTCCAAAGGATCTTCCCAACCCAGGAACTGAAGCTGAGTCTCTTATGTCTCCTACATTGGTGGGTGGGTTCTTTACCACTAGCGCCACCTTGTCTTAAATGGATTACAACTGCAAGATCCCATTTTCAAATGAGGTCCTGTTCACAGGTGGTGGTGGTTAGGATGTCAACAAGTCTCTTTTGGGGGGCGGGGACACAATCCAACACAGTGGTGGCTCAGGAGGTAAACTGCATGTGAGCCTGTGTGCTTTTCCAGTCTCACCTTAGTCATCTGCCTCTCCCCGCCTCTCCCCTCCAGCAACTCCTGACTTCTCTCATGTTTCTGAAATCATCATGTCCTCTCGGATCCTATGCTTACAAGTGCATTCCCTCTCCCTGGGGGACACTCTGCTTCCACCGCCTTCCCTCCAGTTCTCACCTGTCCCTTCCATCTCCTGAACCCTCTACACTGGATTAATTACCTCTTCTTTGTGTTTTCACAGCGAATTGGACTTTCTCCATCATAACCAACACATCACAATTTATAGTGATTTCTTGTCCAATACCTATGTCCAAGAAATCTGGGATATTGTCTAGAGCCCCAGTATTAGCATTGTGCTTGTCATATAGTAGACTTTCAATTAGAAAAATAAATCTGGCAGTGCTCTGGTAGTTTTGAATACCTGTGAACCTCTTGGCTGTTTAGCTCTGGGTCTTGTCAGAAGTCACTAGCATGGTGTCAGGCAATACTCTTCAATACAGGATCCTGTTCCTGAGAATAAACTACAGTTCTTGGAAGGTTGTATGTCACAGAAACTCCCTACTGTCTCCTCAGCATAGGAATGACCTCTGATAATAGTCCTGTGGTAATCTCTTATTGGCAGGCTGGATGTTCAGGTAACTTAATGAGAACATTATTTCACAATATGTTTTAGACTTTTCTCACTTCTCTTTGATTTACGGAAGTCTTTTATAACTTAATTTTATACTAGGCATTACAATGATAATTAATCTATTTCTAATTATGGTAATCATTATCAGTTGCTAGCCATGTCAAGGTTTCAAGCACCAAATCTAAAATCAGTGTTTTGTGCAACTGCCGTAAATTACTGATTGTTTAGATGAACGGTTTAGCATTCAAGACTGAGTTTCTGATTCATATTCTGTATTCTGTGTCAACTCCTCTCTCAGGTACTCACACCATGGGAGGAAGGCTTGGTATTCTTCAAATGGCAGCTAATACAAATGTATTTCAGATTAATCTTTGACTCCTGTTTCTCTTTTTATGGGTGAATATGAGTATGTCTGTGTTAATAATTCAAAAACACCTTTGAAATGCACTAATTGAACATTAGTATCTCATTCTCTGAACATTCCCACCCTTTCTGCTCTCTTTTTGGTTCTTGGAAGAAATGTATTTTAATGTATTTTAATTTTTTTAAAAAACTCCTCTTATTGTACTGTAAGTTGCACAAAGGCTTTAAAGGTAAAAGAAATAAAAATTCATTTGAGGAAACCCTTTATCAAATTTTCTGCTAAGTTAATTTAAGGAGTACCTAACTACCAGCCTTATTTATATAACAATATATATAGTAATCCCCTGGAAAAGGAAATGGCAACCTACTCCAGTATTTTTTTTTTATAGGAATACTTATTATTTATTTATTTTATTTTTAAAATTTATTTTTTTTTAGTTGAAGGATACTTGCTTTACGGAATTTTGTTGTTTTCTGTCAAACCTCAACAGCCATAGGTATACATATGTCCCCTCCCTCTTGAAACTTTCTCCCATCTCTCTCACTACCCCACCCCTCTAGGTTGATACAGAACCCCCATTTGAGTTCCCTGAAAAATACAGCAAATTCCCATTGGCTAACTATTTTCCATATTATAATGTAAGTTTTCATGTTACTCTCTCCATACATCTCATCCTCTCTTCCCTCAATGTGAGTAACTGAGAAGTTATGTATGGTACATATACACAATGGAATATTACTCAGCCATAAAAAGGAACACGTTTGAGTCAGTTCTAATGAGGTGGATGAACCTAGAGCCTGTTGTACATAGTGAAGTAAGTCAGAAAGAGAAGGATAAATATTGTATACTGACACTACAGTGTTCTTGCCTGGATAATCCCATGGATGGAGGAGCCTGGTGGGCTACAGTCCATAGAGCCAGACACAACTGAGCAACTTCACTTTCACTTTCATATATAGTAACAAAGGGATGCTCCTTAGTGGCATACTTTGTCCTAAGAAATTACTGAATGTCAAAGTCCAACATAACATATATATCTGTTTTGTGAAAGTGAAAGTGTTAGTCGCTTAGTTGTGTCTGACTCTTTGTGACCCCATGGACTGTAGCCTACCAGATTCCTGTGTCCATGGAATTCTCCAGACAAGAGTATTGGAGTGGGTTGTCATTTGCTTCTCCAGGGGATCTTCCTGACCCAGGGATCGAACCCAAGTCTCCTGAATTGCAGGTGGATTCTTTACTGTCTGATCCACCAGGGAAATCTTAATCTGTTTCTAATCTCTGTCTGTTCTCTACTCAACACACACAAATGCACACACACACACAGATACACACAGACACTTAATTGGAATTATATGAGTGCAGGAACCACTGTCTGTTCACCCCTGTTTACCCAGCAGGGTATCCAACAGGCTAATGAAGAATCATAGAGCTGCTGTGGGCGTGTCTTTAAAAGCAAAGCCCCTCCTGCTTTGTTCCTCCACTCACGTTTCCATCTTCCTCCTCCTCTCCAGGGGTTCCATGATTTTGCAAAGTGCCTATCAAAGGATTCAGAGGACTGATTCATTTGAATTGAAAAATTACGTCTTTATTTTCACTTACTTCCTAGTGATACTTAACATTTTCATCAGCTGAGTGTAAGCCACAAAGCTGTATTTTTGATCTTTTCATTTTATTGGGGAGGCATTTACCTGGTGATTTAACAGATCCCCAGCATATCAAGAGTGATAGCAACATGGGTCAAGTGTTGTATTCACTTCCAGGGGATCAACTCCATGCTGTTTAGTTCCTAAGTCGTTGGCTGACTCTTTGTGGCCTCATGGACTGTAGCCTGCCGGACTCCTCTGTCCATGGGATTTCCCAGGCGAGAATGCTGCGGTGGGTTGCCATTTCCTCCTCCAGGGGATCTTTCCCACCCAGGGATCGAACCTGCATCTCTACATTGGCAGGCAGATTCTTTACCACTGAGCCACCAGTGAAGCCCTTAACTGTGTAATAACTGTAATTTTGTAAATTAAAGCACTGTTTAAAAAGAAAGCCTTATATTATGTGCCACCTGAGATCATCTTGCCCTCACCCTTGTCTTATTGTAGCTGTTACTGAGGCAACCAGCAATTTGTGGATGCTCACCAGCACACGCAGAACCAATATGGCCATACTTCTGGCAGATTGTGCTGCAGACCTCTCATCTCGTCTCTGGGGTTTTCTCCTGTATATGTACATGTGCAGTTCAGAAGCATGGAGGAGTTAACACACCTGATGGGAGAGGTAGGTAGATATATTTTCCATATTTCTTTGTTTTTATGTTTCTTGGAGATGGCAGAAGTCCTTCCTCTACAAAGGTGTAATATTTGTGTTTGCTTTCATTACCCCCTCCCTCTTCAAGCCCCATTCCAGAAGGAACACAGAATGCCTAATCTAATGACAGAATTGCCTTAGATCAAAGAATACATTCAGTATAAAGAGGGAGAAGAATATAGAGCCATCCCTTAGTATCTGCAAGGGGTTGATTTCAGAACCCCCACAGATAACCAAAATGTACAGTTGCTCAAGAACCTTACATAAAGTGGCGTAGTATTTGCTCATAACCTTTGCATATCCTCATAAATCATTTCTAGATTACCTATAATACTTAATGCAGTGTAAATGCTAGGTAAATAAATATAAATACACTATGCAAATAAAATAGTTGCCTATGCAGAGCAAATTCAGGTTTTGCTTTCCTGGAAATTTCTGGAATTTTTTTCAGATATTTTTCATTTGTAGCTGGTTGAATCTGTGGGTACAGAAGGCTGACTGTATTAAGTATTGTGTATACATCTTATTTAAAGTATATGCAGGGTACATTATGAGAAATGCTGGGCTGGATGAAGCATAAGCTGGAATCAAGATTGCCGGCAGAAATATCAATAACCTCAGATAAGCAGATGTCATCACCCTTATGGCAGAAAGAGAAGAACTAAAGAGCCTCCTGATGAAAGAGGAGAATGAAAAAGTTGGCTTAAAACTCAACATTCAAAAAACTAAGATCATGGCATCCAGTCCATCACTTTATGGCAAATACATGGGGAAACAATGGAAACAGTGACAGACTTTATTTTTGGGTGCTCCAAAATCACTGCAGATGGTGATTGCAGCCATGAAATTAAAAGATGTTTGCTCCTTGGGAAAAAAGCTATGACCAACCTAGACAGCATATTAAAAAGCAGAGACATTACTTTACTAACAAAGGTCCATCTGGTCAAAGCTACGGTTTTTCCAGCAGTCATGTATGGATGTGAGAGTCGGACTATAAAGAAAGCTGAGTGCCGAAAAATTGATGCGTTTGAGCTGTGGTGTCGGAGAAGACTCTTGAGAGTCCGTTATACAGCAAGGAGATCCAACCAGTCCATCCTAAAGGAGATCAGTCCTGAATATTCATTGGCAGGACTGATGCTGAAGCTGAAGCTCCAATGTTTTCACCACCTGATGTGAAGAACTGGCTCATTGGAAAAGACCCTGATGCTGGGTAAGATTGAAGGCGGGAGGAGAGGGGACAACAGAGGATGAGATGGTTGGATGGCATCACTGACTCAATGGACATGAGTTTGAGTAAACTCCAGGAGTTGGTGATGGACAGGGAGGCCTGGCGTGCTGCAGTCCATGGGGTCTCCTAGACTGAGCGACTGAACTGAATGGAACTGAACTGCTTTACTGATGGGACACCATGTCCTTCCTACAAGGCTGAGCTCCATTCTGGAGGCCAGTGTGCTGGCAGCATGTTGGGCGCTTCGTCTCTTAGCATTTTGCAAGTAGATGTAGAGCTTTCAGATTATAGTGATCATTGCTTGCTCTCTTTAGAACTGGAAGAATCCATCCGTGGGGACTGCTGTATAAGACAGATTTGAGTGAAGGGTAACATTCTGTCCTCAGTTTTGCTTGAGCTTACCTGCCAGTTTTGTCTTTTCTTAAAATGAATGTTTTCCTGGATAGCCTGTCCATTTCCCCTGCAAAAATACAGACACCTGTTGCACAGTGTTTAGTATCTGAATGGACCCGTACCTGGGACATAAGATATGATACATTTATACTGGCAAATAGAAAAAAAGTATGAAGTTTGCCAGAAGACACCGTTATTTTATTCCACTTAAGTATGCATAATCACTTGACTCTCCTTCAGTTCTGGTAGATGTTAGCTTCTGTGACTTAGGATGACATTTTTAAGTATAATTTTTTTCAGTAATAACTGATCAAAGGTCATTTTTTCTCTAAGTTTAGTACTAAGCAACACAGTAGTACATCAACTCCCCTTTGAGTCATAGTTGAGCTTCTTATTCTCTTTTCAGGGCTCAAATAGTTGATAGCTATTAGTGTTTGTATAGAAAATTTTTTAGTAAATTCTTTGGCATCTATTGTAAAAACAGTTTTGACTGATGAGCTTCTGGGAGGCTGAATATTTGAAGGAGAAAAAGAAGTGAACACTGATGTATTCCGTGCTTGGTCAAACCTGTTGCAACTAGAGTTAGATTTAGTTTGTTAAGAATTTTGTTATTAATAAGTCATGCAGAGCAGAGAAAATCTGAAAGCACTAAGCCAGCAATAAATCAGCAGGTAACAAATATTCACTTGTGGCTGATTTTGTACTATTTTTGTTGATAGCACAACAGAGCTGAGACACTTTGATTCTTGTCTAGTTAGAAAATGACAGCTCTGTTTTCTTGTCCTAACCCTGAGTATCTTCTATCATGTCAGTAGCTTTTGTAATATTAACTTTGATCTGTCTGTTTACATGAATTATAAAGATATAAATAAGTGCATGGTAGGATCTTGAATTTTTATAAATATTTATTTTTTTGTGACTTAATTAGTTTAGTGTTTTATTTTATTTATTTTTTTATTTTACTTTACAATACTGTATTGGTTTGCCATACATCAATATGAATCTGCCACAGGTGTACATGAGTTCCCAATCCTGAACCCCCCCTCCCACCTCCCTCCCGAGGAAACCAGAATTGAAAGAGACATGTGTACCCCAATGTTCACTGCAACACTGTTCATAATAGCTAGGACATGGAAGAAACCTAGATGTCCATCAGCAGATGAATGGATAAAAAAGCTGTGGTACATATACACAATGGAGTATCCCTCAGCCATTAAAAAGAATACATTTGAATCAGTTCTAATGAGGTGGATGAAACTGGAGCCTATTATACAGAGTGAAGTATGTGAGAAAGAAAAACACCAATACAGTATACTAACACATATATATGGAATTTAGAAAGATGGTAATGATAACCTTGTATGTGAGACAGCAAAAGAGACACAGATGTATAAAACAGACTTTTGGACTCTGTGGGAGAAGGAGAGGGTGGAATGATTTGGGAGAATGGCATTGAAACTTTTTGTTTTTTAGAGTGTTTATGCAACAAGTGAGAAAAAGGAATGAGTCTATTTTTAACAACATACAATAAGTCAGCCTGATTTGCTTGTCAAACTCTTTTAATTAGCATATCCCTGAGAATGAGCTATATATAAAGATACTGTTGCTTTGTAATTTTTCCTAAATAAGACGAGGTTTGAAAATTTCATAGATACAAGTCTCTTAAACCAAGGTAGTTGAATTTATACTCTAAACCTCAAACTTCATATTTCAGTAAGCCATGAATCTTCTGTTACAAAGATTTAGTACTATCTCCCACACCAGTGAGACCAACACAGAGATATTTTATTATTATTTTTAAATTTTGAAATATTCTTTCTGACTCCAAGCTTTTGTTGGCTTAGCTAAATCCTGTATCTCTTTCCAATTCTCCTTAACTAATGCTTCTTACAGGAGGTCCTTTCGCACCTTCTAATCTGTGTTATGTCTATTAACCTCCTTAGTATTTGTATTTCTTACACTTTCCCTTTTCACAATGAAACATATACCCATTGTACCCGTGGTTTTCAGGTTCACATTTATCTCTAGGATTTCTTCTGATTCCAATTCTCCTATAGGTAAAAACCTAAGCTTTAGACAAGATACAAGAAAGCAATGATCTGAAAGCACTGGAGAGTTAAAACAGGCATAATCTGGTGGGAGAATTGAAACTTGTAAGAATGGACTAGAGCCCATTGAGTTTCTTGTCTTTATGGTTTTGATGCTGAGGGTAGACCAGCGTTACCACAGTACAGGGTGTGTACCGTGAACAATAGAAATCGGAAGTCTTTATGGTCTGAAGAACAGAGTATGTATTTGGAAGACATTAGCCATGAAGGAGAGGACAACTCCTGGGGTGGAGAAAACCAGAGAGAGGGAGCCCCAGATTCTATTAAAAAATGAAATGCTGGTTGAGGCTCTGACTGACTGACTTCTTGATCCTACAAGGCTGAAGAAGTCTCAAGTCTTCACAGCTGATGTTGAAAGGCTGAACTGAAATTAAGCTGCACAAAGGAGAGTTGGCCTACTAGGTGCAACCAAGTAAATTGCCTATAAAGACAAAAGCATCAGTAGTCTTTTGAGGAGCATGACAAGGTGCAGCATCTCTATGACATAGTATTTACAGGGTTTAGGATGCAGGATTACTCAGCATAAGGTGAATCAGTCTCAAAAGAAAAGGAATTCAACTGACATCAATCATGAAATGATTCAAATGTTGAAATGATCTCAGATTTTAAAGCAGTTATTATATTGATTCTCAGAGAAGTTTTTTTTTTTAAAGCTAATACACAGAAACCTGTGAAATCTCAGTAGAGAAATAGAACTAAATGGAAATTCTAGAGCTAAAAAAAAATAGCCAAAATTAAAATTCCCCAGATAGGGTTATCATCAAAATAGAAATGAGAGGGGAAGTCATCAGTGAATTTAAGGATGACTCAATAGGAGACTAATCTGAAGACAGAGAAAATAAAATTGAAAAAAACTGAGCAGAACCTTGGGGACTTGTGGGCAATAACAAAACAGCAAAAACAAAAGGAGAGCATAATCAGACTGCTGAAAGCCAAGGATAAAGAGGAAATTTTGAAGCAATTGGAGAATAATGATATTTTATGTGAGAAGTACAAGGAAAATGAACCTATGATGAAAGAAATCAGAACAGTGGGGGAAAAGGGGCAGGAACTACCTGGAAATAGACATGAGAAAACTTTTGGGGGTTGATATCATGATAGAGATTTGGGTCACACAGGTGTGTACCTTTATTAGAGCAGCAAATATCCACTTAAGATTAGTGTATCTAATCTCATTATGTGTAAACATAAATTTTACATTAAAAGAAAAAAAAAACTAAGCTAAAAGTTACAGTTTATTGTCACAAACTTTAAAAACTCTGAGGAAAAAGACCCAGCTCATTTCCCATCATTGTATGCCTTGTGCTGAATACAGTGCATGACATAGGATACATGCTCAGTAAACTTTTGTTGAATTAAATTTGATTGTGTATTCCTTTTTCATTTGTGCTGATCTAATGAAGATGAGTAGATCATGATCAAAGTTCCAAAAAATAAGCAGGAAGACAAAATAAGAAATCTATAATTGTTAGCATAATGCGCTATTGAGAATTTAAATGTAGCATGTTGTATAGTTATATGTTAGAGTTTGCAGTTTTGGATCTTCCATTGTCCTATACCAAGTGCCTAATGTAAGTCAAGAATTCAACATACATGACCTCAGAGAACATACATGTTATCTACAGGAACACTGCAAAGTAAATATTACTATGTCCCTTTTTTCAGTTGAGCAAATAGAGACTAAAGAAATGTAAAGGATTGGGATTATGTGGCTATCAGTTAGGATATGAGCAGGAAACAGTTATTTCCAGATGGCTAAATAAAGAGGATTTAATGCCAACCTACATATAGAGGTATGGGTAAGCGGAGTAAAAAAGGGTTGATGAAACACTTAAGGAAGCCACTATAGCCACCCTTATTTCTAGAGGGAGCAAGTGAGGAGATTGTATTTTTAGAGCCCCGTGAGAACTGGAGTTATAGAGGAGGCATAATCTGGTGGGAACTCTAATGCTGTAGAGTCTTGCAGCTATTACCAGAGCTGTGATATAAAAGAAGGAAAAGACACTCAACCCCTATCACTGCCTGCCATCATATCTCCTGCAGGGGCCTCCCACTGGTTGAACCCAACTGGATGCTGCAGCTAAGGGATCTATCTGCCAGCGTCGGCCTCCAGGACACAGAGCAGGTCAGAGGAAAATGGAGAATATCATGGGTTCAGAGTGCCTGGAAGTTAACTAGTACTTGTAGCCATGTCCTGGATGGCATCACCGACTCGACGGACACGAGTTTGGGTGAATTCGGGAGTTGGTGATGGACAGGGTGGCCTGGCGTGCTGCAGTTCATGGGGTCGCAAAGAGTCGGACATGACTGAGTGACTGAACTGAACTGAACTGAACTGTAGCCGTATCCAGACTGGAGCCCACGTTCTGTGTCTTCCAGGCCCTTGTTCTTTCTTATGTATCATGTTGACTTTCATTTTAGACGGAAGAATTTTAGTAGCAACCATGGATTTTATTATCATGGCTACATAGCTGCTGAACTCGGTTCCACTTTCAGCAGTCAGAAGGTTATCACAGAGTTGCTGAGTTTAGATGTGAATTGGAGAATGGGAATGAACTCCTATTAACCTGGCTTCGTTCTTTGATCATTAGTACAGACAGCCCAACCGTCTTTCAAGTTCAGCATAGAATTGTCCCCAGGTTAGTAGACTTTCTTAGGACTTTCACATGAATGAAACTGAGTTACTAATTAAATGCCATAAGGCTAACTGATGGATGGTTACTCTTTAATGTGACATTTTAGAGCAGAAAAGACAGGGATTAAGATAATTGTTCTCCAGCTAGCTAAATGAAATGTAGCTAAGAAAAAGAACTAGGGTGCAGGGTCTGGCTTCAATTATTTCCAGCCCAGCAGGTCTTTTAGAAAATGTCTTTTAGAACTGCCAGCCCTATCCAATTGTCTTGGCAGCATGAAACACAGACTCCTTCTCATGAAATGTGGCTGAAAATGCAGATCAAATGAAATATTCTTTTCTAAGTGTTAATTAAACTAGTTAATTAATCTCACTGAGCCTCAGCTTCTCATATCCAAAATGGGGATGATAATAATGTATACCTCATATGATGGTTGTGAAATTTAATGAGATAGTAAACAAAGCACTTTCGACAATGCTTGGAAAATAAGCATTCAATAAATGTTAGCTGTCATCATCATTGTTATTATTTTACTTTGTGCTGAGAAATGACCTTTGCCCTCTTTTTGATCTAGTTCTCTTTTTTAGGCTGTCAAGAACTTCTGAGATTTCTCTCCCTATTGTTTTTTCATTTTCTGTAAAACTCTTTTGTTGTCTGGGCAGAGACACTTTCACACTGGTATTTGTAATTTTGGTAACTTTAAGGTATCCTGAATAAGAGTCCCCACGTGGCATTGCCCTGGGAAATAAGCCATATATTCATAGGTTCATTCTGGAATGAAACCCTGCAAATAGACTGTGACCCACATCTTATTTACATGTGCTTAAAAGGAAGCAGGGGTCGGCATTTATATCACAGGAGATTTATTGATCAAGACCTTTACATGTCAACATCTTCCGCTTCAAGTTGACTCCTAATCTTTAGTCTTCTCTGCTCTTTTTAGTAAGAGACTTGAGGTTCAAATTCTGAGAAAACCATTTATCAGTAAGTGACTGTGGGTAACTCATATGCCATTCCCTTGCCTCAGTTTCCATATCTGTAAAATAAAGGTGACATTGTGTCTTCTCTATGTGTGTATTTGCCAGCAGAATGGAGTGTCTAGAATATATAATGGGGTCTTATTAAATATTAATTAAATCTCAAAACTCGACCTTCTTTGGTCTGGGATGGGATTCAAAAGAGCAATTCCTACTGTAACTCCTCCACAGACTTCAAATGTTTCTTCCCAGATGGTTAGATGAAGAGAATTTAGTGACAACCTGCATATAGAGGTGTGGGTATGGTACAGGGCATGAAACGGCGATAGTAAGGTACTCAGAGATCGCAGCTGAAGAAAGCTGTTGCCTTTAAAAAATGCACAATGTGAGAGTTGTGAGTTAAGTTTTATTTGGGGCAAAATGTGGACTATAGCCTGGGAGACAGTGCCTCAATTAGCTCCAAGAAACTGCTCCAAAGAAGTAGAGAGGAAGGTCAGTATACATGTGGTTTTGGTGAGAAGGCAATACATGCAACCAAGAACTTTTTTTTTTTTTTTTGAGAATGATTCTGCTTGTCAAGAGGAGCAGTCATCACCATGAAGGATTTTAGTGCTTTTATAGATATGAGGAGATACAAGACTTGGGCTCTGAAAATATCTAAGTATCTGAAGATCTGTTCTGCCAGTTTTTCCCCTGGGCATAGAG
This sequence comes from Oryx dammah, assembly GCF_014754425.2. Classification (NCBI taxonomy): domain Eukaryota; kingdom Metazoa; phylum Chordata; class Mammalia; order Artiodactyla; family Bovidae; genus Oryx; species Oryx dammah. The sequence continues at coordinate 9,552,396 of NW_024070210.1, read as the reverse complement.
TGCCTCATTTTTGCTCTCCTTTCTGAACTCCTTTCTGGGGGTGTTGAAATTCAGCAGCTGCAGCAGCACATGGCTCAGTCCTTGCAGAGTGAGACGCTAAGTGCCAGATCAGTTCACTTCAGTTGCTCAGTTGTGTCTGACTCTTTGTGACCCCATGGAATACAACATGCCAGGCTTCACTATCCAACACCAACTCTGGGAGCTTGCTCAATTCCTGTCTATCGAGTCAGTGATGTCATCCAATCATCTCACCCTCTGTCACCCACTTCTCCTGCCTTCAGTTTTCTTTCCCAGCATCAGGGTCTTTTCCAGTGAGTCAGTTCTTCCCATCAGGTGGCCAAAGTATTGGACTTTCAGCTTCAGCATCAGTCCTTCCAATGAATATTCAGGACTGATTTCCTTTAGGATGGACTGGTTGGATCTCCTTGCAGTCCAAGGGACTCTTTGAGTCTTCTCCAACACCACAGTTCAAAAGCATCAGTTCTTCAGTGCTCAGTTTTCTTTATATGGTCTAATACTTACATCCATATGAGAACTGGAAAAACCATAGCTTTGACTAGATAAATCTTTCTTGGTAAAGTAATGTCTCTGCTTTTTAATATGTTGTCTAGGTTGGTCATAGCTTTTCTTCCAAGGAGCAAGTGTCTTTTAATTTCATGGCTGCAGTCACCAGCTGCAGTGATTTTGGAGCACAAGAAAGTAAAATCTGTCACTGTTTGTATTGTTTCCCCATCTATTTGCCATGAACTGATGGGATTGGATGCATGATCTTATGCTGGGGTCCAGCCCCGGTGGATCCAGGGAATTCGAAGGGTGGATGGAGTCGGCAAGGAGAGATTTATTTAATTAGAAATATAAGATTAGATTAGGAAAGAATAGTGTAGTAGGAAAATTAGTGGAGAAAAGAGGCTGAGTAACTTGGTTTACGTGGAGAACTAATAAAACCTGGAGACAAGAGGTTTGCACCATCTATGTTAGGCCACTCGTGCCCGTTTTAATAGTAGAGGGTGCCCTGCCTTGGGCTCCCTCTCACGTGGGTCTTAGAAGCCAGGGCAAGTAAGTAGACACGGCGAGCCTCCACGCCCCAGATGGGAATTCAGCCAGAAAATAGAGTAAAGAAGACACGGGGTGACCAAGCTGCTTTGGTGATTGAGGCCCCAATAACTTTATTTTTTTAAAGGACTTTTATACCTTTCCCACAAATGATGTTGTGTACATTATCTTCTGGCCTTGGAGGCCTGTGAAACATTTTAAGACCCTCTTTTGATAAAGGCTGCTCAACCAGAAAACTCATTTTACCTTGAAGTGTTTTTTCTTTATATTTCTAATCTATGTCAGCCTCAGAAAGTATCAAACAGAGTTACAATTTCAGGAAGCAAAGGTGCAGTAAGTTACAACAAAGAAAGAACCAATTAGCTCAAAAGTCTGATGTGGTCAGTTTCAAGGCCACACTTGTTTTTTCTTACATTCTAACTATGTTAAAGAATGTGCTCCCAGGTGCACAGTGGATAAGAGATATGGGAACTTAGCAACAAGCATTGGCTCAACAGTGAAATCTTATACCAGCGCTACTCTAATAACTTTTAACTCTTTGAAAGGCTTTATGTTTCAGGCTTCCCCTGCCTCTCACAGTTGGGGGGGCTATAAACAATCACATGCGTAGTTGTAAAAGTACCGGTAAGGCAAGTTAGAGAGCCATCAGAGGGGTTTGAGCTGAAACAGTCCTTTCTATGCAGGAGACTGTTAACTGAAGCCCTAAGTTAATTCCTTTTAGAGGAAGGTGATCAGGGATGGCCCCCTGTTATGTCAGAAGAGTGGAAAGCACAGTACAATAAGGCAAGCAGACTCTGGTTTTGGGGGGTAGATGTTCAGAAAAACCCAGGGGGAATCCCTGAAGCCAGATCACGCCTTTGCATATGTCAGGCTTCCTTCCTCATGAACTTTGCCACCGGTGGGATTCCTCACGCTGGCTCCTGGCAATCTTAGTTTTTTGAATGTTGAGTTTTAAGCCAACTTTTTCACTTTCCTCTTTCACTTTCAACAAGAAGCTCTTTAGGTCTTTGGTTTCTGTGATAAGGGTGGTGTCATCTGCATATCTGAGGTTATTGATATTTCTCCCAACATTCTTGGTTCCAGCTTGTGCTTCATTCAGCCCAACATTTTGCATGATGTACTCTGCATATATGTTAAATAAATAGGGTGGCAGTATATAGCCTTGACGGACTCCTTTCCCAATTTGGAACCAGTCCGTTGTTCCATGTCTGGTTCTAACTGTTGCTTCTTGACCTGCACACAGATTTCTCAGGAGGCAAGTAAGGTGGTCTGGTATTCCCATTTCTTCAAGAATTTTCCACAATTTGTTTTGATCTACATAGTCAAAGTCTTTAACATAGTCAATGAAGCAGAAGTAGATGTTTTTCTGGAATTCTCTTGCTTTTCATGTGATCCAATGGATGTTGGCAATTTGATCTCTGATTCCTCTGCCTTTTCTAAATCCAGCTTGAACATCTGGAAGTTCTCCATTCATGTACTGTTAAAGCCTAGCTTGGAGAATTTTGAGCATTACTTTGCTATTGTGTGAGATGAATGCAAATTTTGCGGGAGTTTGAACATTCTTTGTCATTGCCTTTCTTTGAGATTGGAATGAAAACTGACCTTTTCCAGTCCTGTGGCCACTGCTGAGTTTTCCAAATTTGCTGGCATATTGAGTGCAGCACTTTCACAGCATCATCTTTCAGGATTTGAAATTGCTTAGCTGGAATTCCGTCACCTCCACTAGCTTTGTTGTAGTGATGCTTCTTAAGGCCCATTTGACTTCACATTCCAGGATGTCTGGCACTAGGTGAGTGATCACACCATTGTGATTATCTCGGTCATGAAGATCTTTTCTGTATAGTTCTTCTGTGTATTCTTGCCACCTCCTCTTAATATCTTCTGCTTCTGTTAGGTCCATACCATTCTGTCCTTTATTGTGCCCATCTTTGTATGAAATGTTCCCTTGGTAGCTCTAATTTTCTTGAAGAGATCTTTATTCTTTCCCATTCTATTGTTTTCCTCTGTTTCTTTGCACTGATCACTGAGGAAGGCTTTCTTATCTCTCCTTGCTATTCTTTCAGTTCAGTTCAGTCGCTCAGTCATGTCTGACTCTTTGCGACCTTTTAGAACCCTGCATTCAAATGGGTTTATCATTCCTTTTCTCCTTTGCCTTTCACTTCTCTTCTTTTCTCAGCTATTTTTAAGGCCACCTCAGATAATCATTTTGCCTTTTTGCATTTCTTCTTGTGGTGGATGGTCTTGATCACTGCCTTCTATACAGTGTTATGAACCTCCATCCTTAGTTCTTCAGGCGCTCTATCTATCTATGCTCTAATCCCTTGAATCTATTTGTCCCTTCCACTGTATAATTGTAAAGGATTTGATTTAGGTCATACCTGAATGGTAGTGGTTTTCCCTACTTTCTTCAGTTTAAGTCTGAATTTTGCAAGGAGTTCATGATCTGAGGCACAGTCATTTGTGGTAACTGCTAATTTGTAATTGAGAAAGCCATTGCAATCCCTTAGTTCTGGAGGAGCCAAGAGACAGGAAATGCCTTTTCTGGAGCCTGTGAGAACTGGAGATATATAGGAAAGATAATCTGATATTCCTCTGCTAGGTCCATTGTTTCTCAGATTTGTTTGGCTCCAACTCTTTTCTGAAAATAATGAATTGAAATATTGCCAACCATTGGTTTTCTGCACATAAAAGAGTGGGTTAGATTCTGGAGTAGAAGATATCCAATTCCCTCTTCACACCAGAGTTCAATAAGTGATAATTATTCCATAGTATGATATACTGGTGTCCCTAGTATTCTTTTCTGGAGCGTCCCAGGTGGCTAAGTGGTAAATAAGCATACAACCAGTGCAAGAGATGTGTGTTCAGTCCCTGGGTCAGGAAGATTCCCCCGGAGAAGGAAATGGCAACAGTATTCTTGCCTGGCAAATTCCAAAGACAAAGGAGCCTGGAAGGCTACAGTCCCTGGGGTTGCAAAGAGTCATACATGCTGCTGCTGTATCACTTCAGTCGTGTCCGACTCTGTGCGACCCCATGGATGGCAGCCCACCAGGCTCCCCTGTCCCTGGGATTCTCCAGGCAAGAACACTGGAGTGGGTTGCCAGTTCCTTCTCCAGTGCATTAAAGTGAAAAGTGAAAGTGAATTCACTCAGTCCGGTCCTACTGTTTGCAACCCCATGGACTGCAGCCTACCAGGCTCCTCCATCTGTGGGATTTTCCAGGCAAGAGAACTGTAGTGTGTCGCCATTGCCTTCTCCGAGTCAGACATGACTTAGTGACTAAACAACAACAAACTATGCTATTCTTCCCTGTACTTCAAATATCAGTGTTTTAAGCTCTCTTCTCTTTTTTTTATTCAAGGGGAAAGGAGTTAATTTGATCATATGATTTGCATCGGTCCACCATGTTACTATTGGGGAACGTTACATACCATAAAGGTATTAGTCCATGCTCTCTTTGTCCGTGGAATAATCATTTTTTCTTTAAGTGGTTCAAAAATTTATAGTATTGAACTTAAACATAACCTTTAAAAATTTTAATTTATTTTTTAATTGAAGGATAATATAGCCTTTTACCAATAAGCCCTACATTGGGAGTGCATGCTGGATTGATAGCTAAAAATAGTGTGCCATTTGTATTTTCATTCTGTTATTGTTAGGTGTATTGGTTACTCTTCGGAGAAGACGATGGCACCCCACTCGAGTACTCTTGCCTGGAACATCCCATGGACGGAGGAGCCTGGTAGGCTGCAGTCCATGGGGTCACGAAGAGTCAGACATGACTGAGCGACTTCACTTTCACTTTTCACTTTCATGCATTGGAAAAGGAAATGGCAACCCACTCCAGTGTTCTTGCCTAGAGAATCCCAGGGGCAGGGGAGCTTGATGGGCAGCTGTCTATGAGGTCGCACAGAGTCAGACACAACTGAAGTGACTTAGCAGCAGCAGCACTGGTTACTCTTTAGAATTGAGCAGGACCAAGGGACACATGATTGGCAAACAGAGCTTCAGAAATTCTGTATTTCTGGCAATATTTTAAAACCATAGACACCCCACTGTGAAAAGAAGAATAGCCATTTCATTGCCTGTTTTCTAATTGATGAACCTAAGAAAGTCCATTTTGACTTTGTAGTTGCTTCATTTGAGCTGGTTGAGCTGGAATTTAAGTAACTCTACTTAAGAGTAATCTTTTCATTGTAGAATTTAATTAGGAAGAGTGAATAATGAGAGGGCACCTCCCTTGGAGTGCTGTCTTACTTCAGGTCCTGGAAGAAAATAGATGGCACACTCCAACTGGATGAGTGAGGAAGGATTTATAAATAGACCATTTATAAGGTGTGGGCAGGGAAGCCAGTAAAAAATAGTAAAGTATCCCAGGACTACTGTTCATGGTCTGAAAAGGAAAGAGTATCACATTTGAAAAGAGTAGCTGTGGTGAGAGCATCTGAGATCTGTGTCCTTTGGGATTCAGTCCAACAAGGGAGAATGCAAGCCAGGAGATGAAAGCCTGGTCATACTTTCTTCTTGCTTTATAATCTCCTTAAGATGGTTCCACCAAATCAGAAGCCAGAGGTTCAAGGAAGCCTGTTAACTCAACTCAGATCCCTATTAGGGTAGAGAGTCTATCTGATGGAAGAATGGAAAATATCCGGCACAGGTGCCAAGAGTTCAAGTCACATTCTTTGCTAAATTTCATGAGAAAGGAAAGAGCATAACTGAACCTGTTCAATCCAGTTCACTGGCAGCATTGAAGCATTACCTTGGCTTAAATCTCTTCAGTCATTTTGAAGCTGCCTTTACTGTTTCCCTTTGTGATAGGAAGACACATCCCTAGTTTGAAATGAGTATGCATCATCTATTTAATTTTATTTTACAACCATGTGTAATAATAAGTATCATGAACCAGGACCAGTTCTAAGCACTTTAAATAGGCTAATCCTTTAATTCTCATAACAGCTTTCACATTGTTCCTATTGTTTTCCTCATTTTGCAAATGAGAAACTGAACATAGGAGGTTAAATAACTTGCCCAGCATCGCAAATTTAAGACGTGGTCTGCATCTGCACTTAGGCAGGTTGCTCGATTCTATTGCCTTTCTTTCTTTCTTTTTACCAGTTTTATTCTGGCTTTTTTATTCTTTAATTCTTTGCTTTATACAGTATTCTGTGGACACACTTCCATATCAGTTCATATAATGTCATCTTATCCTCTGAAGGAAGCATAGTATTCCATTGTGTGAAGGTTTACTAATTTACTAACTTGCCCATTGTGGAAGGATATTTAGGATTCTTTTTTCCTTTCAAGTTATTGTCATTATAGACAGTGCTACTATTAATGTACTTGTATATATTATGTTTTGTTGACTCAGATGCACATTTTTTCACATTTTAACACCTGAATTCTTGCAATTGTTATCCAGTCTGGTGGCAGAAATGAACATAATCATTATTGCTTTTGTATGCATCAAATTGGTCAGTAGCAACCTGTAGTGTTGCTACTTTATTTAGTTATGGACATTAGCGATACATTAACATTTTGCTGATTAAAACTTCTTCAGAATTTTCCAATAATTTGATACTGAAATAAAATGTTATTGTTTATGTAGAAAATCATGGAAATAGATCAACGATGTATAAAAGCAAGTATCAGCCTCAGAATGGCTTGAAAGAAAGAGAAAATAGAACGGGGGTGCGAATTTAGTCCCTGACTGGGGAACTAAGAGCCTGTGTGCCACACAGGGCAGCTAAATGTTAAATAAAAAGAAAAATATTTTAATTTAAGAAAAAGAAATAAAGTAGGATCCTGTGTTTCCCTTGTAGTGTTATGATGTTGTAAAACGAACATCCACTTAGAATCCAAGGCTGCTCCAGGAAGGGTGCTGGACCCCAAGCAACTTACCCAGGACCTGATCAAAATAAAAGTCCTTGAGAAAAGCCAGTTATTTTAACATCCTTCCTGGGATATCACTAAGGGAGATAATGCTAAATTGGATTCAAGTAATTGTATTAAAAGTGGGTTTATTATTCTGAACACTGCTCCCTGCCAGACTTGGAAGCCCACGGGAGCTATTCCATTGCCTTTCCAACGAGTCAAGACAGGCAGATAGATACACCTAGGTTTTTGAAGGCTGGAAATCGAAAGTCAAGGTGTTAGCAAGGTTAGTTCTTTTTGGAGGATGTGAAGGAGAATCTGTTCTATGCCTTTCTCCTAACTTCTGGTGGTTCTGACAATCTGGTGCTCCTTAACTTGTAAACATATCACTCTAATTTCTGCTTCCATCTCCACATCAACTTCTCCTCCATGTCTTCTTCCCTTTTGTATCTCATAAGAAGACATGTCATTGGAATTGAGACCCACCCAGTTGATCCAAGGTGATCTCAGGTAGAGATCGATAACTTAATTACATCTGCAAAGATTCTTTTCCGAATAAGTTCACACTCACAGGTTCTGAGTATATGTATCTTCTAGGGGTCACCATTCAGCCTGTTATAGATCGCCACCTGATCCAGGCAGGCTTCATTCATGGTCATCAAGCTCTTTTTGTAGAGAGAACCTCTATAAAAATTAAGACAATGTGGAGAAAAAGCAGGACCAAACGATGCAGAAATGGGGAAAAATGAGGGAAAGAGAAGAAACAGCGAGAGATAGACTGATCTCGGTATCTCTGGGGAACACGTGGATCCAGGAGAGCCTTAAATCATTTTCATCTCTGGACTTCTCTGTTCCAGGAGCTAATGTGTTTTTTTGTTTGTTTTTTGGGTAAGCTTGTGTAAGTTGATTGGTTTTATCATTTATATCTAAAGGAATCCTGAATAACACAACTACTAACAGATGCTAATTCCTTTCATTTATCTGTCTTTGGTAGGAAGGGGAAAAGGGATTGTTAGAAAGGGTTTCCTGATGAGTGATTTTTTTCTAAAACCAGCTTGAACATCTGGAAGTTCACGGTTCACATATTGCTGAAGACAGAGGAACCAGAGATCAAACTGCCAACATCCGCTGGATCATGGAAAAAGCAAGAGAGTTCCAGAAAAACATCTATTTCTGCTTTATTGACTATGCCAAAGCCTTTGACTGTGTAGATCACAATAAACTGTGGAAAATTCTGAAAGAGATGGGAATACCAGACCACCTGACCTGCCTCTTGAGAAACCTATATGCAGGTCAGGAAGCAACAGTTAGAACTGGACATGGAACAACAGACTGGTTCCAAGTAGGAAAAGGGGTATGTCAAGGCTGTATATTGTCACCCTGCTTATTTAACTTCTATGCAGAGTACATCATGAGAAACGCTGGGCTGGAAGAAACACAAGGTGGAATCAAGATTGCCAGGAGAAATATCAATAGCCTCAGATATGCAGATGATACCACCCTTATGGCAAAGTGAAGAGGAACTAAAGCCTCCTGATGAAAGTGAAGGAGGAGAGTGAAAAAGTTGGCTTAAAGCTCAACATTCAGAAAACGCAGATCATGGCATCTGGTCCCATCACTTCATGGCTAATAGATGGAAAAACAGTGGAAACAGTATCAGACTTTATTTTGGGGGGCTCCAAAATCGCTGCAGATGGTGACTGCAGCCATGAAATTAAAAGACGCTTACTCCTTGGAAGAAAAGTTATGACCAACCTAGACAGCATATTCAAAAGCAGAGACATTACTTTGCCAACAAAGGTCCATCTAGTCAAGGCTATGGTTTTTCCTGTGGTCATGTATGGATGTGAGAGTTGGACTGTGAAGAAGGCTGAGTGCTGAAGAATTGATGCTTTTGAACTGTGGTGTTGAAGAAGACTCTTGAGAGTCCCTTGGACTGCAAGGAGATCCAACCAATCCATTCTAAAGGAGTCAGCCCTGGTATTTCTTTGGAAGGAATGATGCTAAAGCTGAAGCTCCAGTACTTTGACCACCTCATGTGAAGAGTTGACTCATTGGAAAAGACTCTGATGCTGGGAGGGATTGGGGGCAGGAGGAAAAGGGGATGACAGAGGATGAGATGGCTAGATGGCATCACTGACTCGATGGAAATGAGTTTGAGTAAACTCCTCTGGGAGTTCGTGATGGAGAGAGAGGCCTGGCATGCTTCGATTCATGGGGTCGCAAAGAGTCGGACATGACTGCGTGACTGAACTGAACTGAACTGATGAGTGATTACTTCCGCTCGAGTTGGGGTTGACCCTGGTCCTTCTCATAGTGGATTATAGTTGCCTGCTTCCTCATCAGGATGCTCAGTTTTTAGGAGCTACCATATATTGAGAGTTTTATATTTTCTAACTATAGGACAAAACCTTTGAATGTATTTTATCTAATCTTATATAAAACCCATGGAATAGACAGTATTATCCTCATTTACAGATAAGAAAAGTGAACCTTAGAAACCTGAAATATTGTCTTACAATTAAAAAGGGATTCTGTCAGGCAACAACTATGATGTCTTCACTGTGGAATCTCCAGGACCTATCCCAGGACTTGGCACATGGTAGAGCCATGGTTCTTAAAGTGTGTTTCCTGAATAAGCAGCATTAGTATAACCTGGGGGCTCATTAGCAATGTAAATTATCAAGCCTGACTCTGCACATATGGAACGGAAACTCTTGGGTAGACTCCAGCTCTCCAGGTGATTCAGGTTCCACTAAAATTTGAGGGTCATTGGGTGGGCACTCATTAAGTGTAGAAAAACAGTGACAATACCAAACTTCAACCTGGAAGTTTTAGTTAAGGGAGAAGGGTTAGTCTAGGTCTATGGTTTCCCAAGAAATGATCTGACTTCTAATATTAGAGTGACGGAGAATACCTATAGGTACCCTAAACTTATTTTTCTCCTTTATGTCATCTCAACTGACTGCTGAGTTATTTCTTTGGTGCATAGAGTTTGGAAACCATTGCAGTACGCTAGTTGCAACCACAAACATGTAGAAAGCAAGGACTTCCCGCCCTCCAGACAATGGAGGGGCTTCAGTCTCTCTTCACCTACACTCCTGAGCTCTGTTCCGGTGTCTCTCTGCCTTTCCTTACAGCACAAGCTTGCAGAGGAAAAAATCATCTTTCACACCATTTAGGCCATTGCTTACCTAATGGGACATATAATGTGATGAAATTGCCACCTGGTGGCTGAGATATGGGACAGTTCCCAAGGGTATAATTATGCAGGCTATTATTGAATATTTTAACTGTACCTACTCCAAAGGCATGCCTGTGGAGTTAGTTAATGTTATGACAAGCTGTAGATTGGAACTGAGATTTTTAACACTTTTAAAATGGCAGAAAAACAAATGACTAGATTCAGGGGGAGAAAAGCCCAGCCACTTGATTTTAAAGAAAAATTCATCACAGATGCAGGTGTTCAATACACAAAATAAAACATGACTGAAGGACAAGTAGCAAAGAGCAGTAAATTAAAGCCCAGAACAACAAAAAAAATTGGTACATTGATTCGTTTTGAAGACGATGTTCCATTTTATGGATGTAAACATAATATTGAGAGAAAGTTAAATATCTCTTTACACTAAACTTTGTAAAGTATATATTTGTTAGAAATTCCAAGACAGTTTGAGTCTTTTAGATGCAGTCTCTATTGGGAAGTACTGAAGTGTTATGTTAGTTGGGATAGAATAGGCTTTGCTGCAAAAACAAATTAACCTTGAAATATCAATGACCTAGCAATGACGACCGCAAAGATTAATTTTGGGGACTTCCTTGGTGGTTCAGTGCCTGAGAAACTGTGATCCCAATGCAGGGTCCTGAGTTTGATCCCTGGTCAGGGGACTAAATCCCACATACCACAACTAAAGAACCTGCACACCACAACTAAGACCAAGCATGACCAAAAAATAAGTAACTGTTTTTGGAAAAGATTAATTTCTGTCTTGTTCCTCATGTCCAGTGGAGTTTGGTGTGTTATGTCAGTTGCTCAGTCATGTCCAACTGTTTGAAACCCCAAGGACCATAGCCAGACAGGCTCCTCTATCCATGGAATTCTCTAGGCAAGAATACTGGAGTGGGTTGCCATTCCCTTCTCCATGGGATCTTTCCGACCCCAATCTTAGGGGGAAAGCATTCAGTGTTTCATCATTAAGTATGCTATTAGCCATAGGTTTTCAGCTGCTCAAACGTCAGGCTGAAAAGATGTTCTGACAGTTTGTAGTCTTATCGTCTGAACATGAGAACTCAGCATTACCAAAGTTAGCGAAGAGAACAAACATTGGTTGCTCTGTGTTCTGGTCTAGAAGTGATACACATCACCCCTCATGGCCTCTTGGCCAGAACTTTCCATATGGCCTCGCTTAACTGTAAGAAACTTGGATCTATGAGGGTAACACATGGATTTTTGGTGAGTAGCAAATATCTATTCCCAAAGCACCTATTCGTTCTAATTAATTTGATTTCCTTCTGCATCACCTCAAATCTGTATTCTGATAGCCTGATGGGACTTCAGTTCAGAATCCTCAACTCTCCTAGTAGACTCTCATAGAATAGGATATTGTCTCTGTCTTCTAGGATAGCTTCAGCTTGTGAGTCTTCATTCTACAACTGATACCTGGCTTTTACCAGACATTAAGAGAAAAAAATGTTGCTTCAAGTGCTTATATTTTCTTTTCAATTATTTCTTCAGGACTAAGTAAATTATTAGAATTGAACTAGACACCAGAAAGTATTAGTACCATTCCTGGGCCCCTTTAGTTTAACCTTGCATAGCAATATCTTTAGTGAGTTAAATTTTAATATAATATAGAAGCAGCAAAAAAGTCATTCATGAAGGTTTTGGCTCTTTTATCTTAAAATAATGGCAGTATAAACCTTTGTACTCTTTCCCCCATTGCTTTGGCTACTAGGAACCTGAAACCTAGATTGAATGTTTATCACGAGTCAATACAAAAACTCCTGTATATCACAGCTCTAAATTTTTGAATTTCCTTTGTATAAAGACCCATGGGATACCATTTTATATGGATCACTATGGAATAGGTGTGGGCTTCTCTTGTGGCTCAACTGGTAAGGAATCTGCTTGCAGTGCAGGAGACCTGAGTTTGATCCCTGGGTTGTGAAGATCTCCTGGAGAAAGGAAAGACTACCCACTCCAGTATTCTGGCCTGGAGAATTCCACGGACTGTATAGTCCATGTGGTCACACGAGTCAGACGACGACTGAGTGACTTTCACTCACACACATGGAATAGATGTAGGCTTTGGAACTGGTTAGTATTTGATCTGAACCCCTGAGTCTAGAACTTCTTATCTTGGTGACTGTGGCTCAATAACTTTATCCCATTCTTTCTTAGTATGCCACTATAGAGGATTAATTGAGGTCCAGTAGAGTCTCATGGTTAAGAGTTTTGAATCCTGAAACCAGGCTGAAGCTTGAGTTGCAGTACTAGTACTTACTGGGCTTCCCAGGTGGCGATCATGGTAAAGAACCCACCTGCAATGCAGGACATGTGAGAGCCACAGGTTGGCTCCCTGGGTCGGGAAGATCCCCTGGAGGAGGGTATGGCAACCCACCCCAGTATTCTTGCCTGGAGAATCCCATGGACAGCGGAGCCTGGCAGGCTAGAGTCCATGGGATTGCAAAGAGTCGGACAGGACCAGAGTGACTTAGCATGCACACAAGCATTAGTACTTACTCGTCATGTGGCTTTGGGCAAATCACTTAACCCTCTGTACTTTGATTTCCTCATCTCTTAAAAGGGGGATAATAATAGAATCTATATCCAAAGTTACTGTGAAAATTAAATTGGTTAATATATGTGAAGCCTTTAAAACAGTGCCTGGCACAGACTAAAATACTAAATTAGTTAGTGATGGCTATTATTATGATAAAATTAGATGATGATTGTAGAGAATCTTTTACCTGGTAAGTACCTTATAATATAGAAGCAGCGAAATGTTAGCCATTCATGAAGGTATTCATTCTTTTATCATGAAATAATGGAACTGTACAACCTTTGTGCTCTTTCTTCCCTTTACTGTGGCTACTAGGAAACTCAGAGCTGCATGCATGCTCAGTCGCTTCGGTCATGTCCGACTCTTTGCGACCCCATGAGACCCCATGGGATCGCATGGGATTCTCCAGGCAAGAATACTAGAGTGGGCTACTATTTCCTCCTCCATTGGATATTCCTGACCCAGAGATCGAACTGATGTCTCCTGGGGCTCCTGCATTGCAGACAGAATCTTTACCACTGAGCCACCTGCTCATATTTACGTTGAAGAGCAATGTAAATACAATGTAAATTTATAGTTTACATATATATGTAATATAAAATGCTGAAACCCTCTTTTGAAAGATGGAAAGGTAAAAATAATTTTTAATAGTAGATTAAAATAGGGCAATTTTTGTTATTATATGTTTTTTTCTCCCTTCCTTCCTTCCTTCCTTTTCTTTTTAAGACCGATAGGACTGCTTCTGCGACCAGGCCTTCCCAGGTGGCGCTAGTGGTAAAGAATCCACCAGTGCAGGAGACATTGGTTTAATTCCTGGAGAGGGAAATGGCAGTCCGTTCCAGTATTCTTGCCTGGAAAATTCCATGGATAGAGGATCCTGGCAGGGCTACGGTCCATGGGATTACAAAGAGTCAGGCACTACTGAGCACACAGCACACAGGCTGCTACTCTGGAGCGTCTGTGTTGCAGGGCTAACCTGTGTAGGAGCTAGACATTCTTCTAGAAGGATGTGAGCTGCTAACTGAAATATTTTTGAAAATACTCATGATTTAAATAACTGAAGAGTTCCCTAAATTTTTAAATGTAGTTTCTTGCCAAATTTCAGCAACTCCTCCATTAAAGCTATCACCTTCCCACCATGACATGAACCTCTGGCACAGATTGGCAAGTAGCTTGCACTCTCTGAGCTCTGCTGTCCCTGATAAATATCTAAATATCTATGACGAAATATCCCACTCATGATGTAGAGAAGGAGAAGCAGAACTTGGCGAGTGGGTGTGTGGTTATTTCAGATGACTCCCGGTTTCATTTGAACTGGTATACTTCCTTTGCTTGGTAAAGTAGCACAGTTCCAGAAAGATAAAATACTACTGGAAAGAGTTCATTGAATTGAAAGAAAACATAGTCGTGGCAGGTTGGAAGTATTGAGTTTTTAGGAACTGTCAGAGGCCAAGTATGTGATAAACTTCAATAACTGACACGATGATGAAGGAGACTAATGGCCCAAAGGTCTGTGATGGCCGTGCATGCCTAGGAAGAAGAAGAAACATGCAGGAAGATTGCAGGGAGCATGGCTGCAAGCAATAGAAAACAAGCAAGCTCTCTCTCTCTGCTGAATTCCAAGTACTTATTATTTATGCAGTTAGTTTTGGAATTAGTCATTTTTGTCACCCAGGATATTTCCTATGTGGTTTTGTATTGTCACCTGACCTCGTACCTGTGGATGTCTTATTTCCACAATGTAATCATAAGTTACTGGATGGCAGGGACCACAGCTTTCCTACTTTGTGTTTCTGTCAATGAACAAAGCAAATGGTTCCAATCCCAGCTCTGCTATTCACTAATGGTGCAAAGCAGGGCAGGTTCCTTGACTAAGCTTGAATTTAACTCATGCAGAATGAGGCTAATGATATTCATTAGAATTTTAAGGAAGTTTAATGGCATATAAAATTCTTGGGTATGCTATGTAAGAGGCAAATGACAACTATTAGCTTTCCCTCTTACAGTGGCTGATCTCATTGCCTGACATATAATAAGTATAATATTGCCCTGTTGTAGTACAGATTGGTACAATATATAGTATTGTATATAAATTATAATATAAGTATTCTATATACATGAATTTACAGTATATAGCTAAAGTAAAAATATATAGCCTATTCTCATATTGTAAGCATTTACAACTTGGTACAACTTTGTAAACTTTGTTTTGCTATTTATGCATGTACCCATTGTGTATGTATTAGGTATTACATGCCTATGTATGTATTTAATATACACCAAGAGCCTCAGAAAATGGCATTATTTTGAAAGTTTCTAATTTTAGAGAGGTCTTGAGTAAATTCAGCAGACCTACAATCAGCCTCATGTTCCAGGATTTGGTTGTATAAAAGTACTGTGACACCACAAGTCCAAAGGGGGTGTTTCTGGTGGCTTAGACAGTAAGAATATGCCTGCAGTACAGGAGACCTGGATTCGATCCCTGTGTCGGGAAGATCCCCTGGAGAAGAAAATGGCCACCCATTCCAGTATTCTTGCCTGGAGAATCCCATGGACAAAGGAGCCTGGAGGGTTATAGTCCATGGGGTCGTTAAGAGTCGGACGCAACTGAGTCAGTAATACTTTCACTTCACTTACAAGTCCAAGGTGTCAAGAGAGCATCAGGATGGTTGGAAGCTAAACTGGGTCAAGTTGCACAAACAGACCTTTGGGAGCTAGCTCTCTTTAATGGGGAAAGTCACAGTGGAGCTCGGTTGGTGTGACCTAACGGGGATCTTTCATTTTCAATTGGCATTTCTATGAAATCTCTCCTAATTGATGACAGAATCCTAATTCAAGGAGAGGGCTTCCCTGGTGGCTTAGACAATAAAGAATCCGTCTGCAGTGTGGGAGACCTGGGTTCGATTGATTCCTGGGTTGGGAAGATCCCCTGGAGGAGGGCATGGCAACCCACTCCAGTATTCTTGTCTGGAGAATCTCACAGACAGAGGAGCCTGGCTGTCTACAGTCTACGGGGTCACAAAGAGTTGGATACGACTGATGCTGGGAAAGATGGAAGGCAGGAGGAGAAGGGGATGGCGGAGGATGAGATGGTTGGATGGCATCACCGACTCGATGGACATGAGTTTGGGTAAACTCTGGGAGTTGGTGATGAACAGGGAGGCCTGGCGTTCATGGGGTCGCAAAGAGTCAGACACGACTGAGCGACTGAACTGAGCGACTTAAGTATAGCACAATTCAAGAAGAAAGAACAGTCACCTGTCAGTAATTCCCTTTAAGCCCTCAGCAGACCCCAGCACCACTTTCTCTTCAGGCGCTCCTGGTTCTGTGAGGGGAGTGAAACAGCAGGGAGAATGGGCTTAGGCGGCTGGTTTGCATGCAACACAGACAGGCATGTCAGTCATGCTCAGGGCAGCGTCTTAATCAGAGGCCTTCGGCTCCCTGTGGTGGGCTGCCAATGGGATGTTCTGTTTAGGGACACTATTGATTGCTCCTCTCCCCTTCTCTTCCGGGAGAGTTTCTGGCCTCATGACGGTGTCCAGAGAGGAGCAAGGGGAAAGGTTGTTTGTGAGCAGCGCGTAGAATTTGGAGCCCAGCTCTAATTTCCAAAGCAGCTGACATAGTGCCACTCAATGCAGATTTTTTAGAATGGTGATGAGTCGGGGCATATGGGAAAAGAGTGGAGAGCCAGGGATGCCCAGGGAAGGGTAGGGAGAGTGATTCAGTGAGTGGATAAGAAGTGGATTCAGTTTAGACATGAAGATGGTCGGGCTGAGGAGGAGGTCACGCTGAGTGCATTAGCTCTGCCTGGAAGAAATGGGAGAGAGTTGCTGGTTAAAATCATCTGTCTGGAGAAATGTAAAATCTGGAAATCTGGCAGGGGCTGAGTATAATGGGCCTATTAGTAAACTCTGCTTCTAAATTAATTATCTCTGTGTAGACATTGGTGAGCAGGCAGAAATACCCTTAGAAACTGAGATCTATCATGGAAGAAAATTATTTTGAACATAGGACTGGGGGTGGGAAATGCAGAATTTAATTATTCTTGATTCAGAGTTTGCTATAAGGATGAATAATTGAATCAAAGAAAAAAATTTCCCTCCAAGCTAGAGAAATAATGCTGGGGGCGAGACACAGTGGGGGGGTGGGGATTCAAACCAATTTGAGATTATAAATGAGAAGATAATATTATTTTGTATATTGAATGGTTATGAAAATCAAAAATATTCTTTAGTGCTTGACTGCTGTTAAGCAATTCCGAGGCAGAAATATAAAATGAGGCAAACTTAAACTCCAAAGGCTATAAAGCAGCAAGCTGTGAGAGAAATAAAAAAAGGATTTTCAAGCCTCAGACAGATATAGGTTCAAATTTTAGGTCAACCACTTGTCATGTTACTTTTAGTTGAATTCGATGTTTTTCTGAAACTCATTGTTTTATAGGTAATGTGGGGATAATATGTGTGCTGGTATGCTTCCTCCCTACCTTCCAGGTATTTATTAATTTTCTGACATATTCTGTGCTGCAGACACTTAGCTCTGTGTTTGCCTCCCCACTGGGCGCCCCTCTCAGGTGAGTTCGGGTTGGGACTGACCAGTGGGAGATACTAGCAGGTTGAAAGCTGCATCCAGGTGTTTCTCACTTTCTCCCTACCTTTGCACCAGGTCTCTGGGAGCACTTTTGTCTTTTGTCTTGTCATGACCAGGTCTCTTACCAAGTGGACCGTCCACATGGTTCCTATATAGTTCTTATATATTACTGGGCTCCAACAATGTTTTCTCATTGTGCCTGTCGACCTGGAGAAATCAGGTATCAGTCGCCCACTGTTGCTAGCCATTCAGTGTCTCACATTTATTGTTTGTTCTCTTAATCTTGTCCACCCCCACTGACTTGAACCACCTGTGGTGAATCCTGTGTTCGGATGCATCCCTCACTGATACATAATGGTTGTTGAATTTCAAATAAAATGTTAAAGTATCCTCCCAACAAATACAGAAATGGGTATGTATTCACTTCTTGACAAGTCCTCCAAAGATGGTGTGGTAGGTTGAAGAATGGCTCCCAAAGAGGTCCAGGTCCTAATACCTGGAACCTGTGTATCTTATTCTATATGACAAAAGAGATTGATAGATGTTATTGAATTAAAGATCTTCAGATGAAGAGATTAATTTTAGATCATCTGGTTAGGCTCTAAATGCCATCACAAGTGTCCTTATAAGAGAGGCAGAGATAAATTTGACCCAGAAAAGTAACACAAGGTGACCACTGAATCAGGATGCTCATTCCTAGCTTTCAAATGGAGAAGGCAGTGGCACCCACTCCAGTCAGTGCTCTTTCCTGGAAAATCCCATGGATGGAGGAGCCTGGTGGGCTGCAGTCCATGGGGTCGCTAAGAGTCGGACACGACTGAGCGACTTCACTTTTACTTTTCACTTTCATGCATTGGAGAAGGAAATGGCAACCCACTCCAGTATTCTTGCCTAGAGAATCCCAGGGATGGGGGAGCCTGATGGGCTGCCGTCTGTGGGGTCACACAGAGTCGGACACTACTGAAGCGACTTAGCAGCAGCTTTCAAAATGGAGGAAGAGACCAAGAATAAACACATGCCTAGAATGCAGCTCTTGGAGCTGGAAAGGGTGACGAAACGGTCTTCCCTCAAGCTTCTGGCAAGAGCATGACTCTGACAACACCTTGAAGTTGGCCCAGTGAAACTGATTTTTGGACTTCTGATCTCTAGAACTGTAGAGTAAGTCTGTGTCTTTTTAATCCACCGAGTTTGTGGTAAATTGTTATTGCAGCCATAGGAAACCCTCAATGAATATCCCAAGGTACAGGA
Source organism: Oryx dammah (assembly GCF_014754425.2). Classification (NCBI taxonomy): domain Eukaryota; kingdom Metazoa; phylum Chordata; class Mammalia; order Artiodactyla; family Bovidae; genus Oryx; species Oryx dammah. The sequence continues at coordinate 9,533,858 of NW_024070210.1, read as the reverse complement.
CTTAGCTAGTAGACCCTCAATGAATATCCCAAGGTACAGGACTTAGCTTGTAGATTGCAGTTTCAGAATGCAATCTTCAGCTACCATATCCTTTTTCACGATGCACTCATGTGAACCAAGATATGAGGCTGATGCGTAAAATCACAGTGACAACTCGTCCCTTTCCCATGAGAGATCTCACTTTCCTCTTGACTGAAAGATGTGTCAAACTGACCAGTCTGTTTTCTTGCTGTAAACAGTCAGGCTTGGGAAATCAGTCTACAATCAGGATGCCAGGATAGTGATTTATAATTGAAAAAAAATTGCCACCTAGATGGGAATCTTTTAACATTTTCACGGTGTTTCACAACACTTTCACAAGCATTTCATCCGTTTTCTACTCTCCAACAGACAAATCTGGAAAGACAAATCATAGCTGAAGGTTGTTTGTGGAACATTAACTCTGAACAAGGGCAGTTAGATTAATTACTTGCTGAATGGCAACAGACTTGGAGAATGAAGCACTTGGACTCTTTTGGCTAGAATCTTACTATCCGTCTCCGTTGTAGGGCACACCTTGCTGCAGAACCAGGATAGGTGTGCTTGTTTTGTAAGATTCCCTCTCTCCTAGGCCATATCTGGATGGTCAATAAAAAATTAATAGGCCTTGTAATTTTTTCTTATGAGGGTATCCATCCTTCCACCTCTTTGGGGGGATGTGTGGAGCTTCATTCTAGCCAGTATCAAGTTTTGCTGGCATAGAACCCATATAGTTTCTTTAAAGTAGAGTTGCATATCTCATTATGTGTTGGTATGATAATAAAATGGACAATCTTATTTTCTTTCAAGTTGTGGTGGAGAGATTTGCTTCAGCATTTTCCCATGAACTGATAACAGATCTTATGGGGATTGTACAGTTCAGTTCAGTCACTCAGTCATGTCCAACTCTTTGCGACCGCCTCCCTGTCCATCACCATCTCCCGGAGTTCACTCAGACTCACGTCCATCGAGTCCGTGATGCCATCCAGGCATCTCATCCTCGGTCGTCCCCTTCTCCTCCTGCCTCCAATCCCTCCCAGCATCAGAGTCTTTTCCAATGTGTCAACCCTTCGCATGAGGTGGCCAAAGTACTGGACCCCATGTCTGTGGTCAGGGGTGCCCGAGGCCCTGAGGAGCCACCCCGAGCCCGAGGCCAGGGGCGGCAGCTCGGAGGAGCCACCCATGCCCGAGACCAGGGCTGGCGGCCGGGAGGAGCATCCTGAGGACCGGTGGCTGAGCAGGCACAGGAGGGCCTAGAGGAGCTATCCCACGTTGAAGGTCAGGAATGACTGCAGTAAGGAGATACCCCTCGTCCAAGATAAGGAGCAGTGACTGTGCTTTGCTGGAGCAGCCGTGAAGAGATACCCCACGCCCAAGGTAAGAGAAACCCAAGTAAGATGGTAGGTGTTGCAAGAGGGCATCAGAGGGCAGACACACTGAAACCATACTCACAGAAAACTAGTCAATCTAATCATACTAGGACCACAGCCTTGTCTAACTCAATGAAACCAAGCTATGCCTGCGGGGCAACCCTAGACGGGTGGGTCATGGTGGAGAGGTCTGACAGAATGTGGTCCACTGGAGAAGGGAATGGCAAGCCACTTCAGTATTCTTGCCTTGAGAACCCCATGAACAGTATGAAAAGGCAAAATGATAGGATACCGAAAGAGGGGATTGAACAAGGTAATGTGTAAAGAGGGCTCAGCTCTGCTTTATAGAGAAGGCAATCAATAAACGTCATTCCTCATGTCGTGTTCCCCGAATGTCTGGAGTGTAGTATGGTGTAAGGATATGTTGGGAGGTTAAAATCCAGAGTGAGAACATCAGAACCTGTCATCCTCTGACAGTCTTAAACATCTCAGGGCAGCAGAACACCCAGTATTTAGAGCTCTGTTTCTTTGTTCTTTTGATGAAACATATATTGTTCATGAAAGAAATCTTTTTTTTTTTCCACTCTGATCTAACGGTAGAGATACTTTCAGGCTGGGACAAGATTTCATTATTACAGAGACTTGTGAAATTCTCAGTAGGCAAACACATCTTGAAAAGACAGTGTTTTTATTTTGCATATTGATGTAGTGTAGAAAAATAAATGATATATGTATTTCATTCAAAGGCTTATACATCAGAATTTATATAATAGCCATCTTTTCTCTGTATATATTACAATTCCTGAAATATATTCCCATCAAAATTCAGTGCTAGAGAATGAAACTATTCATCCTCAAGAATGTAGCAAGCTAAACATTATATAATTAACCAGCTACTAATAATTTCCTAGTAAAACAGTCTGATAAATTGTTACATACAGTACTATGCTTAGAATACAATGTAGCAGAAAGAAATGACTCAGATTTCAACCAAACAGATATAGTTTTAAGTATTGGCTTGGCACCAAAATCTTTATCACTAAAATGAAGCTGATAAAATCATGTAGGTAGATAATCTGGTTCATAAATAAGTGTTGGTTAATAATAGTGAGAATAACAACTGCATTTTCTTGTTGATACTGAATGTAATGTACAGGACAAAACAACAGTTTTTAGGATTGATGTATTTACGGCTGTGCTGGGTCTTTGCTGCGTGCGGGCCTGCTCCAGCTGTGGCGAGCAGGGGCTGCTCTCTAGTCGCCGTGTGCGGGTTCCTCACTGCAGTGGTTTCTCTTATTTCATCGAACCTGCGTCTCCTGCATCGGCAGGCGCATTCTTTACCACAGAGCCCCCAGGGAAGCCTAGGACTAGAAAATTGACCATGATTTATGGGAGGAGAAAAAACACTTTTGTAGAAAAATACATAACGATTTTTCCCCCCAGTTTTGAAGTTTATCAGCTTTAAATAGTCTTTTCCCCTATGCCTATCTTATTCTCTAGCCTGGTCTCTGTAGACATGTTTATTAAAGGTTGTGAATTCAATGATAATAGATATACTGTATTGTACCTGATGCCTACAATAAGGAAGCCCCCCCCCGCTTTTTTTTCCCCACAATTTAAGAATCAGGGGAGAAGATGGATTTTAGTATAATGGAAAACTGCAGGCATTATTCCAAGGGCTTATATTAAATCACCTGGTAGTGAGCTAAGTCAGTATTTGATGTTGCTTGGCATAGGGAATGAAGGACAATGATTTTGGGAAAAAGCAGGAGAGTTTAGTTACCTAATCCTCTAGAATTCCTAGAAAAGATTTAATTAATGGAAATCTTCCTTCAGGTGAGTATCTGTCTCCTAATAACAATAGCAAACATTTTCATATTGTCTTCCTATAGTATTTGATGCAGTTGCTTCAATACAGAGTAAAGACAATTGTACAGATATTATTATTATACCCCTTTCCCTTTCTAAGTTGTTATAGTTCGTTTTGTTTTATAGCTGAGGCAACAGAAGTTCATTTTGTTAGATTTTTTTCCAAGTCAACTTAATTGAACTTTAGATAGGAGTTTCCTTTCACTGGAAAAATACCTGGTTCAATTATTTATAGATAAAGTAAGTGGATCAAGAAAGTAGGCAATGGATGAAAGAATTAGACTGAAGCTTCTAGGACACAGACCTGTAGGATAGTGCCAAGATGCAGGATTAAGTTAGTACCAGAAATAGTTATTTTATGTCACAAAAAATGTCACCACTGTGCAGAGTAGGGTTAACCCAGGCTACTAAGTAATACCAAGTTCTCCTCTACTCTCCTTTTTTTCTCCGTCTCTAGGTCTCTTCTAATTATCAAACCTGAGTAGAATATAATAGGGCTGGAAACCCAACAGAGGTTAAGAGCTTAGCTTTGGAATTCAATAGGTTTGGTTCTGAATTCTAGTCTATTTCTGAATTCTACTCTATTTCTGAGCTGAACTTTGAGCCTCAAATTCTCATCTATAAAACTGACCTAATAATAGAACTCACCTTACGGGGCTGTTGTGATGAATATTCATCACTGAGTATAAAAATCTAAGCACCATGCCTGACATACAGTAAGCACTTAATAAAAGATGAGTCCACTGCCATTGTTTTCAAAGCTAATGAGGGTTTTTTTTTTTTTTTTTTGCCTCTGCTTGATCAACTTATCCATTCATTCATTCAACAAATGTTTTTAGTGGTTAAAGTGTTTCATGAAGTCCCATGTGACCAATTGCAAAAAAAATCATGAGAAAGAGAACAAGAACGGCTAAGGTGAAAAGGACTAAGGGTGTTCTTGCCCTCCCTTTCTGCTTTTCTTTGATGAGTAAACACTGTTTGATCAAAAGTTCACCTGCCACGATCCATTACATGCCCCCAAAGATACAAGGCAGATGGAAATGCTAACAGTAAAACCTGTGTTATCTGAATTTGAGGGATTATTAAGAATTTTTCTAATTCTTCATAATTCTCTGTGTCTACATGAGTAGAAAGCTGTTTCATTTTATTTTGGCCCAAATCATTTTAATGAAAGCCTAAGTTTGTTTTTAAAGAGCCGGCTTTAGAGTTGGACCACAAAAGCGTGTCTCCAAGTGAAAGTGAAAGTCTCTCAGTCAGGTCTGACTCTTTGCGACCCTTTGAATTCTCCAGGCCAGAATACTGGAGTGGGTAGCCTTTCCCTTCTCCAGGGCATCTTCCCAACCCAGGAGCTGAACTGGGGTCTCCTGCATTGCAGGCAGATTTTTACCAACTGAACTATGAGGGAATGGGGTGTAAAACAGGGAAAGGAGCCTGTTCTCCACTGAATAGTTCCCTGAGGAGAGTCCCTCTAAGTTGTTCTGAGACCCCTAAAAGATAAATTACTGTTTGGAGACAGGTCTTTTAAACTCATGCCCAAAGGAACATGTTGTACTTAGAAAATACCTACTTTATCAACTTGATTATTTGTATGCCAGACTTCTGAATGAACCCTTTACCATGAGCAAAGTGGGACTGACAAAGCAACCAACATTCTTACATGGCTGAGTGTGACCTCTCATCTCTCTTAATTGCTTTTCTCTTATTAATCAGGATCTATCTATTATTGATTGTACCATTATGCCATGCTTCTAATGACTTTGCCTGGGAGGATCAAAATTTATTTAATATTTGGAATACTCCTTAGAGGAAGAAGTTGGAAAAAAATAGTATTAATTAAAGGTAGCATTTCTCAGGCTTTCCTAACTAACCATGGCTTCTATTAAAATCCTAATCATCTTTTGAAGTATAAATTAAGTTCTGTACCCTCCACAAGTTTTGTTGGACTATACCAGTTTAATGATTATATTTTTGCTCATATTGATCACTTGACTCAATTCGAATTTAGTATTCCACTCTAATCTACGGCAGATTATTTGTATTGATTGTCTAAGGTCCTTCACTGAGTTGTCAGCTCTTTGAAATCAGAGACAAGACTTATTCTCTGGTATTCTCATACTGATAAACATTTTTCTCTTTGTCAACAATAACTTTAAATTGTAACTATATTGATAGTATTAATGCCATTTTATACTTTTGTTATTTGTAGGATTTTACAAAACATTTCCGTGAGCATTATCATTTTAGACCCTCCTAACTTTCAGCTGCCCAGTGAGTGAAGTATTTAATTTTATAGATAAGGAAGTGTAATCAAATGAAAATTTAAGTTGCTTAGTATAAGTCTTGACATACTGTAGAATGTATGATCATAGAATGTTGCTATTGTTTATTGTTGTTTTTTTTCTGTGATTGTTAACTCTGACTTCCCTTTATTGTGGTTAATACATAAATGTTTCTATAGAAGGCCCAAGAGGGATCAAAACTATGGGATGAAAGGGGCAGATTATGCATAAAGTCTTGCCTTTGGATATGCATGTGTGACTCCTTCCAATAGGAAGAAAAAAAGAATGCGGCGAAAAGAAGGGCCACTGCTAGCACATAAGTGAGATAGAAAAAAGCCCTCCTCCCTACCCTCCCTTTTTCCCCCGCAGATAGATACAGCACTGGATGGATGCACGAAGCCGTTTGCTCCATTTGCTCAATGCCCTTGCACACGAGCAGCCTGTTTGTGCATCATAATCCAGGGTACATGATGAGAGCAGGGTGGCTGTGCAAGGGCCCAAAGCAGACCCTGATAGAGAATCAATAAGTGATACTGGAGACGTTTGTTGGGAGGTTCAGTAGAGGAAGGTATATAAACCAACAGGAATACTTAGAAGGACTTTTTTTTGGCGTAGAAGTATGAATAATCCTATCATGGTTCTTTAGACCCATGTACCCTGGGACTTTAAGTCTTTTTAATAAGCAGAGAACAGAATTTAGGAAAGATGATTCTATTTTGACCTCAAGTCAAAAAACTTGAGATCTTAAAAATACTACCATTCTTTCAGTATGTGAGTTATTTTCATCATGTGTCTGTCTCATTCTTAAAGATACCTTTGAAAATTTCAAAAAGAAAAGGCATCCTCTTCCCAGAAAAAAAATATACTGACATATGTACCTAAGTATTCCACAATTAATTTCAGTGTTGGATACATTCTTGAATTTGGTGCAGTTTTCTCAATGCTAGCTATTCATCACAGTTATTGGAGGTCCTTTAAAATGGATGGATTGCCTGCCTCTACTCTAGCATATTCTGATTAGTAAGTTTGGGAAGAAGCTTCATACACTTGAATCATTTCCTTACATATGAGATGACATCAAAGAGAGAAAATGTCAACAGACAATGACAAGAAAAGAAAGGCTATTTTACATTGTTGAACATAAATCACTGGAGAACTAGTAATACAAATAAATTAGGTGAGTATCTGAAAAACACATATCTGGAGTGGCTTTATCATATTAACAAAAACATTACTTTCATTTTATTTATAGTATTCATGAAAATAGATAACAGAAAGCTATGGGCAGAGGAAGGATTTGTAGAATATGGTACAGGGAGGAAAGGTTTGCAGAATGTAGCACGGAGCAGAAGTTATTGTTTCCACTGTCGATAGCATCTGTGAAATAACCTGGGAAATTGATCACTCTGGAGGCACAGAGACTTCTAGAAGATGATACTGTGTTTTCACTTGGTCAGGTTTTAGACTGTACGGACAGTTGAATAAAATTATTCAGTTCATTTTGGATGTAAAACTAATTAATGAGTCATGAAAGGATGATGAGTGATAATGAAATTATAAGCAACATTCTCTGATGGAACAAAAAATCTCTTAAAAGGAAGTTAGCAGGTTTGCAGTGAGATATTTTGAAATATTTTTAACATTTCCTTCATGGATTTTCATTAGGAAACCAAAATATACCATTTGCAAGAACTGTTTCTTTGCTGTGTCACCCAGAGAGAAGCTTTGGGTACAGAGTGTTAGGCTGCATGCTAAAAATAAAAACGTTTTTTGAGGCCAAAATCTCCATCACCAAGTGTTAATTCATGCCCTCTGTTTTTATCAGTTTAATGACAATTTCAATATTAATATTGTAAACACAACAAATGTATACATGTTAATTAAAATGCTAAGACATTGTTGCAAGTTTGCTATGACAAACATAGCGCATTAAAAAGCAGAAATAACGCTTTGCACAAGGGTCCATGTGGTCCAAGCTACGGTTTTTCCAGTAGTCATGTATTGTATGAGAGCTGGACCAACAAAAATTGATGCAGGAAATTTTTTCATCAGAAGAAAATTTCTTTCTGTAACTTGTTCCTCTTAAATATAACCCATAAAGATGTTTTATAGCAGAATTAAGAAAATTCTTTGAACACATTTGTATGTAAATAACTGGAGTAGCAGAGTATTATGGAGAATATCAGTTTCAAGAGGTAGGATCCCTGGCTTCTGAGGTGTGTTATTTCTCTTCGCACGGCCTCAGGTTTATGAATTTGTGCATGGTGCAAGGGGCGTATGTATGTGTTCTGCACGCACAGAGGGGTTGTCCTATCCTGGAAGAGCACACATTTATTAAGCAGGCATTAGTCAGGTGTCTACTTAATTAAGGTATGACAGTAAAGCCTGCATATGTGGATGTGATGATGACAGCCCTAGGACTTGCCTTGTGGTCCAGTGGCTAAGAATTCATCTTCCTGTGCAAGGAATGTGGGTTTGACCCCTGGTTGGGGAACTAAGATCCCACATGCGTTGGGTGGCAAGTCCTGACACAAGCAGAAAAAATAAAATTAAAAACCTTTAAAAAATGCATCTGAAGTCTAGTTGGGCAGCAGGATGGTAGCTATGATAAGGGGCAAGTGAAATGTACTGAATTCTGTGAGAAGGAGAGCTTGAGGACTACAAGGTTTCTAAGTTTCCCTCAACTGCTTTTTAAGATGAATCTGTCTTTAGGATTTGATGGTGGGTAGGACAGGGGTCCAAAACATGGCCAGAAACTGGAACCCCAACTGGAACTGGAGGGAGTGATTGAGTGTTGGAGAATAGGACATCAAACTTTTACTGCCTGGTTGTGTCTAAATCTCCCTACTTCCCTAACCAGGTAAAGTCTGCCCTGTGCACACAGGCCTCGTGCAAGTGGTTGCTTGGCAGGAATCAAGGGAAAGCAGCCAAGTTCCAAGTCTGAGGTGATATGAAATAGAGATAGAGATATGAAATATGAAGATAACCTTCATAAGGCAACATGAACCATCCGCTTAACAGGATACTGAATCCAGTGGTGACTCAGCGAACCATTAAGCAGGTAGGAATTTGCAGAAACTTCAGGTTGGTTTCTACAGAGGAAATAAGAATAATTTTCCATTTTTCTTCTCTCAAGCATCACTCTTCACACATTTTCACCATGCTCTGTGCTCCCAGAAGCCAGCCTTCCTGGATTCTATCCAAGGGCTCTCCCGCCCTCTGACCTCTGATTTGGTTTGAACAATGGGAAGCACTAGCAGGCAGGTAAGAGGAGGGAGAAGGAGTTGGGGGGTTTAGTTCCTTGATCTCCTTTCTGCAGAGTTCCATGGGTTGCTTGCCTCCCTCTACCGAAGAGCACAGGTCTTGGCAGGAGGTGTTGTCCACTGACCCATGGTCCTTTCATTCCTAACGGTGACGACAGCTCTCCTGCAGCTGCTAACTCCGGGTTACTGCACCGCTCATCGAGATTTCCTTACAAATGCCCTCGCTTATAAAATAGTTTATTAAACTCTCCTCAAGATACCTCCTTTGAGTGTACCAACAGTTTGCTTTTGGAAGCCTAGTATAAAAGACCTTAAATAAGTAAGTATTCTTACATATACTTTAAGTATATAGTGATGGGTAGTTTGGAAATACAAATAAAAATGTATGAAGGATAAATAACTCAAAAATAACAAAAAAAATTTTGGTACTCAGTATGATGGTAAAGTGAATAATACTATTATAGGCACTACAAATGAGTTCAGCAAAGTTTTGGCAAATCATAGATGTTTGTGTCACAGAGAAAATTAGTTTGATAACCTTATTTTCTAGATGAAAAACTTAGACCTTCCAGGAAGAAACTGATTTTCTCAGTAACCCTGTTTTTTAGTGGCAGAATATGAAGAAGTGTGTATGAATGCCTATGTATATATGTGTGTGTGTGTATACATGCAAATTATCTTATTCTCTTATTTGTCTCTGATCAGTAGCTGAGAATCTTATAGAAGTGACTTCATGAGTTCATCTGAATTACTCTGTATTGTTTTCCCAGCAAATTGTTATTTATCTCTACCTTTTTCAGTGTCTTGCAAAGCTTTCTGAATTATTTGATGACTGTTTTCCAGGAAAGTTTTTTTTTTTTTCCCTTTTGGTGGGGAAGGAAGGGGAAGCCATCTTGTGAGGATCATTGCAAAAAATCAGCAGATAAAAACAAAGCTATCTTGAGATGTGCAACATATTAGTTTACTGACTTGCCCCTCAAATCAACTCTGTTTATAGTGTGCATAGATTTCAATTTAGTGCCTCAGATATGTTCCATATGACACTGGAATTGAGGTTTGATAAGAAGAGTCAAACCTGAGAACATTTAGTCCATGGATGCTAAGCTAAGTGTGTCAGTGCCTGCTGTCTGTTCCTCAAAATCTAGTTCCAGGACTTCCTGTATCACAGTCACTTGGATTCTTTTTAGTAATAATACAGATTCTTCAGCCTCACCTAAGACCTACTTAATCAGAGTTTCTCGGAGCGGGGTCCAGGATCCTTATTTTTAATACATTTTCTGAAACAACTTTTACGTACACACGTTTGAAACTGTGATACTAGGAAGAGGAATATACATCAAAATTGCTGAGTGCATTCAGCCTGATATTTGTGTGTTCATTATTGATGAAAGCTGGCTTTTTAAATGTTTTCCCCAAATGCAGTGGCTGTCTTTCTTGGATTTAGGTGAACAGGTAAGTTAGGTCTGTGTATATATTGGCACTGGATTTTTGATAACAAACTTGGATCACTAGCAGAAGTAACTTTCCAGCTTCTGTGGAGCTGAATGAAAAATACAACCACTGATTGATGGCCAGACCCCTATGATGTTTTGAACTTTTAAAGAAGCTAAGACTGGGTGGTTGATTTGTGGTTGAAGAGGGCTAAACATTCTCTCCAGGAGTTCAGGGAACCCGCTGCTTCCTAAGCTGGCAAAGAAGAGAAATCCTTGAGGCAGAGGTGCTTCAATTTGCATGAGCTGTACGAAGCATACCTCCCATTAACTGGCTGTTGCCTCTCTTGATGACTACCTTGGGGAGGAGATGGGGGTTGTGAACTTTGAAGTGGATTATTAATTATTCATGCCTCCTTCGCCTGGACGGAGGTAACCTGCGTCTCAGGAGTCGGGCCCAGAATTCATTATCTTCATGTCGATGTTTGCAATAAAAATAACACTGAATATTAATCCTTTCACCTTCATTCTTAACTCCTCTTCCCCCTCCTCTGTTCTCTAGATAGATTGTGGAAAATCATGGCTCTCCCTTAATTCTCCCATCCCCGATACTCCTGGGCCGTGTATCCTTTATTCAGTTCATTAAACTGAGAATTAAGTTCAAGGGCTAGTTGCCTACTTGAAAACTCTGCAGAATGCAGCGTTTCCCTACTCAGACTTTCAGTTCATTTTTTTTTTTTTTAGCATGGTTGTGCTAATTATGTTATGATGAGCGAATCGTCACCTGTCCCTTTTTTTATTTTTATATTTTAAAATTTTTGGAGTTTTGTACTTTTCCTGCGCCTTAGGAAGAGTTCTCTACAGATGTTGCTGTCAGGCTTAGTCAGGGTGTTACAGTAAAAGCAGAAGGCTTGTTCTTGTCAAATGTCTGTGTTGGTGTCTTTGCGTTTACCTGTGTGTATGTGTATGTGCCTCTTAAGACTGTCTGTGCATTTTTCTTTCTAAGGGGAGCCAATGGATAAATCATTACTTATGAAAAGTATAAGTTAATGAAGTGGGAGGTCATTAAGCCCTCGTAACAAAGAATAGTCTGCCTCATTATCTGATATGTGGAGACAACGATTGATTCAGAGGTAGGTTATGATTAGTTTGCAAAAGACTCAATATGAAGATTCATAAACAGGAAAGGGAAAATGTAAAGAAAAGAAATGTATGACATGACAATAATTAATCAAACAAATGTAATGACAGTCACATGTTAATGCCAAGAAATTTATGTGATCAGTGTTGATGCTTCTAGCCATTGCCTTCTTGACTTTGTTCCGACTTGCCTTTTTCTACTTATTCTCTCTATATTCTTCTTTCTCTCTTTTTTTCGTTCTTTTTACTGTTATTAACTATATAGTTTTTACTAGTGTTCACCCTTGATGTTGTATGTGCGGTGGGTTATAGCAAATGTATGTGTGTGTGTGTATGTGTGTGTGTGTGCGCTCAGTCATGTCTGACTCTTTGCAACACCGTGGACTGGTAGCCCACCAGGCTTCTCTGTCCATGGGATTTCCCAGGTGAGAATACTGGAGTGGGTTGCCATTTCAATGTATAATATACCCATAAACTCATCGTCACAGTACCATATAGCATACTTTCATTGCCCTAAAAATCCCCTGTTGCTCCACCTGTTTTTCCTCCCAGACCCCTGCCCCCAGAACTTCTGGCTACCACTGATTATTTTACAGTCCCTGTAGTTTTGCCTTTTTCAGAATGTCATGTAGCTGGAAGAATACAGTGTAAAGCCTTTTCAGACTGGCTTTTTTTCACTTAGCAATACGCATTTGTTGTTCCCTTATATCTTTTTGTGGTTTGATAGCTCATTTCTTTCTATTGCTGAATACTGCCACTCTGTATGGATATATACAATTTGTTTGTCTATTACCTAGTGAAGAACATCTTGGTTGATTTGGCACATTTGAATAAATCTTTTATAATTATCCAAGTGTAGAATTTTTTATGGACATATGTTTCCAACATAAAGTGTGTATATGCCAAGGAGTGTGATTACTGGATTTTTTGGTAGGACAATGTTTAGCTTTGCAAGAAACTGTCAGACTGTCTTTCAGAGTGAAACTACCATTTTGCATTCCTACCAGCAAAGAATCAGAGTTCTTGTTGCTTCATATCCTCACCAGCATTTGGTGTTGTCAGTGTTTTGGGTTTTAACCTATATAACAGCTATGTAGTGGTATTTCATTGTTTCAATTTGCAATTCTCTAACAACGTAAGATGTTGTTGAGGATCTTGTCATATGCTTATTTACCATCATGTATCTTCTTTGGTGACATATCTGTTCAGATATTTGGCTCATTTTTAAATTGGGTTGTTTTCTTTTCTACTGTTGACTTTTAAAAAGCTCTTTAAATATTTTGGATATTTTTGCAATTATATTCTCCCAATCACTGTTTTTTCTTTATATTCTCTTAATAGTCTTCTACATTACAGAATAATTTTAATGAAGTCCTATTTAGAATTATTTTTCATTTCAAAAATTATGCTTTAGGTGTCTTTTTGCATCTTATTTTGTCTTCTTCTCCATTTCTGAGAACTCAAAATGCAGTTCTGTGTGACCTGTGGCCTTGCCATTTTCTAGTCACATGATCTTGAACAAATTTCATTTCCTCTCTAAATTTCAGTTTCCAAGTTCTTTGTCTATAACATGGAAATAATAATGTGCTCTTTTTGAGTATGCTTAAAGGGTTATTCCTTGGAAGAAAAGTTATGACCAACCTAGATAGCATATTTAAAAGCAGAGATATTACTTTGCCAACAAAGGTCCATCTAGTCAAGGCTATGGTTTTTCCTGTGGTCATGTATGGATGTGAGAGTTGGACTGTGAAGAAAGCTGAGCGCCGAAGAATTGATGGCTTTTGAACTGTAGTGTTGAAGAAGACTCTTGAGAGTCCCTTGGACTGCAAGGAGATCCAACCAGTCCATTCTGAAGGAGATCAGCCCTGGGATTTCTTTGGAGGGAATGATGCTGAAGCTGAAACTCCAGTACTTTGGCCACCTCATGGGAAGAGTTGACTCATTGGAAAAGACTCTGATGCTGGGAGGGATTGGGGGCAGGAGGAGAAGGGGACGACAGAGGATGAGATGGCTGGATGGCATCACGGACTCAATGGACGTGAGTCTGAGTGAACTCCAGGGGTTGGTGATGGACAGGGAAGCCTGGCATGCTGTGATTCATGGGGTTGCAAAGAGTCGGACATGACTGAGCGACTGAACTGAACTGAAAGGGTTATGTAAGACTATGCATTGAAAATCACCATTTAAACTGTAAGTTTCTGTGTTATTTTATTTTTCCTTATCTTCCTCACCATTTTCTGTTACCTAGTCTTGAATATAGGAGACATATTTGCCACTCATCATGTACAGGAATAAATAATTCTTTCACTGAACTGGTAGTTAATAGCAAGTTGCATGTATGTGAACCCAGTCAAAAGAAGTTTTAAAAATGATCTGAACTGACCGTTCGCACCTTAAGTCAGTTGGACTGAGAGGGTGAGTCGTGTGTGTGTGGGCTTGTTCATCTTGCACCGGGTCTTTTGGTGCTCTAGGCCTAGTGAGCTCAGAGTAGTCCAAGATCACATTTTAAAATTAAAATTAATCCAAGGTCATATTTTAACCCTAAAATTAATTTGTCAGAGATAACAATTCCATTGTGGGCCCTCATACCCAGTCTTGTCATAAATATTGGCTCAACAAAACCTCAGATCCGTTGAGGCAGTGGTTTTCAAACTGTGTTCTGTGTAGATGTTGAGGTCTGATAATATGCGTATCCTGCAGTTGTTTGGGGAGGGGAACAGTACTGTCAGGACTCTGAGACCACCCTCCTGACTTCATGAGAACAGTTTTGCTTGTTTTAATTAAGTTCTCATGTAAAATTGTGCTTGAAGAAATGTTTTTTCCTGCTAACAAATTTTTTCTATAAATCAGAATTATAAACTGAAGTTCAAGATTCTAATAAATTTACTGGTACTGTGTCTTACAAACTAGAGAATACATATCAAGTCTGTTTATTGGAAGAATTATATTAAATGCATTAGTTGTTTTATATGACTAGAATGCCATTGGGTATGTTATCCAAGATATGGTGTTTGAACAGTGAACTATTCTTACCTTAAAGCCTTCTGTTTTTATAACTGCCTATGACAGAGCCACTATATCTTGTCACTAGTTCAACTCAAGTTGAAAAGCACTTATTCCTACACTCTAATATGTTTTCTCTCTCACTTGATTTATAAACCTGGCCTTTATATTTTGAGAGCCAAGGATGTGGATGTAAGACCTGAGATATAAATGATGAAGTTGTTTATTATTCTCTTCTTTCTCCAAAGAGACAGATCAACCAAGAGTTAGAAGCAAGAATTGTATGAATGGAAATAGAAAGGATGCCTCAATGGAAACATTAAACCCATTAATTTTAGATGTTTAGTCCATTAATTTCTACTGATCCACCCTTTGAAATATCTTCTGTATCTGGTTCTCTGTTTCTATTCCCACAGCTTCCCTCCTTCCAAATATTTTTCAATTCACGTAATTCTCCCTGTGTTGATTCCCTCTCACCTTTAATTCATTCTACACATGGCCTTGAAAGTTAACTTTTTAAAATGCTAATCCTATACTATTGCTTAAATCTCAAATGAATATTCCTTATGTCAGGATCAAGTTCTTACTAAACACCATGGCATTCAAGCTTTCCATAAGTTTCATTTATCTTTAAAAAGATTCAAATTCTTTTAGTATTTCCCAATCTTATTTTTTAAGGCTTTGCTTATGTTTTATTTCTATAAGCTCATCTGGTTGTCAAAATATATGGACTGTTCTCCTTTCAAAGTTCATTCTGATCCATCACTCCAACTACAACATCTTTGGATCACTGTATTTAAATTGCTCTAAATATATATTCTGAGAAATTTATTTTGATTAAATTAATACTAACTTTTAATTATTTCTGTTGTATTTGTAAGTAGATTGCTATCTATTGGAAACCAAGAATCAGGTTGTCCACAGAACCACAACCACAGACAACAATGGCATTCAGTATGATTTCTTATGAGTACTTATTATGACCAGGATATGTGATAAGCACCATGTCTTTTATTTTTTAACCTCCAAAGTCACTGCAAGCTAGTCTTTATTATTTCATTTGACACATGACAAAATAAAGGCTTATAGATAGGTGTTAAATAGCTTTACCAAGATACCGCAAATAATATTTAGTAGAGCTGGACTTAAAACCCAATTCTGTTGGAAAACTAACAAACAGAAAACCCTTTTCAGTTTATATATTGTACAATATTTGCTTTGGTATCTATTTCAGCAGACAATACATCTCTACCAAAAAGGAAAATTTGAAATGAGTTTTTGAAATCCAGCCTTACAGAAGGAAACACTAGTCTTGATAAGGAAAAAGATTAAAATATTTCCAAAGCTTCCTTAGGATAACTAAATTCCTATCTCAAAAAAAAAAAAGGGGGGGGGGTGAAAAATGCACGCACACCAAAAAAAAAAAAAAAAAAAGTTAATTCCTGTGAGGTAAGGAACTGATATTGGAGTCATGTTACAGACCCTTACTAGTTGTGCCGTGACATGAAATTTCCCCGAATCAAGCAAACATTATAAAGTTCTGTGACCAAAGATAGAAGAGGGTAAGGTGGTCCTTGTGAAGCTGAAAACTCAGCATCTGTGCACTGGATATGAGAGTTGGAGCATAAAGAAGGCTAAGCACCAAAAGATTGAGGCATTTGAACTGTAGTGTTGGAGAAGGCTCTTGAGAGCCCTTTGGACTGAAAGGAGATCCAACTAGTCCATCCTAAAAGAGATCCATCCTGAATATTCATTGGAAGGACTGATGCTGAAGCTCTAATACTTTGGCCACTTGATGCAAAGAGCTAACTCATTTGCAAAGACCCTGATGCAGGGAAAGATGGAAGGCAGGAGGAGAAGGGGATGACAGAGGATGAGATGGTTGGATGGCATCACCGACTCAATGGACATGAGTCTGAGCAAGCTCCAGGAGATAGTAAAGGACAGGGAAGCCTGGTGTGCTACAGTCATGGGGTCACCAAGAGTCAGACATGACTGAGCAACTGAACGAGAGGAAAAGAGTAGCTTTATTGCTTTGCAAGGCAAAGGTGGACTCACTGGGCTCCTGCCCCTTGAAGCAATGATTCAAGGGTGGGGTTTCTGATAAAGTTAGGGTGTGTTCGGGGCCTCCTTTAATCTGATCTCAGGTGGTCTCTCTCTGAGCTTCTCTGGCTCTCAAGGTTATGAAACTGTGACTTTCTCTGGAATTAAGAATTAATTCTCTGGAATTAAGAATGCTTCATCAAGTATCTAATATCTTGCATTTGTTGGGGATGTTAGTTCTGCAGAAGGGCTCAAAGATGTTGTTATGTGGACCTCTTGAAGCAGAACCAGGACCCAGCCCAAACCTGCTCTGTTGTTTCTTGACTGCTCCTCCCTTGTTTCTGTACCCCTTTCCTTGAAATCAGGGAAGGTCAAGGAGGCTGAAGTCTGTTTCCTGCAAACCAGAAACAGGGAACACAGAGAAGCTTCTCTATACCATCCTGCTCCATTTCACTTGGAGAAAACTCTGTCAAAGCATGGGCTATAGAGTTTTCTTTACTGAAGCTAGAATAAAGTGAAGTCTCTCAGTCGTGTCCGACTCTTTGCGACCCCATGGGCAGTAGCCTACCAGGCTTTGCTGTCCGCGGGGTTTTCCAGGCAAGAATAATGGAGTGGGCTGCCATTTCCTTTTCCAGGGCATCTTCCCAACCCAGGGACCTAACCCGGGTCTCCTACATTGCAGACAGACACTTTACCATCAGACCCACCAGGGGAAGACAAAGGAGCTTACAAAAGGCTTACCCTTTCTTTAGAAAAGTTTACCAATGACTAGGTAGTACAAGCTCTGTTTTCTCCGTAGGCTTTCATTCCCAAAGAAGTTAGGGAAGAGATTATAGAACAATTCTGCTATTTATTCCACCAAAATGGTGTAACTTCTGGTCTCACAGTATTTTTAGCTAGGAGAAGCAGTAGAGTATATTTAGCATATTTATTCTAGCTTCTAGAATACTTATTCTAGCATACTTATTTTGGCTTCCCTGGTGGCTCAGAGGGTAAAACGTCTGCCTGAAATGCGGGAGACCTGGTTTAATCGCTGGGTTGGGAAGATCCCCTGGAGAAGGAAATGGCAACCAACCCCAGTACTCTTGCCTGGAAAATCCCATGGACAGAGGAGCCTGGTAGATTACGGTCCGTGGTGTCTCGAAGAGTCGGACACAACTGAGTGACTTCACTTTCCTTTATCTGCAAAATGTTTTTCTTTGTTTAGAACATTGAAGAAAGACATCTTTGAGTGACTTCTTTGATAAATTTTTTTAAATAATTTTTTCTGATTATTATAAGCTTCTGTTTTTCTACCTCTACAATGCCTTTGGTCATTATGGATATATATCACAGCACAAATATTACCCAATACTTTTTTGGAAAAAGCAAGGGCTCTATTAATAGCCATAGTGATGAGAAAACACACTTAGAAATCTCTATTTGTCCTCTCACTTCCAATTTGTTTCCTCTAATTCACTACGTCAGTGAGTAAGGCAGCCTCACTTGGAACTGAAATTCCTTAATTTTCTGCTAGGCAGATTTCTTATCTTTCTGGGACAGACATTGTCTGGCTCTAATCAGATTGTTGACTGAGAAAACAAGAGCTTAGAGACTGAATAACATTCAAAACAAGCAAATAAATAAACAAGCCTAGGAAAACATGAGTACTCTCCCTAAAGAAAAAAAAAAAGAGTGCACATAAACGAAGTCAACAATTTTTTTTTTCCCTCAAGAATGTCATTTCTTGACTGTTTGAGCAAGATCATTATTTGGGAGATAAAATAGCCATTGAATATCTTGTACTAAAAATTTTAAAAATCTGGTTACATTTTAAATTTTATTTATAGATTGAAATCTATGTGTGAGTTATAGCTATAATCTGTGTATCCTTCCTTTTCAGTTCAGTTCAGTCTCTCAGCTGTGTCCGACTCTTTGTGACCCCATGAATTGCAGCACGCCAGGCCTCCCTGTCCATCACCAACTCCCAGAGTTCACTCAAACTCACGTCCATCGAGTCCGTGATGCCATCCAGCCATCTCATCCTCTGTCGTCCCCTTCTCCTCCTGCCCCCAATCCCTCCCAGCATCAGAGTCTTTTCCAATGAGTCAACTCTTCTCATGAGGTGGCCAAAGTACTGGAGCTTCAGCTTCAGCATCATTCCCTCCAAAGAAATCCCAGGGCTGATCTCCTTCAGAATGGACTGGTTGGATCTCCTTGCTGTCCAAGGGACTCTCAAGAGTCTTCTCCAACACCACAGTTCAAAAGCATCAATTCTTCGGTGCTCAGCCTTCTTCACAGTCCAACTCTTACATCCATACATGACCACAGGAAAAACCATAGCCTTGACTAGATGGACCTTTGTTGGCAAAGTAATGTCTCTGCTTTTGAATATGCTATCTAGGTTGGTCATAACTTTTCTTCCAAGGAGTAAGCGTCTTTTAATTTCATGGCTGCAGTCACCATCTGCAGTGATTTTGGAGCCCCCCAAAATAAAGTCTGACACTGTTTCCACTGTTTTCCCCATCTATTTCCCATGAAGTGATGGGACCGGATGCCATGATCTTCGTTTTCTGAATGTTGAGCTTTAAGCCAAGTTTTTCCGCTCTTCTCTTTCATTTTCATCAAGAGGCTTTTGAGTTCCTCTTCACTTTCTGCCATAAGGGTGGTGTCATCTGCATATCTGACGTTATTGATACTTCTCCCGGCAATCTTGATTCCAGCTTGTGTTTCTTCCAGCCCAGCGTTTCTCATGATGTACTCTGCATAGAAGTGAAATAAGCAGGGTGACAATATACAGCCTTGACGTCCTCCTTTTCCTATTTGGAACCAGTCTGTTGTTCCATGTCCAGTTCTAACTGTTGCTTCCTGACCTGCATACAGATTTCTCAAGAGGCAGGTCAGGTGGTCTGGTATTCCCATCTTAGTTTAGACTAAACTGTCAAGGCAAAACTAGTTGGTTGCTAAAACTTATGAGGAGGAACAAAGGGTAGTCTTAGGAAACAAACTTTAGAATTTCATGGGAATGGAAGTTGGTCAGATGATATGCCCCTTAAAGTTTTATATGATTTAATTAATCATTGCTAAATTCTTAAAGAAGCAAATGCATTTTGGATTTTAGGAAGGCTCCAAATGACAGAAATGTTATTGGAAATCCTTGAAAGGCCCAGCAGGATTTGTCTATCCTTATTAACTAGAAAAGAAAAGTTATTACTTTGGAAGAAAAGTTATGACCAACCTAGACAGCATATTAAAAAGCAGAGACACTACTTTGCCAACAAAGCCCATCTAGTCAATGGTATCGTTTTTCCAGGAGTCATGTATGGATGTGAGAGTTGGACTATAAAGAAAGCTGAGCACTGAAGAATTGATGCTTTTGAACTGTGGTGTTGGAGAAGACTCTTGAGAGTCCCTTGGACTGCAAGGAGATCCAACCAGTCCATCCTAAAGGAATATTCATTGGAAGGACTGATGATAAAGCTGAAATTCCAATACTTTGGCCACCTAATGCAAATAACTGACTCATTTGAAAAGAGCCTGAAGCTGGGAAAGATTAAAGGTGGGAGGAGAAGGGGACGATAGAGGATGAGATGGTTGGATGGCATCACTGACTCAATGGACATGAGTTTGAGTAAACTCTGGGAGTTGATGATGGACAGGGAGGCCTGGCAAGCTGCAGTCCCTGGGGTCACAAGGTGTTGGACATGACTGAATGACTGAACTGACTGACTGATTAACTAGAGAAGTTTGGGAAAATACTCTAGAGATGAAGTGTTATATAAAGACTAGTGTTGTAATTGGGGTCATTAAGCATGAGATCATGTATAGTATGGAACTGGTCTGTCTGCCTTAATCCTAACAGACTGAAATTTCCCACTGTATATTTCCCTTCTGGTCTTAAAACTGCTATTGATTTTGAAATCGTGATTTTTTTTTTTAAGAACCACATAAATGTGGATACATTGTAATTGTACTTTGGGGTCATTATTATAATCTAACCTAGAAGGATGTACATAATTATTTGAAATAAAATTTAATGTAACATTTTGGTTACCTTTATTTGAAGTTTAAAAATTATCTTTACTGTTATTACCTTTTATTATATATTTTAATTATCCTTCCTCTTCTTAGTCTCTGCATTCCCTTATTTTGAAAGCTAAAGTAGACTTGAGGTTATTAAAGTCAGGGATGTGAAATTCCTTATTTCCTTCTTTCTAAAACCCTTGAATATGTTTGTATCAGTTATTAGGAAATCTTTTGTTGGTATGAAACAAACTTTCAATCTGATAATGAGTTTTATCTCCAGTAGAGATAAAGAATCCAGGATCATAGAAAAAGCAAGGGGATTCCAGAAAAAGCATCTACTTCCAGTAAGCCTTTGACTGTGTGGAGCACAACAAACTGTAGAAATTCCTTAAATGGGTGGGAATACCAGACCACCTTTCCTGTCTCCTTAGAAACCTATGTGCAGGACAAGAGTCAACAATTAGAACTGGATATGGAAAAATGGACTGGATCCAAATTGGGAAAGGAGTACGTCAAGGCTGTATATTGTCACCCTGCTTATATAACTTATAGGCAGGATACATCAGGTGAAATGCCGGGCTGGATGAATCACAAGCTGAAATCAAGACTGCCAGAAGAAATTTTAACAGCCTCAGATATGCCGTTGATACCACTCTAGTGGCAGAAAGCAAGAGAAACTAGACAGTCTCTTGATGAAAGTGAAAGAGGAGGGTGAAAAAGCTGGCTTAACACTAATGCTCCAAAAATTAAGATCATGGCTTTGGGTCCCATCACTTCATGGCAAATAGATGGGGAAAATGGAAACAGTGTCAGACTTTATTTTCTTGGGCCTCAAAATCACTGTGATGGTGGCTGCAGCCATGATATTAAAAGACGCTCGCTCCTTGAAGGAAAGACTATGACACCTGATGTAGATAGCGTATTGAAAAGTGGAGACATGCCCTGAGGGAATCCATGTTGGTACAGAGGTGCTTGTAGGGGTCATGGGCCACCAGGCAACCCTCGGGGCTGGAGGCCTATGGTCCCTCCTAGGCCTCGATTCTCACCTCCTCAACTCCTCACCTCCCCGCCGTCTTGGCAGGCCCCTACGGCTTGTGGCACAGATGTGGAGTGCATATTTTACCATCTATGAAAACTTCTCTGTAATTTATTTTTTCCTCACTCAAAGATTATACCAAATTTAAAAGAAATGAATGAATATCCTACAAAAAGAAAAAGGAAGACTTTATATCTTTCTACTTATTCAGATTCCTCTGGAATAAGCAGAATTGCAGATGGATTCAGTGGAATTTTTTTTTTTTTCTGATCATTGTTACAGTGTTCTATGAGACAACCAGACAAAATATTTTGACAACAAAGATGATGATTCAGATACAGAGACATCAAATGACTTGCCAAAATTTAAAGATGGAATCAAGGTCAGAAACAGAAATCAATACAACCTGGTTCCTGGTCCTGTTCTTAGAATTCTAGACCACACTGCCTTTCCCACAGAAAAATCTGCTGATATTGAAATCTGTGATGAAGAGTTTGACTCTCCTGAATCAGCCCACCAGCAAACTCAAGGAGAGAGCCCCACTGAAGTTCACACTATTGAAGATGTTCCAGTTGCTGCAGAAGTACATGAAATTTCTAAAGATTATGATATGGAGACAGAAAACAAATCCTCTGAGACTCTCCGAGACTAAACTGATGAAGAGTCACCAGCTAAACCTTGCAGAATTGTTGGCAAGAGCCAAGCTTTGAATGTGACTGTCCAGCAGAAATGACCTTGCGGCTGCTGCTGCTAGTAGCAGTCGTTCTGCCCAGCAGAAACGACCTTATTGAGAGCTAGTAGCAGTGACCCCCATAAATGTGACCTTTGTGAGTCCAACAGGAGATATTTTTCTGATTTAAAGCAGCATATGATCTTGAAGCATACTGATTCAAAGGTGTGCTGAGTCTGCAGAGAAAGTTTTGCTACCAGCTTCTGATCAAACATCCAAACTGCATGAAGAGGATCCCGACATTTGTAAATACTGTGATTATAAGACAGAAAGCTGTGGTGTATGTACACAATGGAATACTAGTCAGCTATTAAAAAGAGTGCATTTGAATCAGTTCTAATGAGGTAGATAAAACTGCAGCCTATTATACAGAGTGAAGTAAATCAGAAAGAAAAATATCAATACAGTATATTAATGCATATATATGGAATTTAGAAAGATAGTAATGATGACCCTATATGCAAGACAGCAAAAGAGACACAAATGTAAAGAACAGACTTTTGGACTCTGTGGGAGAAGGTGAGGGTGGGATGATTTGATTGCCAGTCTAGGTTCAATGCATGAGACAGGGCACTCAGGGCCGGTGCACTGGGATGACCCTGAGGGATGGGATGGGAAGAAAGGTAGGAGGGGGTTTCAGGATGGGGGACACATGTACACCCATGGCTGATTCATGTCAATATATGGCAAAACCCACTATAATATTGAGTGGTTAAAATAATTAATTTAAAAAAAAAGACTAATTTTTGAGACCCTCAGCTGGCACATTGCAGACACCCATTTTAGTGATCACTTTTATGGGTGTGAGAAGTGTGACATACAATTCTCCTAGAGCAGGGAGCTCTACCTACATTTCCAGGAGCATAGCTGTGATGAACAGTACTTGTGACTGTTCTGTGAACATGGAGCGAATGATCCAGAAGGCCTGCATAGCCGTGTGTTAAATGAGCATGCAGTTAATTAATAAAGTAATAAGTATAACAATGGAGAACGTGGACAGTAGAGTCTCTTAAACAAAATCACACCTGACAAATGGAAAAACTTCTTTGTTAGTCAAGTATGTGGGTTTCAGAGTAGACTTCATACACATGTTAACAGATACATTGCTATTGAACATATTACATGTTTTCCACATGTTTGTGATGACTGTGGGAAGGGCTTCTCAAGTATGCTAGAATATTGCAAACACTTAAATCACATTTATCTGAAGGGATTTGCTTATGTCAATACTCTGAATATTCAACAGGAGAGACTGAAGATTTTAAAATTCATCTGGATCACAAACATTCAGCTGATTTACCTCATAACTGTAGTGAATGCTTGATGAAGTTTGGAAATGAAAGGGAATTAATAAGTCAATTTCCAGTCTATGAGACACCTTGATTGTTCTCTTTAAATTCCATAATGTTGATGTGAAATAACTACTTTGGCAATGTTAAAACAAAAAGCAGAGACATCACTTTGCTGACAAAAGTCCATATAGTCAAAGCTATGTTTTTTCCAGGATATAAGGATGTGGCAGTTGGACCATAAAGAAGGCTTAGTGCCAAAGAACTGATGCTTTCAAATTGTGGTACTGGAGAAGACTCTTGAGAATCCCTTGGATAGCAAGGAGAACATACCAGTCAATCCTAAAGGAAAGCACCCTTAAATATTCATTGGAAGGACTGATGCTGAAGTTGACGCTCCAGTTCTTTGGAATTGGAAGAGTTGACTCATTGGAAACACTCTGATGCTGGGAAAGATTGAAGGCTTGAGGAGAAGGCAACAACAGAGGATGAGATGGTTGGATGGCATCACCTACTCAATGGATACGAGTTTGAGAAAACTCAGAGAGATAATGAAGGACAGGGAAGCCTGGCTTGCTGCAGTCCATGGGGTCACAAAGAGCCAGACATAACTTAGCCACTTAACAACAATAGCATCTCCAATAAGACTTTGTGTTCATTATTCATTTTATTTGTTTTATGATGCCTTTACTTTTATATAATGCTGAATACTACCTATATTTATTACATTTCTTTGTAATTAACAAAATGCTTTCTTTCATTGAAAGACAAACTCCATAAACATAGAGGGTCAAAAAAAGAAAAGAAAGTTAAAAGAAAAAGTGAAAATGTAGTTGCTCAGTCCAGTCCTTTACAACACCATGGACTGTAGCCCGCCAGTCTCCTCTGTCTATGGAATTCTTAAGGCAAGAATACCAGAGTGGGTAGCCATTCTCTTCTCCAGAGGATCTTCCCAACCCAGGAACTGAACCAAAGTCTCTTGCATTGAAGGCAAATTCTTTACCATCAAAGCCACCAGTTCAGTTCAGTTCAGTTCAGTTGCTCAGTCATGTCCAACTCTTTGTGACCCCATGGACTGCAGCACACCAGGCCTCCCTGTCCATCACCACTCCTGGAATTTACTCAAACTCATGTCCATTGAGTTGGTGATGGTATCCAACCATCTTATCCTTTGTCGTCCCCTTCTCCTCATGCCTTCAATCATTCCCAGCATCAGGGTCTTTTCAAATGAGTCACTTCTTTGCAGCAGGTGGCCAAAGTATTGGAGTTTCAGCTTCAGCATCAGTCCTTCCAATGAATATTCAGAACTGATATCCTTTGGGATGGACTGGTTGGGTCTCCTTGCAGTCCAAGGGACTATCAAGAGTCTTCTCCTGCACCACGGTTCAAAAACTTCAATTCTTCAGTTCTCAGCTTTCTTTATAGTCCAACTCTCACATCCATACATGGCTACTGGAAAAACCATAGCCTTGACTAGACGGACCTTTGTTGGCAAAGTAGCGTCTCTGCTTTTTAATATGCTGTCTAGGTTGGTCATAACTTTTCTTCCAAGGAGCAAGTGTCTTTTAATTTCATGGCTGCAATCACCATCTGCAGTGATTTTGGAGTCCCAAAAAATAGTCTGTCACTGTTTCCATTGTTTCCCGTCTATTTACCATGAAGTGATGGGACCAGATACTATGATATTAGTTTTCTGAATGTTGCGTTTTAGGCCAACTTTTTCACTCTCCTCTTTCACTTTTATCAAGAGGCTCTTTAGTTCTTCATAATTTTTAATTTATTCTTTCATTATTTACTTATTACCTGCTCATTAATTGGAATAAAGGTACCAGATTACAAAAGTTTATTTCTTAATTCATGACCTTTCCTTTTGTTGAGAAGATTTACAATCTCTAAATTCAGCTCAGTAATTGGGTTGAATATTTACTTAGGAAAATAATTTTGTTTTACTTATCTATGAGGCATTTATTATAGTATAAAGTGAAAAGAAAAAGACATTTTGTGTATATTTAAAAAACCAAACTTCAGAAAATTGATATCATTAATAGCTTTATATTTAATGTTAATTGTTTGATTGATTATTATTTTTTTGTTGTTATTGAAAGCTTGACTGAGTTCTTTCACTTTCCTTCTTGGTAGTTTGACCACAGGTAGGCATAGTAATGGAAAAGCTTATAAAATGAGAGAGATAGAGTTATAGTTTTAAAATAAGTAAAAATTTATGAAATTTTAAGTTTTTAAATTTATATAATGTCCACAGGTGGTACATACCCTTAAAATAATTAATCCCACCCCTCAACTTACTTTCTTATACATACTGAATCTGCTTTCATACACCAGTTAGCAAATATTTGCCACTATCTCATACTTGGAATATTCTGTCTCCTAACTGTTTGATTTTAGAAATATTAATATCTTTGTATAACAGTGTTTGTTCAATTATTAGACTATTTTATGTCATAATGTGTTTTGAAATGAGGAGAAAATTGAAAATGCTAAAATGGTGGAAGTATTAAGCATATTAAAAGTACAACTTTTAATTTACTTGAATTTCACTGAATTTAATTCAATTATGAAAGAAGATAGAGAAGCAGAATGGTATAAAATCCTAAAAATCTATAATTAAGTACAGCTTTTGAAAGGTGAGGCTTAATGATAAATTTATGGATGTTATTAAACATTGGATTGAGTGATAATAATGTTACAGCTTAAATTTTTGAATGCTTCTTTGCCCTAGCACAGAGCTAAGGTTTATAAAAGTGTTGTATAATTTGATTTCCACAACAACAATATGGAATGTATGTCAGGAACTGTGAAGGGGCTGAGCTTTTATTCTACATGCCTGCAAGTTGACATAGATTCACAGGTGCAGGTAGAGGATACAGACTGGTGGAACAGAGATGAAGATCTGTGGGTTAAAGAAACGGTGGACACCATACTATCAGCATTTGTCCCAGTCTCCACATCCAGAGTCCTACAGGGCGATGCAGTGAGAGCTTGGCGACTCTGGGGTTGTATTATAGTGGAGGAGGCCCCAATTTTAGGAAACTTCAATCTTTCAAAGGGACTATAAGCAAACTGGCCCATTTTTTGCTCAGGAAGGAGCTATTATGATTATTATTATTATGGACAGCAAAAGGTAGTGCTTCTAGCCTGGCATATATCTTTCAGGGTTGTTTGTTGTGCAGATATTTTTGAAAAGGTAGTCTGGAAAAAAGTGTTAGGAGGATCTTGATTCACAAGATAAGCAGAAATATGGAAGGCTCATGGGAAATTGGGCTTTCCTGGTGGCTCAGTGGTAAAGAACTTGCCTGCCAATGCTGGAGATGCAGGTTAGATCCCCTGGGTTGGAAAATCCCCTGGAGTAG
Source organism: Oryx dammah (assembly GCF_014754425.2). Taxonomy (NCBI): domain Eukaryota; kingdom Metazoa; phylum Chordata; class Mammalia; order Artiodactyla; family Bovidae; genus Oryx; species Oryx dammah. The sequence goes on along the minus strand of NW_024070210.1, from coordinate 9,507,015 downwards.
GACATGGCATCCCACTCGAGTATTCCTGCCTGGAGACTTCCATTTACAGAGGAGCCTGGTGGGCTACACTCCACAGGGTCACAAAAAAGTCGACATGACTTAAGAATTAGACAACAACAACAACATGGGAAATTGTCTCCCAACATTATAAATTTTGTTATTCCCAGTTTAAGAAAGTGAAGTTTTGAAACTTCAGGTAACTTATTCAAGTCACACAAATTTGTATCAGAACATTCTAGTGGTCTAAATGCAAAGGGAAGCTCATAATTCTGTGTAGCTAATGACAGGATGAGAACTCACCAGAGACTCCTTTGTTTAGAGAAGACTGCCATTCATATTTCTATGATAACATTTTTTTATCTGTGGACTATGCAAAAACAACAGCAGAAAAACCCCTGTCTTCACATCTCCAGACTTAATCCAAGCTCAATCTGTTGCAATTTTTTCAATTGTGATCTTTTTTTGCAGTATTAGAACAAGTTCCTTCTTTGTATTCAAAGTCACTTTAGATTATCTCTTAAAATTAACTTTCTAAAATATGTAAAATTGAATTGTATCAGTTCATTTCAGTCTCTAAGTTGTGTCCGACTCTTTGCAATCCCAGGAATCACAGCACGTCAGGCCTCCCTGTCCATCATCAACTCCCAGGGTTCACTCAAACTCATGTCCATTGAGTTGGTGATGCCATCCAGCTATCTTAACCTCTGTCATCCTCTTCTCCTTCTGCCCCCAATCCCTCCCAGCATCTGGGTCTTTTCCAATGAGTCAGCTCTTCGCATGAGGTGGCCAAAGTACTGGAGTTTCAGCTTCAGCATCAGTCCTTCCAATGAACACCCAGAACTGATCTCCTTTAGAATGGACCGGTTGGATCTCCTTGAAGTCCAAGGTACTCTCAAGAGTCTTCTCCAACACCACAGTTGAAAGCATCAATTCTTTGGCTCTCAGCTTTCTTCACAGTCCAACTCTCACATCCATACATGACCACTGGAAAAACCATAGCCTTGACTAGACAGACCTTTGTTGGCAAAGTAATGTCTGCTTTTGAATATGCTATCTGGGTTGGTCATAACTTTCCTTCCAAGGAGTAAGCGTCTTTTAATTTCATGGCTGTGATCACCATCTGCAGTGATTTTGGAGCCCCAAAAAATAAAGTCGGACCCTGTTTCCACTGTTTCCCCATCTATTTGCTATGAAGTGATGGGACCGGATGCCATGATCTTCGTTTTCTGAATGTTGAGCTTTAAGCCAACTTTTTCACTCTCCTCTTTCACTTTCTTCAAGAGGCTTTTTAGTTCCTCTTCACTTTCTGCCCTAAGGGTAGTGTCATCTGCATATCTGAGGTTATTGATATTTCCCCCAGCAATCTTGATTCCAGCCCAGAGTTGTTCATGATGTACTCTGCATAAAAGTTAAATAAGCAGGGTGACAATATACAGCCTTGACGTATTCCTTTCCCGATTTGGAACCAGTCTGTTGTTCAATGTTCAGTTCTAACTGTTGCTTCCTGACCTGCATATAGGTTTCTCAAGAGGCAGGTCAGCTGGTCTGGTATTCCCATCTCTTTCAGAATTTTCCACAGTTTATTGTGATCCACACAGTTAAAGGCTTTGGCATAGTCAATAAAGTAGAAATAGATGATGTTTTTCTGGAACTCTCTTGCTTTTTCGATGATCCAGCAGATGTTGGTAATTTGATCTCCGGTTCCTCTGCCTTTTCTAAAACCAGCTTGAACATCTGGAATTTTGCGGTTCACATATTGCTGAAGCTTGGCTTGGAGAATTTTGAGCATTACTTTACTAGCATGTGAGATGAGTGCAGTTGTGAGGTAGTTTGAGCATTCTTTGGCATTGCCTTTCTTTGGGATTGGAATGAAAACTGACCTTTTCCAGTCCTGTGGCCACTGCTGAGTTTTCCAAATTTTCTGGCATATTGAGTGCATGGGCTGTAGCATATGGAAATCCATACTGTTAACATTTGAAATAATTCTAGATATTTGATAACCTAAAGAAAAGCAATAGCAGCACCATCGATAAGCCTATATATTTTCTTTTTTTAATAACCAAAGATAGTTTTTATTACTTTATTGAAGTATAGTTGATTTACAATGTTGTGCTAATTTCTGCTATACAGAAAAGTGATGCAGTTCTATATATGTATACATATATATATATATACACACAGATACACATATGTATATGTGTATCTGTCTATATACATATTCTTTTCTACTATGGTTTTTTATAGGATATTGAATATGGTTCCCTATGCTACATAGTTCCCTATGTATAGTTCCCTATCCCTACATTAGGACCTTATTTTTTATTCATGCTATATGTGATAATATACAATAGTTTGCATCTGCTAATCCCAAATTCCTAATCCATCCCTTCCCATTCCCCTTTGACTACATAGAGAACCTAAGTTTGTTCTCTATGACTGTGAGTCCATTACTATTTTGTCCTGAAATTCACCTGTGTCATATTTTAGATTGCACATATAAGTGATACCATATGTATTTTTCTTTATCTTTCTGACTTACTTCACAAGGTTTGATAATCTCTTGCTCCATCCATGTTGCTACAAATGGCACTATTTCATTCTTTTCTATAGCTGAGTAATATCCCATTGTATATATTTATGCTTGTATATTTTCAATAAGGGATTTATAAAAAGTTCAAATTTTTTTTAAAATTGAAACCTTAATTTAAAATCTGTGAACTTAGTGATTGTAAACATTTAGTTATTAAGTATCATCTCAAGAATGCACTGTATATTAAAATACAGGACTTTCTCCATGTGAGCGTTGAGGTTGGGGCTGCTCATAAAGACAACCAATTAATACCTCCCTTCCTATTATTTGGGAAAATCACAGTGGAAGTGTAACCTTGTGCTTAACTTGTGATAAAAAAGGAGAAGGATAACTCTTAGGACTAGAATGGTAGAGTCCACAGGCTCTGAATTGGACTTCTCAAGTGAACTGAAGTGAGTGGATTTGTAAGTAGAGGAGAGGAAGAAGTGGCCCACCTACTCTTGCTTATGTTGTTTCCATAAATTATAATCAAGGTTTAATGTTTGCTTTGAGTTATATGTTAGCCATGTTTACTGTAATGTGTTAATAATACTAGGTAAACCTCTCCATTCAGAGGATGAACTGGTGATTCTCTTTAGATGTTACTCTGAATAACCCCAAACTGAATTTATGAGATTCCATACTGTGTTCATAGAACTGGCTTCTGGATTTAATTTCTGTTAAGTGAGACTTTTTTTTTCCCTTCAAAAAACTACTGTCATTTTACAGTAAGACAGTAAGTTATATAACATAGTCTTGTTAAATATATTAGACTGCAGATTAAACTTCAAGGTGACCTTGGGAGAGTTTTGTACCTGTACTAATCTACAAATATATGCATATATGAAGAGAAGGTGCCTTATCATTTCTACTCAAGCACAAACAGACCATCTACCAATCAAAATTCTCTATCAGTTCCCCTGGACCTAAATATCACATGCTCCATCCTACAGGATATATGAAAATTCAGTTGAATTCTGCATTAAGTTCTACACTGTTCTGGAGATTGAGCAGAATTAGCCAGTTGTATCCTTTTCACTCAAAATTGTGCTTTTAAGGTATAGATTAAAATTGCAATACAAAATTCAGTTATCAGCTTAGTTTCCCATAAATTGTGAAGACCCTGTACCAAATCAGACTTACTCCATAAATCCTATTTTTTTTGACCTCTATGAATACCTGAATGAAATTTTCTCTGATTTTTATAATGTAGTTCAGAACAGTGTTTACAAATTGCAGGCAGTGTGTAACCCAGCCAGTTGGGTTACAGTGTAGTGTACCAATTGTTAATTCTTTATAGGAATAAAAGAGATGAGGATACAGTAGATGCATTCCCAAACCATAAATCTTTAACTACACAAATCACATACATGTTGATTATTTCATACATATATGAGAGAGCTAATGCTGTGAGACCCGGGTTCTTTCTACTTCACTAAAAAAAAGAAAGATGTAAGACATTTAAAAGAAGGAAGGCATACAATGTTTAGAGGTCTCATACTGAGAATCAGTGATTATTGCTATTCTCTTTCTGTTTCCAGGGGTGAAGGACATTATCTTAAGAGCATTAGCAGATTTCAACTGTGCAGAAATAGCCACTGGGGCCTGAAAAGAATGTTGAGAATGCTGTAGAACCAAATCATGTTGGAGACATTGAGGTAAAGAATCAGGAGGAAGAAAGTCACCTAATTAGAGCTGGTGAATGAAGCTGAGTAGATAAAAGTTGATGAGAAAATGGTAGACTTTTAAGACCATTGAAATAGAGGGGAATGCTGACTGTAACACATGGCAGAACAAGGCAAAGAAAACCCTGGCACTCACTCTGAAAATTGTGTATGTATGTTAAATGGTAATGGAAGGAGCCCTCTCTGTGGTTCACCCCAGCTGCAGTGGCTTCTCATTTTCAATAAAAACTTAATGCCTCTCCCAGAGAATGAACACGTGCCCTGATTTATAAAGGGATAATGCACTGGCCTTATTTCCAGTGTATGACAGATCAGCAAATACACATAGGCACAACTGCCTATTTGCTATTTACTACTATGGTAAATGGCAAGCCATAAAGAGTGATCTGTTTAAATTGCATTTTGCAAACAATCCTGACTTTGTACCATACACTCTGTGAAACATGGTTATTATTATTTATGAGGCACTGTTAAGGGTGCCTGGTGCTGGGAGAATTGTGGATTTCTTTTACATTTAATTTTTTGCAAATGGAAGCAACCCAGAGATTATCTTGTTGGGAACTTTCATTTTATGGTAGACAAAACTGGAATGTTATTACTTGACTTGTGATCACGCAGATAACTATAGATGGAGGCCAACCATGAATACAAGTTCCCAGCATATTTTTATTTTAAGCTGGACTAAAAGAGCCATGTTCCTATACTTAAAGCAGTTGTTGGTGAGAGAATAAAATTCTCAGTAAGAGACACTGTCACCATGAATGAGTCCTTTAAATATGCCATTCAAAAAAGGAAGTGTGTATATCCGTTCACTGTCTCACTGGTGGTCGCTGTTCAGGTATTCTGCCTTTCAGAAACACAGCAGTCGAGACTAGGTGTTTAAAGTTCAGCATGTGTCGTGATTGTCAAGCTTATAGAGCCTTGTGTCTATGAGGCTAAAAGGATGGATCTCCCGAAATCATGAAATGAAATATGTCTGTTTCCTGAGGTTAAGCATTAAAACACAAGTATAATTAATCAGGGCAAAGATAGGTAAAATTTTTTCAGAGCAAAAACATTTCTTAGGCCTCTAAGTGCTGACTATAGTCTTAATTCCATATATTTCAACTCAACTGGTGTCGTAAAATCTTCACTGGATGTCTGCCAGACATTCCAAAGTGAGAGTGAACTCATAGTTTGCCCATCCAAACCAGCTCCTCCTTCCCTTGTTTTTCTGCCTTTCTGTAAAAAGCTCCAGTAGCATCCAGGCTCAGATACCAAAATCTAGGTGTGATTTTAAAAAAAAAATGTATTTCTGTTCACATCTTTCATCTCAAAGGCCTCAGTACATCCTGCTCACCCTTTTCCAAAACATGTTCCAAACCATCTGCTTTAGTCCACATCCTGTCTAGACTGGTCTTGACAAATGTTAAGAATATTCTGATTGGCACCCCTGCTTTTACTTGAAGCCTTCTATAAATTGCTCTCTACACAACAGGAAAAATGATTTTTGCAAAATATAAATAACATTCCTTTGATGACAAATAGTTCAGGGCTTCTCATTGCATTTTAGTACAAAGCAAACTAATGAGTCTTTTTTCCAGCTTTAGAAAACCCTACAAAATCTATCTACTACCTATTTCTCTGAACTCACTTAATACCAATTTCCCCCTTTCCCTAGCCATTACCGTAGGGTCTCTCTGCAATCTATTTCCACTGCCGGAATTGGCTTTCTTAATCTTTGTATGGATGCCTTCTAATGATTATTTAGCTTAAATGGCATTTGTTAGGCTTGCTGAACTCACAGTCAGCCTCCTCACTCTTGGGGTCTTTTCGTTTTACCAGGACTTCATGGGAAGGGAAAAAAGTTTCTTGATGGAACCCCACCCACTTCTTATCTTACCTCTTCTTTCTTCCCTTCAGCCTTGAGGGACAAAAGAAAAAAAAAAATCAACTTTTGAAACGTACTACGCAAAAAATCAAAACAAGTAAAGTAAAAGTGTTAGTTGCTCAGTCATGTCCAATTCTTTGTTACCCCACAGACTGTAGCCCACCAGGCTCCTCTGTCCATGGAATTCTCCAGGCAAGAATATTGGAGTGGGTTGCCATTTCCTTCTCCAGGGACTCTTCCCAACTTAAGGATCAAACCTGGGTTTCCCACACTACAGGCAGATTCTTTACCATCTGAGGCACCAGAGATATGATCAGATAATAACAGGAGCAAATCCAAGGCATATATAAATATAAATGATGGCAAGTATTATGAAGGGAATAATGAAGCATGATGAAGAATGCCACTGTGTACACACATTCTCCTCACCTGTGACCAATGGGACTACCCACACCTTTGTGAGGATACTGATTCAAATGGATTACTGGCCTGTGAGTAGTCAGTCTAAACAGGCTTTCACACAGTTTTCTAAGCTGTATTTGCATATTCATTAACTTGGCACTTTGACCTATTCCTTACTGATAATGTGCCAGCGGCAGATACTTTATTAGTCCTTCACCTGAGCTATGCACTAATTGTAAGACTAAATGGTTGAGATTTAGAAACTGTATGTAATTAGCACACCATAGACAACATTGCTCCAATATTTTGGCTTGAAACTCTCTATTATTCCTCTGCTTTACTTTATCTTTTGGTAATCACTTTAGAAATTGTAGCATCAATTCTGGATTCCTTTGAGAAGTAATACAGTTCTGGGAAAGAGAAATAAGTTAAGTGTTGGAAAGAAGGGAAGAAAAGCCATCGCAGATATGGATTGAACATCTACTGTGTGCTAGCTTGCTAGGTGCTTCCAAAGTACACTGTAGATGTCTTTTACACTCATTGAAGTTAGTTTATGTGATAATTTGATTAATGTCTAATTCAACAGGTAGATAGTAAAATGAAAGCAGAGGTTTTTATTTTTTCTTTAACTTACTACCTGGGGGATGTGTGTATGTGCTCAGGCGTATCTGACTCTCTTTGACCCCATGGACTGTAGACCACGAGGCCCCTATGTCAATGGGGTTTTCCAGGCAAGAACAGTGGAGTGAGCTGCCAATTCCATCTCCAGGGTATCTTCCTGACCCAGGGATCGAACCCTCATCTCCTGCATCTCCTGAATTGCAGGCAGATTCTTTTAACCTCTGACCCCTTATTACCTGGCACTGTGACTAATATGTAGAAAGTTTTGGAATAAAATTTTTGAATGTAAAAGATAAACATACGTTATTTCATTTGATAACCTCAGTAATCCAATCAATAGGTAGTGAGTATTCACAGAAAATACCAACAACCAGAGATGAAGCTAACATTTTGTCATTTTCATTGATTTTTTTTTTTTTTGCCATGCTGAGCGGTATATGGGATCTTAGTTCCCTAACCAGGGATTGAACCCATGTCCCTTGCACTGGAAGTGTGGAATCTGAATCCCTGGACTACCAGGGGAGTCCTAAAGCTAGCATTTTGTTTCATGACACATATAAAATTCTTGTGGACAAATAAAACTATGACTTACATTAGTTCAATAGTTGTATTCTATTATAGAAAAGGACCAATATTAAATAGTTAATTCCTTCCTACTAGAGATTTAGATTGTTTGAAGGAGAAGAGGGAAACTTACACTTCTTGTGGTCATCTCACTGTCACTTTCAAGAGCATAAAGGAAAAAATCTGTGTTTCGTACATTCAGTTTAATCTTAAAAAACTCACCTGTCAGTTAAGTCACATGGTTTGCCTTGGGAAGGTGGAGTCCGAGAGAGCTATGGAGTAGTGACTTTGCAGAAGGAAACAAAGGGTACTTGCCTGCCAGCAATGCTTGTCATTTTTCATGTATTTATTTTTATTCATTTATCTTTAATTTAGAATCTGATAAGTAAATAAGTTGAATTTATGGTCATGCTCAGTGACTTCAGTCATGTCTGGCTCTGTGCAACCCTATTGGTTGTAGCCCACCAGACTTCTCTGTCCATGTGATTCTCCAGGCAAGAATACTGGAGTGGATTGTTATGCCCTCCTCTGGGGGATCTTCCTGACCCAGGGATCAGACTCAAGTCTCTAGGTGGATTCTTTACTGCTGAGCCACCAGGGAAGCCCTAACTTTATGGTGCTACTTTATTAATTCAGGAGTCTCTGGGCCTTGGGAATACCAGAGCACCTGACCTGCCTCTTGAGAAACCTATATGCAGGTCAGGAAGCAACAGTTAGAACTGGACATGGAACAATAGACTGGTTCCAAATAGGAAAAGAAGTATATCAATGCTGAATACTGTCACCCAGCTTATTTAACTTATATGCAGAGTACATCATGAGAAATGTTGGGCTGGAAGAAGCACAAGCTGGAATCAAGATTGCCGGGAGAAATATCAATAACCTCAGATATGCGGATGACGCCACCCTTATGGCAGAAAGTGAAGAGGAACTAAAAAGCCTCTTGATGACAGTGAAAGTGAAAAGTGAAAAAGTTGGCTTAAAGCTCAACATTCAGAAAACGAAGATCATGGCATCTGGTCCCATCACTTCATGGCAAATAGATGGGGAAACAGTGTCAGACTTTATTTTTGGGGGCTCCAAAATCACTGCAGATGGTGACTGAAGCCATGAAATTAAAAGACGCTTACTCATTGGAAGAAAAGTTATGACCAACCTAGACAGCATATTAAAAAGCAGAGACGTTACTTTGCCAACAAAGGTCTGTCTAGTTAAGGCTATGGTTTTTCCAGTGGTCATGTATGGATGTGAAAGTTGGACTGTGAAGAAAGCTGAGCATTGAAGAATTGATGCTTTTGAACTGTGGTGTTGGAGAAGACTCTTGAGAGTCCCTTGGACTGCAAGGAGATCCAACCAGTCCATTCTGAAGATCAGCCCTGGGATTTCCTTGGAAGGAATGATGCTGCAGCTGAAACTCCAGTACTTTGGCCACCTCATGTGAAGAGTTGACTCATTGGAAAAGACTCTGATGCTGGGAGGGATTGGGGCAGGAGGAGAACGGGATGACAGAGGATGAGATGGCTAGATGGCATCACTGACTCGATGAATGCAAGTCTGAGTGAACTCCGGGAGTTGGTGATGGACAGGGAGGCCTGGCGTGCTGTGATTCATGGGGTCGCAAAGAGTTGGACATGACTGAGTGACTGAACTGAACTGTACTGGGCCTTACATAGAGGGTACCTGTGTGGGCAGATTCTATGTTTAGTGAGGGCATGTTTCCTAGTTCATAAATGCCTTCTTGCTGTGATCACACACAGAGGAAGGGCATAGAGCACTCTCTTGGGTGTGGAGTCTCTTATAAGGGCTCTAATCCCATTCATGAGGGCCCCACCCACATGACCTAAGCATCTCCCTAGTGCTCTACCTCCCAGTACTGTCACACTGGGCATTAGGGTTTCAACATATGAATTCTGAGGGGGATACTCATTCAAACAATAGCAAGTCCCTTTGGTACTAATATCTGGCCCCCACATTCAAATTTTATGGCACAAAGGTCACACTCCTTCTTAAATTTTCAGCACTTTATATTCTTCTGTTTATTTTGGGTGAGTTCTGATTTAGTGAATAAATATTTGCATTAAAGTACTGTTTGACCTGAAAATTACCTTTCTCTTTTCAAAGATAAGCTCTGAAACTATGAACTGAAACATTCTGAAATTATAAGTATAAATGTGCTTATAATGACCTGAGTTCTCAGATTTAAATATTTTTTCCCCTCTGGATTACTTAGAGAGTCATATCTGAAAAATGTGCATGGTTTTATGTTAATATTCTAATATCTATATACAGTTTTTATTATAATTTATTCAAAATTTTGACTTATAAATTTCTGCCGACATATTCTAGGTCATTTGCATTTTTCTTGGACTTTTGTATCTCAAAGCGAATGGTAACACCACATTATCATTTAGATACTTTGCTTTTCTGTAAATCCTAAAGTCATTCAACAGGCCCAGGAGATTCATAGGCATGGAAGCTTATCAGAAGTATTACTGAAGCGCCCATATTTTCCTGGCTGGCATCTATTTCCCTTGCTCAGTATGCTATTAGACTGTCGTGTTTAAACATTTATTTCTTTAGAAGAAAGAAAAGCAAATTAAAAATATGTATAGCTAAATCTTGTCAGGCTTAGCCTTCCACTATATTTAGATTAAAAGTTAAAGGAATTTGAAGAAAAGCATGAACTTTCAGTTTTTAAGCATGGAGAGTTGATAGAGAAAAGTCATCAGTTATATAGGATTGAGGTCAGTCTCTAGTTTCCTTTTGTGGCTGGTTAGCGTACAACTCCAGTGCTCAGACTTCAGAATGTGGCTCTACACATAGGTTTGTAATTCTTTAATGAACTGTTTTGAAGACAGTTATTACTGTTACAGTTAATTCCGTAAAGCCAGTATTGTTCAGATTTTGAAAGGTACAACACTTCGAAGATATACACCATGGCCTTGGAAAACATCCTTCCTACTCAGATTCTGCTTTGCTTAATAATTTGGCATGAATTTAGGCATTTGTCAAATTTGCCCTATTTTGGCTTCATTTTTGATGCCATAGGGCTTCCCTGGTTTGATCCCTGGGTCGGGAAGATCCCCTGGAGAAGGAAATGGCAACCCGCTCCAGTATTCTTGCCTGGAGAATCCCATGGACAGAGGAGCCTGGTGGGCTACAGTCCATGGGGTCGCAAAGAGTTGTACATGACTGAGCGACTTCACTTTTACTTCACTTTGATGCTTTACCTCTTAACCTGTTTATATTTAAAATTAAGAGAATGGTATGGTAAATGAGTCTTGCTGCCTGGGATCTAGACCAGTACAATGGCTGTCCTTAATACTCCTTCCAAAGATAGAAACGTTTGATTAACATGGAGAGAATGAGGAATAGTAGCAGAGGATGAAGGAATGACTAAATGGGTTAGGTAAATGTGGGAAATTCAGTATTACATTGACACTTTGGAAGAAGCTAAGAGCAAGAGATGATCTCATTTTTCACCTCAGTTGCAGCTGATGCCTGAGAGGAGGAAATCCGTATATTGTTGAGGCCACTTTAACATTTGGAAGTTGACAAACTGAAATGCAAGGTTACAAACCTGAGTGACATCACCCTAAAAGACGTTTTCTTATGACGATGAACTAGACTATAAAGACTGGGTAGGATTCTAGTAATGTGCCAGTGGCTTTTGAATTGTGTACTGTTTTGCTTAAGCTGTCCAGGGTCAGAAACCAAAACTTGGACTGTTACATACTGAGAAATGTGTGCTTGGTCTCATCATCTTTTTTTTTTTTTTTTAACCCAGAGCTCCTAAATTCCTTGTAATTTGAGAGGGATGGGAATGATCTGAGTAATTTACATAGGCATCCTAAATCTCAGGAAATTTCCTGGGTGATTGCAGCAGCTTTGGTTCTAATGAGGTGACTTTTGGTGGGTACATGGATAGTTCTTGGATGAGGGCTGCTCACCAGAAAGACAAAACCGTGACTTTGCTATTGTTCAGTTGTTCAGTCATGTCCGACTCTTGGTGACCCCATGGACTGCAGCACGCCAGCCTTCCCTGTCCTTCACCATCTCCCGGAGCTTGTTCAAACTCATGTCCATTGAGTCACTGATGCCATCCAAACATCTCATCCTCTGTCATCCCCTTCTTATCTGCCTTCAGTCTTTCCCAGCATCAGGGTCTTTTCTAATGAATTGGGTCTTTGTATCAGGTGGCCAAAATATTGGAACTTCAGCTTCAGCATCAGTCTTTTCAATGAATATTCAGGATTGATTTCCTTTAGGATTGACTGGTTTTATCACTTTGCTGTCCAGGGAACTCCTAAGAGTCTTCTCCAACAGCACAGTTTAAAAGCATAAATTCTTTGGTGCTCAGCCTTTTTTATGGTTCAGCTCTCACATCCATACATGACTACTAGAAAAAAGCATAGCTTTAACAGTACAGACCGTTGTCGGCAAAATAATGTCTCTGCTTTTTAATATGCTGTCTAGGTTGGTCATAACTTTTCTTCCAAGGAGCAAACGTCTTAAATTTCATGGCTGCAGTCACCACCTGCAGTGATTTTGGGGACAAAGAAAATAAAGTCTGTCATTGTTTCCATTGTTTCCCCATTTATTTGCCATGAAGTGATGGGACCAGATGCCATGATCTTAATTTTTTGAATGTTAAGTTTTAAGCCAGCTTTTTCACTCTACTCTTTCACCTTCATCAAGAGCCTCTTTAGTTTCTCTTCTCTTTCTGTGATAAGGGTACTATCATCTGCATATGTGAGGTTATTGATATTTTTCCTGGCAATCTTGATTCCACCTTGTGCTTTATCCAGCCCAGCATTTTGCATGATGTACTCTGCATAAAAGTTAAATAAGCAGAGTAACAATAAACAGCCTTGACGTACTCCTTTTCCTATTTGCAACTAGTCTGTTGTTCTATATCTGGTTCTAACTGCTGCTTCTTGACCTGCTTACAGGTTTCTCAGGAAGCAGGTAAGGTGGTATGGTATTCCCGTCTCTTTAGGAATTTTCCACAGTTATTGGCGATCCACACAGTTAAAGGTTTTGGCATAGTCAATGAAGCAGATGTACATGTTTTTTGGAAATCTCTTGCTTTTCTTATGAACCGATGGATGTTGGCAATTTGATGTCTGGTTTCTCTGCCTTTCTAAATTCAACTTGTACACCTGGAAGTTCTCAATTCATGTACTGTTGATGTCTAGCTTGGAGGATTTTGAGCACTACTTTGCTAGTGAGTGAGATGAGTGCAATTGTGCAGTAGTTTGAATATTCTTTGGTCTTGCCCTTCTTTGGGATTGGAATACTCACCTTTCCCAGTCCATGGCCACTGCTGAGTTTTTCAAATTTGCTCACACACTGAGTGCAGAACTTTAACAGCATCATCTTTTAGGGTTTGAAATAGCTTAGCTGGAATTCAATACCTCCACCTGCTTTTTTCATAGTAATACTTCCTAAGGCCTACTTGACTTTGCACTCCAAGACATCTGGCTCTAGGTGAATGAATGCACCATTGTGATTATCTGGGTCATTAAGATCTTTCATTAAGATATTTTTTGTACAGTTCTTCTGTGTATTCTTACCATCTATTTTAATATCTTCTGCTTCTGTTATGTCCTTACCGTTTCTGTCCTTTACTGTGCCCATCTTGGCATGAAATGTTCCCTTGGTATCTCTTACTTTCTTCAAGAGATCTATAGTCTTTGCCATTCTACTGTTTTTCTCTATTTCTGTGCATGGTTCACTTACAAAGGCTTTCTTATCTCTCCTTCCTATTTGGAATTCTCCATTTAGTGGGTATATCTTTCCTTTTCTCCATTGTCTTTAGCTTCTCTTCTCTTCTCAGCTATTTGTGAGGCCTCCTCCAACAACCATTTTGCCTTTTTGCATTTCTTTTTCATGGGGATGGTTTTGATCACTGCCTTCTGCACAGTGTTACAAACCTCTGTCCATAGTTCTTCAAGCACTCTGCCTATCAGATCAAATCCCTTGAACCTATTTGTCAATTCCAGTATATAATTGTAGGGAATTTGATTTAATTCATACCTGAATGGCCTAGTGGTTTTTCCTATTTTCTTCAGTTTAAGTCTGAATTTCACAATAAGGAGTTCATGATCTGAGCCACAGTCAGCTCCTGGTCTTGTTTTTGTGGACTGTGTAGAGCTTCTTCATCTTTGGCAGCAAACAATATAATCAATCTGATTTCAGTATTGACCATCTGGTGATGTCCATGGGTAGAGTTGTCTCTTGTGTTGTTGGGAGAGGGTGTTCGCTATGACCATTGAGTTCTCTTGGCAAAACTCTGTTTGCCTTTGCTTTGCTTGATTTTGTACTCCAAGGCCAAACTTGCCTGTTACCTCTGCTATCTCTTAACTTCCTGCTTCTGCATTCCAGTCCCCTATGATGAAAAGGACATCTTTTTCTTTCTTTCTTTCTCTTTTTTTTCCAGTTGAGTTATTTATTTATTTATTTATTTTTGTTTTTCTTCTTTTTTTTTAATTTTTTAATTTATTTTTTATTTTACTTTACAATTCTGTATTGGTTTTGCCATGCAAACTGTGTTATGCTCGAAGTCCGAGTCCCCAAAACTGAGAGAATAAGACGTCCACAGCAATGCAAAAGCATAAAGGGGTTTTATTGCTAGCTTGAGCTAGGGCTCCCATCTCATCCAGCGCAGTGGAGTCTTGATGAGAGCCCTGAGCTCTGACTCACAGCTGCTTTTATACAGGCAGTTCTTAGTACAGCTGGTAATGATTGGCTGAGCCGTACACAGCAATTTTCAAATCCCACATCCCTATCTGGATTGGCTCAGGTTTGGCGCCAGTGGGGACTTTCCTAGGGTGTAGCTTCCTAGAATTATGACTCATGCTTACAAGAACCTGAGGCTTAGGCCTAGTGTGGCCTGTTGAGCCTGTCATGGCTGAGGTTAGGTCCCAACAATTGTTAGTTCTACAAGGTCTTGTACGTCTTCATAGAACCATTCAACTTTAGCTTCTTCAGCATTAGTGGTTGGGGCGTAGACTTGCATTACTGTGATATTGAATGAAGGCCTTGGAAATAAACCAAGATCATTCTGTCATTTTTGATATTTTCCAACCTGGGGATGAGATGAGTCAAAGGGACTCATCACCTCTAGGGAATGTGACTTTGAAGACCAGTGGGATTTGATTACAGAACTTCCGTGGGATTGGGGAAACAGAAACTCTTGGAGGGCTGAAACAAAATCTTATGCACACCAGGACCCAGAAGAAAGGAGCAGTAACCCCAGAAGAGTCTGAGCCAGACTTCCTTGTGAGTGTCCTGGCTGCTGGGTCAGGAGCACTGATTACAACAGTCCTGGGAGATGGCTGCGCTGACATCAGTCATTTTGAAGAAAGTCTTTATTATTCCTACCATAGTTTTGCCTCAGGCCAAACTACAGCCCCACCTATCAGCAGAAAATTGGATTAAAGGTTTACTGAGCCTGGCCTTGGCCACCAGAGCAAGACTCAGTTTTGCCCACAGTCAGTTCCTCCCATCAGGAAGCTTCCACAAGGCTCATATCCTCATCCATCAGAGGGCAGACAGAATGAAAACCACAATCACAGAAAACTAACCAAACTGATCACATAGATCATAACCTTGCCTAGCTCAATGAAACTATAAGCCATGCCGTGTAGGGTCACCCAAGACTGATGGGACATGGTTGAGAGTTCTGACAAAACGTGGTCCACTGGAGAAGGGAATTGCAGATCACTTCATCATTCTTGCCTTGAGAACCCTATGAACAGAATGAAAAGGCAAAACGATAGGACACTGAAAGATGAACTCTGCAGGTCAGTAGGTGCCCAATATGCTACTGAATAAGAGCAGAGAGAGAGAGAGAGAGCGCACTCTAGAAGAATGAAAAGTCTGAGCCAAAGTGGATTCAACACCAAGTTGTGGATGTGTCTATCTGTGAAAGTAAAGTCCGATGCTGAAAAGAACAATGTAGCCTAGGAATCTGGAAAGTTAGTTCCATGGATCAAGGTAAATTGGAAGTGGTGAAACAGGAGATGGCAAGAGTGAACATCGACATTTTGGGAATCAGTGAACTAAAATGGACCAGAATGGGTGAATTTAATTCAGATGACCATTATTATCTACTACTGTGTGCAAGAATCCCTTGGAAGAAATGGAGTAGCCCTCATAGTCAACAAGAGTCCCACATGCCATTTTTGGGTGCAGTCTCAAAAACAAAATAATGATTTCAATTCTTTTCCAAGGCAAACCATGACTAGAAACTTCTAATTTTCAGTCTCACAATCTGTCCTCAGGGGAGGGGAAGTGGACTGGAGATTGAGTTAAAAAGTGATCATGCTTATTTGGATGAGATGGTTGAATAGTCTCACCTACTCAATGGACTTGAGTTTTAGCAAGCTCTGGGAGATGGTGATGGATAGGCAAGCCTGGCATGCTGCAGTCCATGGGCTCACAAAGAGTCAGACATGACTGAGCGACTGAACAACAGCATGCCTGTTTGATGAAGCCTCCATCAATATCCCTGAAGTATGGATGGAGATAACTTCGGATGCTGAATACATCCGTGTCCTGGGAGAGTGGTGGACCCAAACTTCACAGGAACAGAAGCTCCTGTACTGAGAACCCTTCCAGAATTTGCCCTATATACCTCTTCATTTGAATGTTCATCTATATCCCTTATTATATAATAAACTGGTATGCTTGTTTCCCTAAGGTCTCTGAGATGTTCCAGTAAATTATCCAACCCAAGGAGAGGGTGGTAGGAACCTCTGATTTGTATCCACTCAGTTAGAAGTTGGGTGGTCTGGGCTTGCAGTGGGCATCTGAAGTGGGGGAAGTCCTTGGGAGTTAGCCCTTAGCCTGCAGGATCTTCAGTTAACTCCACGTAGACAGTTTCAAAATTGAATTGTAGGGCCCTCAGCTGGAGTTGGAAAATTGGTCAGTGTGGGGGGAAATATCCACATATTATGTGTCAGAATTCAAATATTTACACTATAGTACAAAACAGAAATAATTTCTGGCTTCAGATGGAAATAGGTTTGTCTTTGTCTTTTCTCAGGACCCAAAACAGTAGATCAGTTCAGTAGAGAGGGAGGAAAAAACCTTTGGAGCAGTTGTCGTTACCTAACCAAAACAACCTACTCTCTCTATTCTTAGTGAACTTGATTGGAATCTGATTTACACAGCAATTTTATTTAATGTCCACTGTTTGCCATTATCAAAGTCAATCACCATAGATACCTTTTTAAAGGAACAATAGCTACTATGGATGTTTTGTGTTATATTCCGTTTTATAGTTATCTGTGGTTGAAGAGCTGTTCAGAATTTTGAGAGAGTTAATACACTATTAATATTTCAAGGGATGGAATAATTACTGTCAACTTGGGAATAAAAAAAATATCTTCACAGAGGAAGTGGCTTTTATTTGTAGTCTGGAAATCTCCAATAGGGGACTGAATCACAAATGTAAAGTTTTTAGAACATTAAATGGTGATGAAAAATCTATTGCCTCATGGAAAAGATCCAGCAGTGATGAAAAGAATGAAGACACAAGGCACTTTTTAATAACATTCTGGAAAGTAAGCTGAGGTAAACATAAGTCACAGTTTCAGAGTTGAAAAAAGATTATCTTCATTCAAGAGAAAGTTAAAAAAAAAAAAGAATCAAGTATTGAAATATCTCATGTAAAAAAAAAAGTCGAGAGTAAGAAAAGTATGTATTTGCAGATGGAATGCCATTTTGAGGGAGAGATGGTAGAGTACTGTTTATCATAACAGTGTAATGTGATGGTGAAAAGATTCAAATAGGTGGCAAGTTTTAAAGCATCATTTAATGGAAAAGAATATAGATATTCACAATATGAACATTTGCACAAGTGCACAGTTGTAAAAATTGCCTATTTTTATACCCCTGTAGATTCTCCAAACTCTTCAAGTCTGAGTCCACATGCCTACTTGTCTGCCTACTGGTGAAAAATACAGATATTTCTGAATATTTCAATGATATTTGATGAGTCAAA
Source organism: Oryx dammah (assembly GCF_014754425.2). NCBI lineage: Eukaryota > Metazoa > Chordata > Mammalia > Artiodactyla > Bovidae > Oryx > Oryx dammah. The sequence goes on along the minus strand of NW_024070210.1, from coordinate 9,489,292 downwards.
GACCAATATATTTGGAGCAGCTTCCAGTAGGTCAAATTTTAGGTTGGTCTGGGGCTCATTCTTACAGCATAAGAAAGAAATAGATACTAAACATTCTAACACTTAACATTCTAACACATTCCAAAGTACTGGCTGAATTAATTTATATTAGTTGATTATGTATTTCATGTGTACATATGTACATGTGTACATCCTCAGTTTACGGTTAAGAAAATAGAGATACACATTGTAAAGCTGTGTTCTTAGTAAAATGCAGTGAACAATGTTTTGCTGAGCAACAGAACTAAAGGCCTGATTGATAATTGATGGAGGAAGTTTCAGTAAGAATGACTGTGACATTTTCCCACTAATACTTGAACAGCTTGTGAGCATGAGTGAAGAATGTGAGTTAGTGCAGTCTATTCAGGGTTAGGATATAATGAACCAATATGAGTAAATGATGTGACCATTCAAGTGAGTATTGTGACAATGAGCAGAGTAACCGACCAAGACCAGGCAGAGAGGCAAGTGACTTTGGAAAAAAGGAACATGCAATGTAGAGTTAGAGACGGAAGGACTAGACATAATAGAAGGTATAAAAAATATGTACAGCAGAGCAAATGAGTAGAGGAACTGGAGAGATGAAAGGCATGGTCAAGGTGGGGAAATTTGGAGTTTTAGAACTTGGAGGTGGAGAGATTTCAAATAAAGACAGCCTCAAGGTATGGCAGACCAAAAGAAATGAACTTGATGCTTGCTGGAGTTCAGGAAGTCAGGGATCAGTGAGGTTGGCATTTTAGGGGTCACTGACATGGAGGTAAAGTTACCACAAGTGGTCATAGAGGAAGTGATGGACTGGAAGCTCGTGCATAGGAGTTCACAGGATTGTGATAAGATTGAGAAGTGTGTGATTTAAAAAACAGGATAACAACGACTCATATGTCACCTTCCTCGATTGGAAAATCTTGATGCTGCCCTGGGTGAGAGCTCAGATTTTAGATAGTGGTACTTTAGATTTCAGCTCCTCCCTAAGGGCATCTTTTGAACATGGCACCACCTGCACAATTATAGCCACATTGATAGATGATATGAACTCTAAATGAGAAAAAGTATTGAGAGGTTGTACAATATTAATGGTCAGCCAAATCTTTTCAGATGCAGAATCACATCCCACAGAGTCTTACAATATATCAGATCATGTGTATACATTCTCCCATCCTTCAGTTCAGTTAAGTTGCTCAGTCATGTCCGACTCTGCGACCCCATGAACCACAGCATACCAGGCCTCACTGTCCATCACCAACTCCCGGAGGAGTTTACTCAAACTCATTTCCATCGGGTCAGTGATGTCATCCAGCCATCTCATCCTCCGTTGTCCCCTTCTCCTCCTGCCCCCAATCCCTCCCAGCATCAGAGTCTTTTCCAATGAGTCAACTCTTCACATGAGGTGGCCAAAGTATTGAGAGTTTCAGCTTTAGCATCAGTCCTTCCAATGAACACCCAGGACTGGTCTCCTTCAGAATAGACTGGTTGGATCTCCTTGCAGTCCAAGGGACTCTCAAGAGTCTTCTCCAACACCACAGTTCAAAAGCATCAATTCTTCAGCGCTCAGCTTTCTTCACCATCCAACTCTCACATCCATACATGAACACTGGAAAAACCATAGCCTTGACTAGATGGACCTTTGTTGGCAAAGTAATGTCTCTGCTTTTGAATATGCTATCTAGATTGGTCATAACTTTCCTTCCAAGGAGTAAGCGTCTTTTAATTTCATGGCTGTAATCACCATCTACAGTGATTTTAGAGCCCCCCAAAATAAAGTCTGACACTGTTTCCACTGTTTCTCCATCTATTTCCCATGAAGTGATGGGACCAGATGCCATGATCTTAGTTTCAGTGGGATAAATAGCTTTTACTGCAGTGGTTTGCAAGAAATGGTATATACTCTCCCCCAAAGTGAAAGGCAGGTTTCACTTAGAAGGGAAATTGGAGCCGAGTTTAAAGGAAAGGATAAAGTTTACTGCAGCACTATATTCAGGGCCGGCTGATGGAAGGACCTGGGTAGGAAGAGGAGGAATAGGCTGGAGTTTCTAGAATTGAGATTCCAGTGAGAAATATCAGTAGAATAGGAGTGTGGGCTCAGAAAATTTGACACAAATGAACAAAGGCAGAAACAGACTCACAGACATGGGAAACAGACTTGTGGTTGCCAAGGGAGAGAGTGAGCTGAGGAGGAGGGATTGGGAGTTTGGGATTAGCAGATGCAAGCTGTTGTGTACATATGTATATACGTATACATACGCATATACCTATGGGTTACCTGGTGGCTCAGTGGTAAAGAATCCACCTCCAGTGCAAGAGAGGCGGGATATAAGGGTTGGATCCCTGGGTCAACCCACTGAAGAGCCCCTGGAGGAGGCGATGGCAACCCCTCCAGTATTCTTGACTGGAGAATCCCCAAAACAGAGGAGCCTGGCAGGCTATAGTCCATAGGGTTGTCAGTCCAAAGAGTCAGATATGACTGAGCGACTGAGCACATATGCACACAAATGAACAAATATGTGTTGTGTGTGGGTACATGCATGCACACATGTGTGAGTGTTTAAGGTATACAGGTTCATTTTCTTTTTCAGCCTTGAGAAGTTAGTGATTCATACTTCTTTTCTTGTTTATACTAGTAGGGTCGTGTATGCAAAAGAAGTACCAGGGGCTTTGTCGCTGCATATCTATAGAGCTCCATAGAAACTCCTACTACTAGACCATGAATTTCCTGGCAGGGGATTAAGTCTTATGAATCTCTGCATTCCCAGTGTGTAGCACAGAGCCTGACATGTAATAGATCTCTAATACTTTTTGGTTGAAAAAGTAATAAATTGAATCTGAATGCAGTCTTGTAGAATTCAAAGCTGCTCTTTACCATTAAATCCCTTTATGTCAGACGTTCTCATTGAATTTTTGGGATGGAACATAAAAGTCACCATGTGCCTGCTTCTATCCCATCAACACGAAGACTGTCTTACTCTGTCATTTTATCTGAACCTGAAGTACTTGGGACCTGGTCTTCTTGTCTGATTGACAAGTAATCTGCAAACAGCAGAGTGGATTGGTATGGCTGCATTGGGTTGGTTACAGTCATTCTATCTATCTCATTCCCTCTGTAGACTGTCAAGATAATGAGCCTCTTAGAGTTGTATTTATTTGAGAATAGAATGCTGGAGAGGGGAAATTAAAATTATTTATAAGGAAGCCCGGGAGAATGGGAGAAAAGTACACAGGCAGTTCTTGATGGCAATGATAAGGAATTCATTTAAAAAAAGAAGTGCCTAATCAGTTTATAGCTTCCCTGGTATATAAGATCCCAAGTATCTAATTCATGGGTTAAGTATTTTTCACTAATTTTTAAAAATTGTGAGCAGATGACACATTAATGCATGGGTAACACATTATGAGAACTGAGCATGCATGTGTATATTTCATAGTTTTAATCTAATCTAATACAACACATACCGAAGTACCACATACACACATTGAATGGCACGCATAATCATGATTGTGCTGCATAATTAGGCATTAGTGATAAGCAGTTCCCATAAATTACTGTAATTAGTATTACTTTTATACCATCACAGTCATTCTTTTTAGGTTTTCCCTTCTAATTTTGTTAATTCTTTAGTATCTATCATCAACACAAATGTCAGCAGCTTCCCTAATGCCATGTGTGACTTAATTATCATTATTCTTTGCCCAGAGTGAGGTCTCAGTCAATGTTGTTGGATTGAACTGAATGAAATCATCACACAGCAGCTAACATTTGCTGTGTTATAAGGCAGACAACTTGGATTTGATCTTCAGTGGTGAGGGTGTCTATGTTCATTTCTTAAGGTTCAGTATTATCCTGGATTTCGTACGGTTAGTCTCCTTACTCTCCTCTTGAAAGAACCTTGAAATTCAGGAGTTAATGAAATGCTGCTTAGGAAATGCTTAGCTGGAGCAAAGGTGGTGGCTATTGATTTCTTACTTGCTGTATAGCTCAGAGATCAAGAAATTGGGTCAAAGATAGAGCTGAACATGAAGGAAAGGGGAAAAATGTAAATGAATCCTCAGTGCTAAGCGTCTTGCTTTATTGGGATGAGAAGTGAGCTAAAAGATTAATTTGGTTCTCCAAACTGTTGAGTCAACATCAAAATAGGCATGGGAAGATATCTGATGATTTAGAACCCTTTATACCATCTGAACCAATCATCATTGATACCTAGTGTAGGATAAAAGCAACTGATTTTCTGGGTAGACTTGCCCTTGAAAGACACTAGACTAGACCTGAGAGAAGAATTCCCTTGATTTTAAATATTTCCTCTTCTTCTACTGGCAGGAGGGCAGATCTTTCTATAATCTGAGAAAAATAAGAATTCAAATACCTCACAGAAAACATTAAGTAAGTTTCAGCAAATCTTGAAAATGAGATCCAGTCTTTTCTTGGATTGTTTAGGAGAGGAGACTAAAAAGTATTAGATATATTATGTTGCAGAAGTTCTGGCGGAGCAAATACTGACAACTCTCACATGGCCTGCCATCTTGGTTTCTCAGCATCTTCATACTAGTCATACACAGGAATGGTACTTAATTATGTTTCTTAGTGGAACAACAACAAAAATTCTCAGGACCTGGAAGCACTGGGTGACTGTATTAATTTCTTACTAATGCTTTAATAAATTGCTAACTTAAAACAATAAAAATTTATTATTTTACAAATCAGTAGGTCAAAAGTCCAATGCATGCCTCATGGGCTAAAAATCAAGGTGCTGCCTGGGACTGCATTCTTTCTATGCAGTCTCTAGAGGTGAAAGGTTTTCTTACTTTTTCCAGTTTCTAGAGATCACCCACTTTCCTTGGCATGTGGCTCTTTGGCTCCATCTTCAAAGCCAGAAGCATAGCATCTTTAAATCTTTCTTCCTTCTTTTGCTTATAAGTATCCTCGTGTTTACATTTGGGCCAATCAAATAATCGAGGGTAATTGACCCATCTCAAAATCTTTAACTCAATCTTTAACATCCTTTTTGCTATGTAAAGTAACTTTTTTTTTGGTTCAAGTAACCTACTTTTTGCCTATAAAGTAATTTATAGGTATGGAAGTAGGATATTTGAGGGGGATGCTGTTCAGCTGGCCACAGCAACTGACTGTCCATCTGACCCTGGAATACTATGCTTGTTACCAAACTGAAATGGGTCCACTTGCCCAACGTACTGCAAAGCCAATCTACTGATGCCCAGGCACCATTAGTGATGGGGGTTGCAGAGTGCCTGATCAGCCCATGGACAGTTTTCTGGTTGGTTGGCAGTGACATTTTAGGAATCTCAATCATCAGCCTTTTTGTTCCAACCACTCTGGGATCTGTATGCTTGTGGTCAGCATGCAGCTAATGTCTTCCATCTGGTGGGAGTTTTAGTATCTGCAAAACCACTCAAGAATAGGGCTCCGAATGTTATCTATAGCCCTTGAGGAGGAACTAAGATTTCTTGACTTTGTTTTACGGCTATTCTTATTTTGCCTTGCTTGAATGTTTTCCTTTGTTTCTGCATTTTCTCACTTCTCTGATTAAACTTGCTCTTTGGAACTTCTGGAAGGTGTAGGAGGCTGCAAGGGGGTGGTTCTTCCCTAGGAAGACCCTGAGGATCCCTGACAAGGTCACCAACTTTAAAACCTGGACAGGACATTAGCCTTCCTTCTTCCCACTCTCTAGAGCGCCCTCCTGCCTCCAGCCTTTGGGGTCCTTTCCGCATTAGGGTTCATGTTCTAAAGGCAACTAATTCCCTTCATTCTGTCCAGTGCAGGGACAGGCTGTTGGTCACTGAGTCCCCAGGAGCCACTGTGTTTACCACACTCACATCCTATAGATTAGGTATCTTGCTTGATTCTTACGGTGACTTTCAGGTTTAGGAAGCGTGAGAAAAATGAGTAAACATTTTCATAAAGAGTACTGCGTATTGTGTGTGTGCTCAGTCCTGTCCGACTCTAATGCGACCCCATGGACTGCAGCCACTAGGCCCCTCTGTCCATGGACTTTTCCAGGCAACAATACTGGAGTGTGCTGCCGTTCCTTCTCCAGGGTGTCTTCCCTACCTAGGGATCAGACCCATGTCTCCTGTCTCCTGCATTGCCCAGCAGATTCTTTACCACATGAGCCACCTGAGAAGCCCTGTATATTAGGGATTGTTTAAAATGTTTTAGATATATTAACTCATTTAATCTTCACAATACTTCTACGAGGTGAGTACTATTATTATTGCCATTTTGCATTTAAGAAAATTGTGGATAAATGAGATTAAGGAAATTGACAAAGTCTACCGAGTGAACAGCAGAGTAGAGATTGAAACCTGTTCTGTCTGGCTCTGGAGTGCACGCTGTATATTACTACACAGCACATTGCTTTTCACAGTTCATGTAACTAAAGCTTAAATTAAAACCACAAATACCACTATATTCAACTAAAGATGCTGCTGCTGCTGCTGAAGAGATGGAGAGTAGGAGGGGGAGTTAGGGGAGTATTTGAGGGAAGAGTGAGCATGCACAGGAGGGAGGGAGCAGGAAGGAGAGAGAAGGAGGGAGGTTTCATAATCTCGGACACTGGGTAAGAGGCACTTTGTATATTGCACAAAGACACCCATTAAGAAGTCCCTGGGTGTAAGAGTTGGACTGTGAAGAAAGCGGAGCACTGAAGAATTGATGCTTTGAACTGTGGTGTTGGAGAAGACTCTTGAGAGTCCCTTGGACTGCAAGGAGATCCAACCAGTCCATTCTGAAGGAGATCAGTCCTGGGTGTTCTTTGGAAGGACTGATGCTAAAGCTGAAACTCCAATACTTTGGCTACCTCATGTGAAGAGTTGACCGGAAAAGACTCTGATGCTGGGAGGGATTGGGGGCAGGAAGATAAGGGGACGACAGAGGATGAGATGGCTGGATGGACGTGAGTCTGAGTGAACTCCGGGAGATGGTGATGGTCAGGGAGGCCTGGCGTGCTGCAATTCATGGGGCCGCAAAGACTGAGCGACTGAACTGACTGACTGACTGACTGACTGGAAGCTAAAAATATAGCTCATTTGCATCCTGCTTCATCAGCCCAGAGGGGATATCTTTTCTCACTTGCACAAAGGTGCCATATAGGCCAGCAGCAACCGTGTTTGCAAGCTGTTGAGTATATATGAGCACATTTTTTTTGACTAGAGAAATTGATTTATCTAATAGGTAGTATACTAAGAGCTTCCAGAAAATATCTTTTCTAGCATTGGGACTGTTTGGTTCCCATCAGAATTCTGAAGGAAGTATTTAAGGGATACAAGCACTGACTAATTGTTATAAGAAGGGGCTTCCCTGGTGGCTCAGATGGTAAAGAATCCACCTGCAATGCAGGAGACCCAGGTTCAGTCCTGGGGCTGGGAAGATCCCCTGGAGAAGGAAATGCCAACCCACTCCAATATTCTTGCCTGGAGAATTCCATGGACAGAGGAGCCTGGTGGGCTATAGTTCATGGGGTTGCAAAGACTCAGACACGACTGAGTGACTCACACCTTCACCTTAATGGTGCCCAAATAGCACCCGCCTGTTCACCTGTGGGCTGCTGAACTCCTAACTTCTGGGAATTATTTTCTGTTCTGTCACCAAATACTTACAGATCAAGGTTTCAAGTGGTTTACCTAGGTCTAAAGTTTTGTGATTTGATTCATTTTTGTTGAAACATACATGGTTCTACAATGAGAGATGCTGTCTTCTTTCAAAGCCACGTTGAAATACCCTGGCAACTCTGTAAGTGTTATTTGTGTATAGGGTGTTAGGTTTATCAGTTTCTTAAATAAAAGATGTTCCATGGAAATCACATAAATCATTCATTTGTAATGACTAGATAGTAGGAATCCAATAATCAATGAATTTTAATCCTGAAATATTAATTTTTAGTCACTCAGTAGTTAAAATATTTAACAACCTCATACTGGTGGTGCATTAAAACTGCTCTTTAAAACAATGGTTGTTTTTGAAAATGCTTGGATGTGGTAAATAACTGCATTTCTATTGGAACTATTAGAATGAATCACAATTGGATTTTACAGAAATGTTTACAATGCATAGATATTTCACATAATATGTTCCTAGGCAAGGGTTCTTCAAATAAAGCTGTTTTGCCCTCAAGAAATTTTATCTGTGAATCAGCTTTACCTCTAGTTAGATCAGATAGTTGTGCTTTTTCTTCCTTTTTTTTTTTCTTCTTGTAATTTGCTACTTATTTCTAGGTGGTGGCTCAGAGGTTAAAGCATCTGCCTCCAATGCGGGAGACCCGGGTTCGATCCCTGGAAGATCAGGTCAGGAAGATCCCCTGGAGAAGGAAATGGCAATCCACTCCAGTATTCTTGCCTGGAGAATCCCATGGACTGAGGAGCCTGGTGGGCTGCAGTCCACGGGGTCACAAAGAGTCGGACACGACTGAGTGATTTGACTTTACTTATAATAGTGCTATGGGCAATGTTTGTATCCCCCTGCCCACTTCAGATTCACATGTTGAAGTCTTAATCCCCAGAATGATGAGGTGGGAGGACAGGGTGCTAGATGGAGGCAGGTCTGAACTTGAATCCTGGTACTTCCCCCTGGGCTGTGGGGCGGCCTGGTGGGTCTTCTCTTAATCTCTGTTTCCTCTGCCACTGGCCAGCACATCCTTGTAGACCCTGGAATCCCCAGCTCATGGGCTCCTGATGAGCTGGGGATTTGGTGATGAGGTCATGATGGCAGAGCTCTTGTGAATGGAATTTTGCACTTAAGAGACACAAGAGAGATGCGATCTCTATCTATCATGTGATGACACAGAAAGTAGGTGTCCATCTGAAAACCAGGAAGAGGGCCGTCATAAGATGAAAGACTTTGGACTTCTCAGCCTCCAGAACAGTGAGGAATAGATTTCTGTTGTTTGAGCCCCACTGTCTATGGTGTTTTGTTATAGCAGTCTGGACTAAGATAAGTACCTATAGTCATTGCTGTGGTCACTCTGTGAAAGAAGTCTGGACCTCTAGCCAAAATTCTGTTTGGATGCCAAGATGATGATGCCACATGTGCAGCAGGAGGGTATGAAAAGTTTATTACTGGCATGAAGGGACTTTCTGGGGAGTTCAGGGCCAGACCCTAAGCTGGTCCAAAAATAGCTTAGGCGAACAAGGAAAGGAGGCTGGCTTGGGTTTCTGCAGTAATTAGAGGTATAGAACCTGAGTGAGGGCTCCTTCTAGAGGTTGAACTTCCCACTAGAGTCAAAGGAGGGGGCACTTGGGGCTTTAGTGTCGGCTTCACCAGCTGGGGGAAGAATGAGGCGAGGGGTGAGGCTTAAAAGCCGCCCTGCCACATGTACAATAGGCAGCTGCAGGGAAGCTGCTGTATAGAGAACAGAGAGCTCAGCTCAGGGCTCCATGATAACCTGGGTGGGTAGGGTGAGGTTGGGGTGTGAGTGAAGTTCAGGGGGAGGGAGTATACATATACATAAGGTTAATTCACTTCGTTGTACAGCAGAAACTAACACAACATTGAAAAACAACTATACCTGCCCCCTCCCCCCCAAAAAAGAAAGCTGCTGCTGCTGCTAAGTCGCTTCAGTCGTGTCCGACTCTGTGCGACCCCATAGACGGCAGCCCACCAGGCTCCCCCATCCCTGGGGTTTTCCAGGCAAGAATACTGGAGTGGGTTGCCATTGCCTTCTCCAGAGAAGAAAGCTAACAGCAGTCAAACATCAAAATATGAAGCCAGACTGTTTCTAACCTTGCTTGGAGAACCTAGCTATACAGAGCAATTTTTAACTTCTTTTATGTATTTATCTTCTCTGGGAGGTGTATATATAGGTATATGTTTTGTCTGTGCCATGCGATATGTGCAATCTCAGTCCCCTGACCAGAGATTGAACCCTAGAGGTAAAAGCACCAAGTCCTAACCACTGGATCACGAGGGAATTCCCTTAACTTCTTTTAAAAATAAAAATTACATACAGCATGGTCTGGTGGAAAAAGTAAGTGCTGGTTGCTTGCTATGTCTATCAGGATTCCATGCAGTAAATAGAATCCATTGTAGGTATTTAAAGCATGAGGGAGTTTAATGTCAGGGGTTCAATACGCATACAATTGTTGTAGAAGCTGGAGAAACAGGTTTTAGGCTGGATCCCTGGAGTGACTCCACGAAATATACAGAACTGCTCCCCTTGAAAGTACTATTCTCTCTGCCGCTACAGTACTATCCTGGAAGTAAGCAGCCTCTCTGAGCACTGCCTTTGCAACTGTCTCCATCATCCAAGAGCCTGGGCGATGACACTGGACTGCTACTGCCCTGAAACCTCACATGGTTTTGCTTGCCAGAAGCACAGCCAAGAGTCACAAGAAGTCAGCTTCTGCCTCTCTTCTATCGCTCCAAATCTCGCGTGAATGTGTGTAACTGATAGAAGCTAATTCACATCTGAGCCCTGGCTTGAGGTTTGCCCTGGTCAAGTGGGAGTTAACTGAAACAGTCTAGCCATTTCCCTCTCTGTGTGTGACCTGGGAGAAGACGTGTTTGAAATTTACTTTCCTATTCTACAAAATGGACCTCGTACTTAAACTGAAGGGTATCCAAAGGATAGAAATCATGTAATTAAAATATCTAGTGTATTACAGTTGGCCAAATAACCGTATCTATTATTATTGCTATGTGTAACTATTTCAGAACTTTAGGAATCATTACACTGAAAGTCTTAATAAGCAGTTGCTTTCTCTTAAAGCTTGTAATCCAACAATTTTCACTTCAAGATAGTGGGGATCATAAAGCCCAAGCACTAATTTTAGAGATAAATAATAGAAACATTACAATTTATAAACATTGGGATTCCACCTCATGCCTCCCTCCTAGTTATTAAAACTTTTTTTTTTTTTTTGATGTGGACCATTTTTAAAGTCTTTATTGAATTTGTTACAGTATTGCTTCTGTTTTTATGCTTTGTTTTTCTGGCCACAAGGCATGTGAGATTTTAGCTCCTTGACCAGGGATTGAACCCACGCCTCCTGCATTGGAAGGCAAGGTCTTAACCACTGGACCATCATGGAAGATCCTCTCCCTCCAGTTGTGTATTTCCACATCATCAAGTCTACAACTCCAGATTGTTTTTACTGCTTATTGTGCCAGACATTGTGTCCCTGATCCTCTCCAGTTGGGTGGACTCCAACCTTGCCTGGAGCTGCAAGTACCAGTTGAATGAGTGGGCAGAGAGGAGCAGAAACTGTATTTCCTGATTGAAGAATGGGAATGAGAGAGTGCTGTAAAGACACTTTCTCCCCAAAGGGAGGAAAGTGGGGGGTTTTTGAGAGGTAAAGGGAAGATACGTCTTTGGAGAAAAGGGTGGTGATTTCCAGGAATAGCTAACGTGTGCAGTCCCCTTGGTTCCCTTGGACACAGCACTGATTGTGCCTAACAAGATACATATCCCCTCTTTGGACTGAGATCTTAGTGTGGTAATGAAGCTAAGGCAACTTTCAGACCCTTCTTGATTTCCTCAATGTAGGCGCTGCTCCTGCAGTTAGATCGAAACTGGTTCAGGGTGGTTGACTGTCATGTTTCCTTTGAGGTGTAACTGAAAAACATCTTTGACAAGCATCAGGTATTTTGGAACAAGAATAGACATAGGTTAAAGCAGAGACCTTTCAGCTCTCTGGGAGGTGTATGGCTGAGAATTGTACTTAGTGGTAGGTATGTATCAGAGAATAAACAGACTAGATTCTGCCCACTGGAGCTTTATAATCCAGTGGAACAGTAAAATAAAACATTAAGTAAGTACTCAAAATGGAAATGTAGTTGCTGTGAAGGAAAACTGTGGGTTGCTGAGAAGAACAATAATAAGGAAAAATAGTGTTACTAGATTAACAAATAAAAATACAGGATGCCCAGGTAAACATGAATTTCAGATAAACACTAAGAAATCTTTTAGCATAAGTATGAAGCATTAAAAACTATTTGATCTTCATCTAGAATTCAAATTTAACTAGCTGTCCTGTATTTTATCTGGCACTTCCAGGGAAAGCACTGATTTACATGGGGCTGGTGATACAAGAAAAGCCTCATTGGAGATGTGATAAATAAACAGAGACTCAAAGAACAAAGGATCTGTATATTGACCAGTTGAAAAATGGTGGAAAGAGATTTCTGAGCCAAAGAAATAGTATGTGCAAAATCCCTAAGGTAGGAAAGAGCTTGGCATATGTAAGGCATGAAAATTATGTTAGTGTGGCTACAGTGAGTAAAGAAGAGAATGGCTTGGAACGGGATCCCAGAGGTAGGCAGGGGGAGGCCAGACAGAGAGTATGCTCACTCCAAGCAGTGATTTACAATTTTCACTTATAAAGTAATGTTCAAACCATCTTACACAGAAGCTTACAGCATGCAACATGTAAGGTTGAAGCCACTCTGCTTGCGGGTGGGGATGTGGGGCCCCTCTGCTTGCGGGTGGGGATGTGGGCTATTTTGAAGGTCCAGGACCCTCCACCTGCTCGATAATTTTCACCCCCTTTTGTAGCTACCCTCAATGGAACTAAAAGCTGTGAGGTATTAGACCAGAATGTTCCCTGGAAATTGATACCCGGGAAGGAGAAATAATTTATTATGGTTTAATGTTCATTTTCAAAGCCTCAGTTCTAAAAATTCACTGGCTAGGCATGGGAGGCTTCTAAAATTTCATCTCTCCAATTAAAATAATTTGAACTGCAGAAAACCAACTTAGCACTTTATGTTTGCATTGATCAGAGTAAATTCAAATGAGTTTTACATTTTAAAAATGAGCGCCTCCCAGTCATCTTTGTTAGGAAATCAGTCCTTGCCACTGCAAGAATTAAAGAGTATTTGAATTCCGAAGAGAGTCTCCTTGACTGTCCCCAGCTCAAGGCAAGTCATCCCTGAGGAGGAAGGAAGCTAAGGTTTCTTGAGCTTGGATTGAGTATTACGACACCAGGCACAGGTGGGGTGCTTTACATAATGTCACATTCTCCCTCTTACAAATGAAAACTGGAGGCTCAGAGTGGCGAAGCGACTCCTTTAAGGTTGCCATTTGATTGGGCCTGGGGACAGAATTTGAGTTCAGGCTTGTTTGACTGCAAAACTATTGGTTCAGAAACTGGCCCCCCCTACATGGAAGGCAAGGGAGAGGCAGCCACTTCACACTGGGAGGTGGCAGGTTTAACAGGCAAGGGAACTCGCACGCAACAAGGCTTGTCTTGGTTGGCTGTGAGACAGGTAGATCTCTACACCCACATGAGTGTGTACACTCAATTGCTCAGTCGTATCTGCTCTGTGACCTCGTGGATTGTAGCCTGCCAGGCTCCTCTGTCCATGGAATTTCCCAGCAAGAATACTGGAGTGGGTTGCCATTTCATTCTCCAGGGGATCTTCCTGGCCCACGGATTGAACCCGCATCTCTTGCGTCTCTTGCATTGGCAGGTAGGTCCTTTACCACTGAACCACCTGGGAAGTCCACACCCATTTGCCAGAATCTTAAAAAAAAAGTTTATATAGAGGCCTTAATAGGGCACAGTCACGTACAACATCCACATGGTCTCAGCAACATATTATTTTCTCCAGCCTTTGTCCTTGAAATCTGCTCCCACTGTGAGAAGTGAGCAGAATGTACATTCCAAAGACAAAGGAGGGGGCTAAGAGCCTTTGATCCCCTGGGTCTAACTGAGATCAACCGTCAGTCAGGTACTTTCCATGACCTCCTCCAACCAGAGCCTGCGTCATTGTTTGAGTGAGGACTGAAGTAAATTACTGCTATTTAGGAGGGTGAGTCACCAAAAGTGATTTTTGGCTTGTGTTTATAGATAGTATTTCAGTCTTTGTCACTTTCAGTCCTCAGTCAGTTTCTTCTGACTCACTTGTAAGAGAATTAACATTTAAGTTTTAAAACAGGTTGTCAATTTTGCCTGTGAAGTTTTTAATTTCCTGTACTCCTCTGAGGTGTCAGTCATCTGCCTTCCCGTAGGAGAGTTTTGTCTTTCACCTCCAGATCTATTGGATTTCCTGTAGTGATGGGATAAACAATATCATTAATTCATGACTATACAGCAGTTCAAAAAGCATTTTCACTTTTTGTTAGACTTAGAACATTTCAAAGTATTGAGCGAAGAATTTTAAATGTTACATATTGTTTCAAAACAGTGGATATCTATTACTATTATTATGTTCAGGAAGAAAGAGAAAAACAGAAAATACCAGAGTGAAAGAGAAAAGAACATGTATATTAAAGAGAAAATAGGACAGAATTTTTTCCCTTCTGATGATTATTCTTAAAAGTTAGTCAAGAGAAGTAACTGGTTGAATGAAGTAGCACATAGGATAATATTTCCAATAAACACTTGTTCCGAATCATGGGTTCCCAAGATTATTGTGGGTGAGAATATGATGCCCACAGAGTTTGCTGGAGTAAATTTATGACCATAGTTTAAAATGCAGGGTAGAGTCTAAAAATGAGAGTCTATCTAAGAATGGTTAAAATGTTTCCCTTCTGGTGTTCTCTCTGACAAACGGGTGATTGGCCAAGTGTCCCATTTAAAAGGACTCTGAAACCAAGTCTCAGCTAAAGAGAATGCCTCAAGATTGGCCAGCAATGTCTGTCAAGGCTAAATGATGGAATGTTTCATGTCACATGCAAAAGTCAACTATAAACTGGTTATTATAAGAGATTGGATAGGTCTCTGGTGGCTCAGACAGTAAAGAATCTGCCTGCAATGCAGGAGACCCTGGTTTGATCCCTGGGTAGGGAGGATCCCCTGGAGAAGGGAATGGCTGCCCACTCCAGTATTCCTACCTGGAGAATGCCATGGACAGAGACTGGTGGGTTACAGTTCCATGGGCTCGCAAAGAGTCAGATATGACTTAGCAACTAACACTGCCAGCCTAAAGGCAAATGCACAGGCAATGTTTAATGAATTATTTCAAACTTTTTCTTTGCCAAATACTTTTTAAAGAATAAGTTGACAAAGAACTTGTCTTTCTCCTTAGTATTAAAAGTAGAAAAATAAATTCTGGTCACTCTTAGGTTCTAAATAATTGGTTTAACTTATTAAAATTTTATAGCAGTTGATAGAGAAGCAAATTTATGAACAAATAAACTAAGAAACAATTAGCAACTTCATTCACCAGAGCTTGGGTGCAAAGCAAACTGGAGACTTGTTTGTGCAATTCTTGTGGCAAAGCTGGGAACATAATAATGGATAAATTGGAGAAAAAGAAAGACTGAAAAGGATGGAACCCCAAAAGGGGTACAAACAATAGAAATTTGTTTTCTAAACTGTGAGGAGGAGAGTAGTATATGCTGAACTTTAGAGCTCAAACTATTGCAGGACAAAATGACTTAATTAGGAGCATCCAGTCATAAGGAAACGGCAACCCACTCCAGTATTCTTGCCTAGAGAATCCCATGGACAGAGGAGCCTGGTGGGCTATAGTCCACGGGGTCGCAAAGAGTTGGACCCAACTGAGCAACTTCACTTCACTTCAGTCATTCACTGCTCAGAGTGAACGAGAGATACAGATAAATAACTGCATCTTTTTAAATTTCTTTTTTATTAAGTTATAGTTGATTTACAATATGATGATAGCTTCTGAAGGGGAGATGGAATAGGGGAAAGGACAAATTAGGAATATAGGATTAATAGATAGAACTGCTTTTTAATCTGTTACGTTTTCTGGGAAAATTTAATTATGGTAGATGATAATTCTTTGTATATGTTTGTCTTATATTTATATATCTTGTAATAATATAAATGTAGATTACTTAAATGTATGTCATTGTTCATATTATCTTTCCAAAATCATGAGTAAGGTGTATGCTTCATTTTTAACATCCAAAAAAAAATTTCTCTATATGAATTCATGCCAGAATTACGGCCGAGTAGTATTCCACTGTATACGTGCACCGTCTCTTCTTTATCCACTCATCTGTCAATGGACATTTAGGTGGCTTCCATGTCTTGGCTCCTGAGATATTGCTGCTATGAACACAGGGGCACTTGCGTCTTTCTGAATCATAGCTTTGTCTGGGTATGTGCCTGGGAGTGGGATTGCGGGATCACACGATAATTCTGTTTTCAGTTTTCTGAGGAACCTCCATACTGTTTTCTATAGTGGTGTACCAACTTACACCCCCACCAACAGTGTAGGAGGGCTCCCTTCTCCCTACATCCTCTCCTGCTGCTGCTGCTGCTGCTGTGTCGGTTCAGTCATGTCTGACTGTGTGTGACCCCATAGACAGCAGCCCACCAGGCTCCCCCGTCCCTGGGATTCCCAGGCAAGAACACTGGAGTGGGTTGCCATTTCCTTCTCCAGTGCATGAAAGTGAAAAGTGAAAGTGAAGTCACTCAGTCGTGTCCGACTCTTCGTGACCCCATGGACTGCAGCCCACCAGGCTCCTCCATCCATGGGATTTTCCAGGCAAGAGTACTGGAGTGGGGTGCCATTGCCTTCTCCAGCACTTGTTATTTGTAGACTTCTTAATGATAGCCACTCTGACTGCTGTGAGGTGGTACTTCATTGTAGTTTTGATTGAATGTCAGTGTTTTAAAGCAGCATGTTCATGGCAGTTTATCAGCACCACATCAGAAAACCGGTACACTCAGTTACAAGGGGAACACACTGTTTTAAGGCTCTACATTTGTAGTAATGTGTTAAAGCCGCCATAAGAAACTATGAGTTTAAAAGAGGAAAAAAAGTTGAACATTTCTTCCTTCAATAAAGTCTCCCCAGACTACGTGACCTTTCCCTGACACATACTCCCCAGCACCTCAGATTTATTTGCTAATGTTCATCCATTGTCTCTTTCAAATGTCTTACCTGTGTATCCCGAGGTGCCCAGCAAAACAAATGGCACATAGTAGGGCTCAGTAAATATTGTTAAGTGGATGATTGGGATTCAAGACTAGAGTCATTAGAGTGGTGAAAGTTGCGTTGTGACTCATGCAACTGGTAGGGTAAAGTTCTTTGGGGCAGGGTCAGGGGTGGGAATGGGGCACAAGCAGTTAACCCCGTGTATCTTACATGTACCTGTGAAGACTGGTGGAAACAAAACGTGCACTGCTTAATCATCTGGGCAAATGAATTGCCTATAGCTATTAAAGTTACAAACATATGTAACTTCTGATTGAGCGGACCCCTTCTTGGGAATTAACAGGGTGTACGAATATATGAACAGGGCTCTTACTGCAAGATTGTTCATGGTCTGCTGCTGCTGCTGCTGCTCAGTCACTTCAGTCGTGTCCAACTCTGTGCGACCCCATAGACGGCAGCCCGCCAGGCTCCCTGTCCCTGGAATTCTCCAGGCAAGAACATGGGAGTGGGTTGCCATTTCCTTCTCCAAGTTCATGGTATAAAACCCTGAAATAAGTAAATACATAATATTAGAAAAATGACTGAAGCAATCATGGCATATCCATACTATGGGATAATATGCAGCCATTAAAAATTTAAATAGAGATATAATAATTGACTTGGAAGACTAGTTGTGAGATATTGTTAGCTAGGTGAGCAAGGTGAGCAAGATGAGGAAGAGTGTTTGTTATAAGATTATCTATCTATCTATCTATCTATATATATGCCCACATGGATGACTCTGAGTATGGATAATAATAAAATCTTACATAGATACATATATAATATCACCTGAATTATTAATAAGGACAGTGTTATAGGAGCAGTGATATAGTTGGGAGGTAGAGGAGGAAGTGAAATAAAAAGACCACAAAGGCAAATATGCTATCATCAGTTACTGAATTCATATAAATTTATATTTATATATAGACATTTAAGCAGAGAAGGCGATGGCACCGCACTCCAGTACTCTTGCCTGGAAAATCCCATTGACAGAGGAGCCTGGAAGGCTGCGGTCCATGGGGTCGCGAAGAGTCGGACACGACTGAGCGACTTCACTCTCACTTTTCACTTTCATGCATTGGAGAAGGAAGTGGCAACCCACTCCAGTGTTCTTGCCTGGAGAATCCCAGGGACAGGGGAGCCTGGTGGGCTGCCATCTATGGGGTCACACAGAGTCGGACACGACTGAAGTGACTTAGCAGCAGCAGCAGTGTAGACATTTAAGAGGATACATACAAAATGCTTTTTTTATCAAGGTATAATTGACATATTAGCTTCAGGTGTACAACATAATGATTTGATATCTGTATATATTGTGAAATGATTATCACAATAATTCTACCAAATGTCTGTTACGATAAGCAGATAAAAATTTGTTGATGTTGTTGTTTAGGTAATGGCTTTCAAGCAGGAAAGGTTTGAAATAATATTGTAGAAACCTGTTGTTAGGAAAAAATAAATGTGTTATGGTCCTGGTATTTTGAGATTTTGCAATAAATCCGTTCTAAGCAGAAGAAAGAGCCAGCTGTGTGGTGCACCTAGGCTTCAGCCAGATTAGTAGGCATGCTGGATTGCTTTGGGGTGGAGGTGTGCACTGAGCAGGACTCCTGTATACACAGTCCCAACCACATGGCCTAGGGCTGGAGCCATCAGCTCTGACCTACCCCAGCCGGGTGCAAGGAGACTGACCCCCATCTGCCCTAACCCAGGAAGCCAAAGCTACCCAAATCCAGACTTGGGTTAGCATTAGGTGCAAGTGTCTAAAAAATTATCTAGATTGTTTTCTCCTACCATATGCATCTTGCTTTTCATTTTCATAATATTTATTACATTTATTTATGGATTAACCATTGGTGTCCATTCTCCACTCTCCTATATACACCTCTTTGAGAAAAGGTACTTAAAACTCACTGTTAATATCCTTAGAATTTAGTGTGGTGCCTGTACTTAGTGAAACTTGAAGAATATTTGTTGAAGGTTCATAAACATATCTTTTCTATAGTGGAAAATACATAAGGTAGTGATAATCACATTTTGTTGTTGCTATGCACCTACTTGAGACTTGAATGAAAGCTATGAAACTTCTGGACTCCCCTGGTGTCTCAGTGGCAAAGAACCCACCTGCCAGGAGATGTGGAAGATCCCCTGGAGAAGGAAATGGCAACCTGGGAACAGAGGAGCCTGGCAGGCTACAGTCCAGGGGGTTACAAGAGTCAGACATGACTTAGCGACTAAACAACAACAATGAAACTTCTTCCCAGAAAAATTCAGAATTTTTTCACATTTTCTGGAGATTCATTGACTCCCTAAAGCCCATTCATGTGGGGTTCATCATTTCCAAATTATGATAATTCCACAGACTTTGAGCTGTTGAGCATGAAGTATTGCAATTAATTCTCATAGCTCTAGG
The DNA here is from genome assembly GCF_014754425.2 of Oryx dammah. NCBI lineage: Eukaryota > Metazoa > Chordata > Mammalia > Artiodactyla > Bovidae > Oryx > Oryx dammah. The sequence goes on along the minus strand of NW_024070210.1, from coordinate 9,470,006 downwards.
AGGTAAGTCCTGTTTTTACTTTTCATACAGATGAAGATTCAATTTAAGAGAGACTGACTGACTTACCGAAGCTCACAGAGCTAATTAGTATCATAGCCAGGGCTCAAACCAAGATCTTTTTATATTTTAGCCTGAGTTTGCACTTCTATCCACTGAAAACTATCTGCCTATTCTTTGTTTCCACCATGGTGAGCAATGGAGTTATCCAGTGAAGACAGTTAATCTCCCCTAGTAAGGGTCTGAGATGATGATATTAGCTGGCTTGAGCTCCTGACTTGATGTGAGCAAAGTTTCCTTGATCAAACAGGACAGGCTGTTCTCCCAGCAGCACTCTTGATGCTCAGTCTCCACTCCTGCTGCACTTGTTTAGCAATTGGCAGAGCTGTGACTCCAAATTACCTTGCACATGTTTCAAACCATTTAAATTGTCATTGTAGGATTTTGCCTATTAGCAAAATAGTATCCCCTGAATACTGATTATGTAAAGTAGCACAATTGTCTGGGGATAGGAAAGCAGTGACTTCTTGAATGCAGTCCAGCAGTGTGACTGCTTCTTTCCAGTGAAATGTAAGGAACTTGCTTCTTCAATATTCTTTATGTAATTAGATAGATTCAGGGGGTATTCATATTTTACCACATGTTGATAGAAAAATAAATAGGCACAGTATATTGAAAAATGCTTAATTGCACATCTAAATGTCCTTTGTCATTGAGGCTAAAGAAGAGTAAAACATGCTTTTTATCTTTTTCAGCCCTTTTCTTGCATTACATCTTCATCAGAGGGTGAGGGAACCCAAGAACACTAAATACACTCTTGGCATGGAATTTAGCTCTTAGTTAGCTGGTCCCAGGATGGGGAATGGAGAAAGTACCTCTGGTTAAATCTGGAGCCATTAGCATGCTGGTGTTTGATCAACTGAGTTACTCACTTTTAAGCCGCATCATTTTCACATTTAAAGTAATTTTGGTCAGTAAGAGAAAATTACACTCATTATATCGAAATGCAAATAACATGTTTAGAAAGCATGTGGTTTGGAAGACAAATGTGATACAATCCCAACACTAATGCCTCATTAGGGGCATTTGCACACACCTCTGTTTCTATCTTTTAGCTCTTTATAATCATCGTAATGTCATGCCTCCCTCCATGGAATCAGGAGATATATTTATTTTTGTTGTTCTTCCCACAGGCAAGAAGTGGGGCTTTCTCATCCCTATTTTTTGACTTCTTGCTTCCTGTGCCAGTGACTATATAATCAGATACAATTGTGCCTGAAATCATGCAGAAATCCTAGGTAACACTCCCAGAGAGAACCAGAAGATCTCAAAAGTAGGAAACAACCTCCCTTAGGATTCCTTTAGAATTACACCCGCACTGATCTTCAATGAGGGATCCTTAAAGGCATGACTAAAGTGAACTTGTTTGCAGTAGATTAAAAATGGTTGCAAATTCTCTATTACCCTGACCATTGAGAGGTGGGAGCTACATTATCTCCCTGGAATCTCTGTTCACCTGGTGATTTACCTGACCAATTCAGAGAAAATGACACTCTGAGACTCTCAAGGCAATATCATAAGAAGTCTTGCAGCTTCTGCCCTCATCTCTCAGGACACTCTTTCTAAGTGCTTTGAATTGTGATTTAAGAAGTCTGTATGAAGGGTGCTCAGGGCTGGTGCACTGAAACAGCCCTGAGGGAGGGGATGGGGAGGGAGGTAGGAGGGGGGTTCAGGATGGGGGACGCATGTACACCCATGGCTGATTCATGTCGATGTATGGCGGGAACCACTACAATATTGTAAAGTAATTAGCCTTCAATTTAAAGAAATAATTTTTTTTTTTTTAAAGAAAAGAAGTCTGGCTACTCTGAGATCACATGTTGGTCTCCCCATGAGACTTCCAGCAGACCCCAACCTTCCAGCCATTCCTGTCACTGCACGAGTTTTTTGCTTCATTTTCATTTCAATGTAGGTTTTATTGTTGTTCAGGTATAGTTTGGGACTTCCCTGGTGGTCCAGTGGTTAAGAATCCACCTATCAGTTCAGGGGGTGTAGGTTCCATCCCTGATCTGAGAAGATTCCACACGTCGCGGGGCACCCAAGCCTGAGTGCCACTGCTACCTGAGCCCGCGAGCCGCGACTACTGAGTTCACGCGCTGCAACTATTGAAGGCTGTGCGCCCTAGACCCGTGCTCTGAAACAAGAGAAGCCACCACGACAAGGAGTAGCCTCTGCTCGCTGCAGCTAGGGAAGGCCGGCATGCAGCACCAAAGACTCTTTGTTCATAATTTCTGATGAATCATAATTTGACTCATAATTTCTGAAAAGAAAGGGCATGCCTTGCCATACAGAGCCACCTGAGGAAGAACTGGAGTTGATAAGAAGGCAGAAGAGTAAGGCACAAGCATGGGCTAGGGACACGGAAACTGACTAATCTGAATAATTTCAGCAGCCTTCCATGGATGGGTCAGACCCTCCTTGTCTGGTACCTGACTGTGGGGTGATTAAAACAGAGCAATATTAACTCTGAGCATACATGCTCTATGAGAACCCCATAAAGAGGGAGTGAGTGAAATCGCTCCGTTGTGTCCGACTCTGCGACCCCATGGTCTGTAGCCCACCAGGCTCCCCTGTCCACGGAATTCTCCAGGCAAGAGTACTGGACTGCGTTGCCATTTCCTTCTCCAGGGTATCTTCCCGACCCAGGGATTGAACCCAGGTCTCCCGCATTGCAGACAGACACTTTACCGTCTGAGCCACCACTAGGGGCTAAAGATTTTGGATTGATTGGTTAGTATATGAAAGGTACTCATGCTATCTCTAGGAATTTGGCTAGCCCTGAGAGAGGCAGTTTCTCCCTGGTCAGCAAAATCCCAGATGCCAAAGCATCAAGAATATAGAAAATAAGACTTGTATTAAACAACCAGAAATGTGAGTGAAGCCATCTTAGACCCTCCAGACATGCCTATCTGTCATCTAAATACTGTTCAGAGAACTCCATCAGTGCCATATGTACCTCAAGAAACACCCAGCTGAGCCGTGTCTCAATTGCTGACCTACACATTTATAGGGTACTGTAAAAATGTTGTTCTTTTCATCTGCTGAGTCTGGGATGGTTTGCTATGTTAACTAACTGGGATATTGCACCACAACTTTTTTAAGTATTTAATTTGGCTGCATGTGGGTCTAGTACCCAGACCAGGGATTGAACCCAGGTCCATTGCATTGGGAGCGTGAAGTCTTAGCCACTGGACCACCAGGGAGATCCCTGCACCACAACTTTAGAGCGGTTTCACTTTCTGTCCCAATCATCAGAAATCCATTTGAATGGGTAGTCATTCTCAACCAATGCCAAAAATCAGCAAAATTTTGACTAAAGTTGATTTCCTTTTATCTTTCGGCAGAATTCCGCTTGGACAATATGATTAATCAAATTTATTTTAGGTATTTGGATGAACAGAAGCACCACATACACAATATAAAATAACACAGATGAATGCTAGAAACAACTTCCAGGTTTCTAGGTTATAAAGTTACAACATTTTCAAGCTTAAGGAAGTAGTTATTCATATCTTTTTCAAACTAATTCTGCCAAAATTTAGGGAGGTTAATGGGGAGGGGCTTCCAGTTGATATTAACATAAATGGCTGTGAGGATAAATGATACCATTGCACACTATGAGGCTACATAGTGAAAGCTGAAGAAAACCAGTGCCATCTCTATTTCCATACAGATTAATTCCAGAGGGTATTACACTTCTTCCCCACGGTTCTTGCTTGGCTGGCTTGAGGAGTGCCTGCATTTCCCTGTCCTACACCTGCTTCCATCTGGAGTTTAATATGCACTCATCTCTTTTCCATTCCAGGAGGGATATATAATGAAAATCTCCATATTAGTCATCAGCTGTCAACACTGACAAATTTCAATTACCATCCTTCGGTAGCAGTTCACACTAGAGAAGGAAATCAGGGAAGGCACGCTGGGATAGCACACTTGTGACAGATCTATTTTAATTGCCTTTCTTATATCCACATCTAACCTCTGTCATTTTGACAGGAGAAAGAAACTCACAGAGGAGGTAACTTTTTCTGCCCATGATAAAGCAGGGTGGGATGGGGAAAGAAGAGACAGTAACACGTGTCAATATATATAGACTGGCATTGATTGCTACAGATGCTTTCCTTCCTATGAGCCCTGCAGTGGTAACTTTCTGCTTATCAAAATACTTTGCATTTAATCGGCTGTCTGGATGGATGCTCCTGCTGATCATCCATAAATTATTCATCGATTAAAAAGACTTGGCACAATCTTTTTTTTTTTTTTTTTGCTTCATTTTCTGAGAGATGAATTTTCAAGAGCCCATAGCGGGAGTTGTCCTTAGTGAGTTCTCATCTCTTCTCATTCCTCCCAACAATACTGCTCATTTAGCCTTTTGATTGCAGGGTGATGGCTGCATCCAAGGCTGTCTCTGCCGTGAGGGGTCCTGTTGGAGCTGTGCTGTTTTGTTCTCCCTTCTCTCTTTTCCTTTAATCCTAAGAGACTGAAGTGCATTTCTTGAAATAAAGAGAAAATGCCTTTTTTTTTTTTTAAATGAGACATGTTAAAAATCATTGATGGCCTTTGGTTTTTCACAGACCCATTTCTCATGAGATTTTTCACTGTGAGTTCTATTCCATGGGTGATCTGGTTTCTGTTATAATCCAGTCAAAATGAAACCAAGGTATCTTTTTATAATAATAACTTGTTAATGTCTATTGGCCCTTACTATACTTACCAATGGATAACAAGGTTATTTATTTCAATCATCAGATAACCCCTGTGAGGTACATACTGTTATTATCCATTTGTTGCATGTGAGAAATAAGCTCAGAGGTTTTTAAGTAGCTCTCTCATGGTTACACAGCTAAAAAGTAGTGAACCTGGGATTTGTTCTCAGGGAGTCTGACTTCAGAATCCAATTCCCAGTTTTTCTGCTGCACTACTCCCTGGGAGTCCTGTGTGCAATGTTTTATCATTTATTAATATTATTATTATTATTTATTTTAGTCATTGTTATTGCCCTGTAGAAGAATAGTATCCTCCTGGGGGCTTACAAGTTCATTATTGTTTTGAAAACTAGAAAGAAAGGATAATGTGGTTTTATGTATCTCAGGAAAAAAAAAAAATCAGAAGAGCTAAGCTAAATTTCCTAAAGAATTAACAGCCAGAGACATGGACAATAGTTAGATATGAGAAAGTCAGTAAAGGGGTTGACGAAGGCATATCCAAATTTATGGATGAGTAACACCAGGAGAAATCTCAATAACCTCAGATATGCAGATGACACCACCCTTATGGCAGAAAGTGAAGAGGAACTAAAAAGCCTCTTGAAGAAAGTGAAAGAGGAGAGTGAAAAAGTTGGCTTAAAGCTCAACTTTCAGAAAACGAAGATCATGGCATCCAGTCCCATCACTTCATGGAAAATAGATGGGGAAACAGTGGAAACAGTGTCAGACTTTATTTTTGGGGGCTCTGAAATCACTGCACATGGTGACTGTAGCCATGAAATTAAAAGACGCTTACTCCTTGGAAGAAAAGTTATGACCAACCTAGATAGCATATTCAAAAGCAGAGACATTACTTTGCCGACTAAGGTCCGTCTAGTCAAGGCTATGGTTTTTCCAGTGGTCATGTATGGATGTGAGGGTTGGACTGTGAAGAAGGCTGAGCGCCGAAGAATTGATGCTTTTGAACTGTGGTGTTGGAGAAGACTCTTGAGGGTCCCTTGGACTACAAGGAGATCCAACACGTCCATTCTGAAGGAGATCAGCCCTGGGATTTCTTTGGAAGGAATGACCCTAAAGCTGAAACTCCAGTACTTTGGCCACTTCATGTGACGAGTTGACTCACTGGAAAAGACTCTGATGCTGGGAGGGATTGGGGGCAGGAGGAGAAGGGGACGACAGAGGATGAGATGGCTGGATGGCATCACTGACTCGATGGACGTGAGTCTGAGTGAACTCTGGGAGTTGGTGATGGACAGGGAGGCCTGGCGTGCTGCGATTCATGGGGTCGCAAAGAGTCGGACACGACTGAGCAACTGAACTGAACACCAGAAGTGAACATGGAGCCAGATGGACCCACGTAGCACTGAGACACTGGGTATCAGTGACTTCCCAGGGGTCATTTTCTAAATAATGAAACCACAGCTTTAGCTTTGATACTTTCTCTCTTCTATCTCCTCTTCTCCATTTAGTTCTTGGTCAAGCTGTATCCAGAGTATTCTAAGAGTTGTGTTCACACTTGTGAACTGTATGATAAGGGAAGACATGTTACTTCTAGAGATTCTTTAAAAAGTTTTTGGATATACCACATAGCATATGGGATCTTAGTTCCCAGACCAGTGATCGAACCCATGCCCTCTGCACTGGAAGCACTGACTCTTAACCACTGGACCACCAGGGAAGTTCAAGACACGTCATTTCTTAATTCTCATCCTTCAGTGAATGCGACAAAAACTGTGCAAGCTGTCATGCAAATTGGCACCGTCCTCCTGAATCTTTCAGGGTGTCCAATGGCTGTTCCTTTCTCCAGGAGGACTGTGGGAAATAAGTTGTGAGTAAGGTGGTAACCAAGTTTCAGTTTTGCAAAGGCAGTTAAGACAGGAGAGAGAGAGCACGCACAGCTGTGGATGCCTGGCCACGAATGGCGCAGAAGGAGGCAAATTACAATCAGTTATAAATCAGAGTGGAATTGAGAGGGGTTAAGGAGGTAATTAAATTCTTTCTTCTGAATGGAGAGTGCAGCCTGAAAGTTGAAAGAATGGCCTTGGTGGAATTTAATAGAACTCCTCCTAATGATTAAAAGGATAAACCCCACCATTTGATGGAGTGTTCCTTTATAAATGCAAGCGAAGCACAACTACCCCAGGGTATGTGAATTAACTGTGCTCATTTATAAAATGCCTTATATTTAAGAGAATGTGTATGACAAGCTGAAGACAAATCTATGAATATATGTAGTTTTGCGAGTGCCAAGATTTCTTATCATTCTTTAGGAAATATCCCAAATGAGGTATAATGCAACTCTGGAAATATCAGGACTCATTAAATGCTTGCTGCTTCGTATAACCAAGGAGTCTGTGTAAAGTAGGATTGCCCGTAGAATGATTACTATGTTAGCATGGATTCGAGTTATAGATATCATATATAACAGTTATACCTGCCTTGAGCTCTTGAGAACCTGGCATTAGGGCCTTGAGGAGGGGCTTACCTTTATGACGTACATGTTATATATTGGGAAAGTTTTGGTTTCTGAAAATTATTTTATTGAACTCTCAAAGTGATTTTGTCCATAAGGTGTCATTGGTTCTTTTGCATATGTGAGTAACCCGAGGTTCAGAGAACTGAGTAAAATAGTCATAGGTCATAAAACCGTAATTGTGAAAACTGAGTTTAAATTCAAGATCACTGACCTTTAAAGTGAATACTTTCTATTATTATATCATGCTGTCTTACAAAATAGTATAGGTACTTCCTGCACATCTTAATAGTAGGTACTTAATAAATGTTTGTTGTGCAAACTATGAAGAATCAAACCATCCATGGATTTGAAATTTCATTAAGACAAGTAAAGTGAAGTAAGATACAAATAAAAGCAATGTAAATATTATTAAAATGATAGATGCAAACATATAGATGTAATAACACTTATAGAAACTCAGTGGAAAATTCTTCTATTGAAGTATAATATTTATCAAGGGACTCTTCTCAGATTCAAAGAGAAAACTTTGCTTTTTAAAATGGGCAGTTCTTAATTAAAATGTCCTCTCCACATCTTCTTACCAATCCCTTCAGAAAAGCATGCCACAGTGTTTCGATATTATATACACAAAGGTACCTAAAGCCTACTTATTCTGCAGTAATTTTGTCCCAGCACATTTTCCTTTCAGTAATAAGGTAAATTAAACCCATCTTCAGGTGATTTTTTTTTTGACAGCCTACACAGGCAACCATAAAGTCCTCCCAGTGAAAATGTCCTTAAGGGAAATGCTCTCTTTAGGTCTTAAAGAAAATTTCAGGACTGTTCCCAGGAACAAATATCTCATTCAGGTAAGGCGTGCTTGACCTTGATAAGCAGCTGGGGATTCTAAACATGGAGCCATGCGATCTCCCAAAGGCCACACCCTATTGCTGATTGTGTGTTGACTCTTATCTTTGTGAGTCCTGGAAAAAAGAAAGGCAGAAATAGCTTTTGAGTCAGTTAATTTGGTTAGAAGGGCCCCAGAAGACCAGTTTGGGTGACAGGAAAGTCAACCCATAGCTACTCTGTTTGGGATGATTTAATTAAGGCGCTTCAGTTGGCATCTACATAATGTAAAATGAATTCCATCAAATTGCAGGGAAGCATGTTACATTGAAATCTTGCCCCTTACTCTTAATTACCATACAAAAACCTTTCTATTTATTTAATAATAGATAATCTCATTCTAAACTATTTCCAAATCATTTTCCAGGTGCTCCCACCTTATTATTTGTTCCTTAAAACCTTTGTTTCCTAACTGGCAGTTTTGAGACCACTAAAATAAATTGGAAAATTATAGCATGCAAAAATATTCAATATTCAGTGAAATGAGTATGTGTAAAAAACATTTAATCCTTGTAACAATCCTGTGAGTTAATTACTCTATCATCCATATTTTACAGATGAGGAAACAACGTCTCAGAAGCTTGAAAGAAATTTTCCAAGGTTATACTTGTGGCAAAAGGTGAAATCAAGTTTCAAACCCAGACTTGCATTGTTTCAAAATCCCATGCTTACCCAATGAATCTGTATTATCATCCTTCAATTTCTGTGAGAAAGCCATGCCCTCACATTAATTATCATTTTTATCATGTTTCATCATCTTGTGTCCATTGTACTTAACAACCATTTATTGAGGGACTGTTATATGCAGGTTATTAGAGACTCATAAAAGACACAGTGTTCTCTCTCTTCAGGGTTATTATTTTTTTTTTTTTCACAAACTGAAATTTGGTGTTAAATATCATTATGCTCCTTTTTAGCATCACTTACTCAACTATGTTTTATTTCGTATATTGATCTAAGCCAAGCCAACATCCCTTGTCACCTGGTAATGAGCACCCAAAACACAAGGCCCCTGCTTTTGCCCACCCAGGCCAGCATTTCACACAGGGCTGTGCAGCTCCTCTACACCCATTTTTTCTCACTGTCTTGCTCTCTTCTGTGATTCCACTCATTTTAGTTTTCTGGCCTTGATATTCTTTGGATTGATGTTCAAAAACATTCTTCTACTCTCAGATAAGAAAACACAATCATCAGAATGATTGTACCCCTCTTTTTTGTCCCTCATACACAGATGGGCAACAAGAATAACAAAACAGTGTTTTACACCTGGTCTTTAAGTTCACATAAAATCTGATGTTTCAGAGGGTTTTCTGGATTCAATATCTTACATCAACAGCACGATCTCAGTTTTTAGGGTGCTACACACCTTCCCTCTATTACAATAGTTATATCGCCCTGTTATACTGTATATCTAGTTCTGTTGCTATTGTTCAGTCATTCAGTCACGTCCAACTGTCTGTGACCCTATGAACTGCAGTATGCCAGGCTTCCCTTTCCTTCACTATCTCCCAGAGTTTGTTCAAACTCATGTCCATTGAGTTGCTGATGCCATTCAACCATCGAGTCCTCTGTCACCTCCTTCTCCTCCTGGCCTCAATCTTTCACAGCATCAGAGTCTTTTCCAGTGAGCTAGTTCTTCACATCAGCTGGCTGAAGTATTAGAACTTCAGCTTTAGCATCAGTCCTTCCAATGAATATTCAGGGTCAATTTCCTTTGGGATTGACTGGTTTGATCTCCTTGCTGTCCAAGGGACTCTCAAGAGTCTTCTCCAACATCACAGTTCAAAAGCATCAATTCTTTGGCTCTTAGCCTTCTTTATGGTCCAGTTCTGACATACATACATGACTATTGAAAAACCATAGTTTTGACTATACAAGACATTAGTCGAGAAAACAATGTCTCTGCTTTTTCATATTGTCTAGGTTCGTCATAGCTTTTTTTCCAAGAAGCAAGCATCTTTTAATTTCATGGCTGCAGTCACCATCTTCAGTGATTTTGGAGCCCCCCAAAATAAACTCTCACTGTTTCCATTTTTTCCCCATCTATTTGCAATGAAGTGGTATCTATTTCAGCCACTATGTTATATACTCTTCATAGTCCAGAATGCTATCTAATTTATCATAACTGTTACCTCATTCAGGCTCACCACCAGAGCAGACACTCTATAAAGATGATCAGCCATAACCCTTTCTTTAACTATTAATAATAGATGTGGTGAATTAACCTTTGCTTTGGAGACACATTGATGAAGTAAATCAGACAAAGTCCCTTCCCTTATGGGGTTTGTAACCTTGAAGTTATTTCAGAAAGGATAGGAGAAAATGGCAACCGGCTCCAGTATTCTTACCTGGAGAATCTCATGGACAGAGGGGCCTGGTAGGCTACAGTCTATAGGATTGCAAAGAGTCAGACACGACTGAAGCAACTTAGCATGAAGACAGAAGAAAGGGAAAAAATAAGGAAAGATAATCTAATATTATATGAATAACTGCAATGCGTGAAACAATGTTAGCTCTCTGATGTTTGCCACCCCATTAAACATTTTAGGCACAGCCCATCACAGAGGAAGTAAGCTAAGCTTTCCTAAACATTTGTGCTATACCCTGACATGGAAATAAACCTAAGTCGTCAGCATTTCTGGAGCATGATCATTTGGTAGTTGTTCCTTCTGGGACTCTGTTTCTTTCAGCAGAGATAGAAGCTGCGCTTACTGTTGCTGTCACATTTGAGCTCACTGTTGCCTATAGTAAGTATCACTTTTTTCTTGACTGGTATCCTCAACCTTTGGGCATTTGCTGGTAATAACTCACTACTCTTTTGTATTTAATTTTAAGAAAATAAACTTATAACCATGAATTATAAGACTGCTTTGTTCCCCCTTCATAACACAATGTAGAGGCCAGATGGGTGAAATAAGTAGGCATAACATAGGAATAAAAAGAGATGGGAATACCAGACCACCTGACCTGCCTCTTGAGAAACCTGTATGCCGGTCAGGAAGCAACAGTTAGAACTGGACATGGAACAACAGACTGGTTCCAAATAGGAAAAGGAGTACGTCAAGGCTGTATATTGTCACCCTGCTTATTTAACTTATATGCGGAGTACATCATGAGAAACACTGGACTGGAGGAAGCACAAGCTGGAATCAAGATTGCTGGGAGAAATATCAATAACCTCAGATATGCAGATGACACCACCCTTATGGCAGAAAGTGAAGAAGAACTAAAGAGCCTCTTGATGAAAGTGAAAGAGGAGAGTGAAAAAGTTGGCTTAAATCTCAACATTCAGACAACTAAGATCATGGCATCTGGTCCTATCACTTCATGGGAAATAGATGGGGAAATAGTGGAAGCAGTGTCAGACTTTATTTTTTGGGGCTCCAAAATCACTGCAGATGGTGACTGAAGCCATGAAATAAAAAGATGCTTACTCCTTGGAAGGAAAGTTATGACCAACCTAGACAGCATATTCAAAAGCAGAGACATTACTTTGCCGACAAAGGTCCGTCTAGTTAAGGCTATGGTTTTTCCAGTGGACATGTATGGACGTGAGAGTTGGACTATAAAAACAGCTGAGCACTGAAGAACTGATGCTTTTGAACTGTGGTGTTGGAGAAGACTCTTGAGAGTCCCTTGGACTGGAAGAAGATCCAACCAGTCCATTCTGAAGGAGATCAGCCCTGGGATTTCTTTGGAAGGAATGATCCTAAAGCTGAAACTCCAGTACTTTGGCCACCTCATGCGAAGAGTTGACTCATTGGAAAAGACTCTGATGCTGGGAGGGATTGGGGGCAGGAGAAGGGGATGACAGAGGATGAGATGGCTGGATGGCATCACCGACTCAACGGACATGAGTTTACATGTGCTCTGGGAGTTGGTGTTGGACAGGGAGGCCTGGCGTGCTGCAGTCCATGGGGTCGCAAAGAGTCGGACACGACTGAGCAACTGAACTGAACTGAACATAGCAATCAAGATGAGAGTTTAGTACTTGTTGTTTAGACTACTTTCTTGAACTGAAAGTTCATTTCTATTATCTAAATTGTCTGCACATTCTATATGTTAGAACTAAGGGCTGGTGGAGACAGACTTGCAGGAGGAACACCTCCAGAAAGCTCTATGCAAATATTCATTTGACCTAAGGGATTGAAATAGCTTTTTACCATTTACCTGGAGTCAAGGCCTTATATCAAGGCTAGAAGCATAGTGGGAAGCTAAAAGGGAGTTTCCCTAGAAAATGAGACAGAACTTAAAAAAAACAATTGTGCCAGGTTAAATGAATGTTAGTTGTGTGATTAATTTGGGAGATGGGGGCCCCAAACCAGGCCTGATAGAAAGTGTAATACCATACGAGTAAAGTTCTCATAGCAATTAGAGAGACAGAATTACCAGGGTCTGTTTGTAGGTAAAAGAGATTAATGCGCAATCTCAAGGCTTTGATCACAGAATCTTAAGGAGCCAGATATTGATTGGGTTTACAAACAATCAGAAGAGCCCAAACTGTGCTTAAGTAGTGTGAACAGGAAGAGATGAAAAGGTACCTATTTTATTCAAAAGGGAGAATCAAAGACTCTCTGTTTAAGAAAATGCATTACAATTAAAATCACCAATATTGGTCAAAGGGTGCAAACTTCCAGATTAACAAAATCTGGGGACCTAATGTAAGTGTGATGATTATTGCCAATGGTGCTATATTATAGGGCTACAGGAAACTGAAAAAAACTTCTACACAGCAAAGGAAACTATCAACAAAATGAAAAGGCATCCTAACATATTTGCAAATCATATATCTGATAAAAGACTAATATCCAAAATATATAAATAACTCATACAATCCAATAGCAAAAAAACAAACAGTCTGATTTTTAAAAATGGACAGAAGTTCTGAATAGAGATTTTTTTTTTTTTCCAAAAAAGACATACAGATGACTAACAGGTACATGAAAATATGTTCAACATCACTAATCAATAGGAAAATGGGAATCAAAACCACTGTGAGATGTCACCCACACACTTGTTAGCATGGCTAGTATTAAAAAATGAGAAATAGCAAGCATTAGCAGCATATGGAGGAAAGGGAAAGCTTGTGCTTTGTTGGTGGGAATGTAAATTGGTGCAACCGCTATGGGAAACAAAATGAATTTTCCCCTCAAAATTAAAAACAGAATTACATATGATCCAGCAATCCCAGTTCTAGGCATTTATTCAAAGAAAGCAAAACCACTAACTGAAAAAGATACATGCACCCTCATGTTTAGCACAGCATTATTTACAATTACCAAGATAGGGAAACAACCTAAACATGCACTGATAGTTGAATGGATAAAGAAAATGTGATCTGTGTGTTTGTATGTATGTGTGTGTCATGGGCATCCCATGTCACTCAGTGGTAAAATATCTGCCTGCCAATATAGCAGATGCAGCTTTGATCCCTGAATAGGGGTGATCCCTGGAGCAGAAAAAGGCAACCCAATCCAGTATTCTTGCCTGGGAAGTCCCATGGACAGAAGAGCCTGGCAGGCTACCATTCTTGGATTTGCAGAAGAGTGGGACACGATGTAGCCATTTAACAAAAACATCCATTTGACAACAAGGATGGAATCAAGGGCATTATAGTTTTAGTTTAAATAAGTTAAAAAAGATTCTGTGCTATATACTTGAATGCTGCTAACAGAGTAGATTTTTTTTTTTTTAACTACAGTGTAATTACCTTACAATGTTGTGTTAGTTTCTTCTGCATAGTGAAGCAAATCAGCTATAATGTATACATATATGACCTTCCTCTTGGGTCTCCCTCCCACCCCTCCATCCCACCCCTCTAGATCCGAATGTTCTCACCACACAGAAGAAGTGATAATTATGTAACATGATGGTGGTGTTAGCTAAAACTGCATGATCTTGCAGTACTAAAGTGATTCAAATCGATAGGTTGTAAACCTTAAATTTATAACTTGTATGCCAATTACATTTCAATAAAGCTGGAAAAATAAATTGCAAGTGTAAGAAATGAAGAGAGGGATAGTTTTGAAGGCAGCCCTTCATTCTGGTAAATATTATATTTATGATTTGAAATAGAAGATACAGTATAATTGAATGCAAGTCCTGATTTTGTAAGTTCCAAACCTTTGAGATTCTAGTAGCATTAAAAATGCAAAATATGCACTTAAAAGTTTTTACAGTTTTAAGGTTTGAATGCTTTTGTGTATGCTTTAACTTGTTAAAAATTAATTTTATTTGCCTTCAAATTTTAATGATTTTTTCCAGTGTAATCCAATGAATCAAAGGAAGGGACCCTAGAGTAATATATATATTATATATAGCATATAATATATAATTATATATAAATATATATATATGTTTTTGTTTTTATTAAAGAAAGTAAATGTTTTCTAAATGCCACCTTGAGAGATTCAGAAGGTTAACTGCACAAGTACCAAATTAGTGGATTTCAAGGGATGTAAAGCAGTCAACTGAGAGAAGCAAAGTTAAGTTCAGAGTAACAAGATAATCAAATGACTCTAGATTAACAGGATATAAAAACAGGATGTTTTGGTCATAGGAAACCAAAGCAAAAGCAGATATCAATAGTATAAATAGTTTAATTCAAACTAATTTTGTGTTGCCAATAAAAATAGAACCCTAAAATGTAAAAATGATCTCAAATGAGCACTTAGACATATAGTATAATTTATGCTGATCTTTCTCTAAGATCTTTTTGGCTTTGGAGCAGTGGCAGTGGCATTATCTAAAATTTGAATAGAACTGGAAGAGGCAATAGTTTTTTTAAATATTTTTCAGTCACAGACCACTTAAAAAAGAAACTGATGAAACTGGTAGATATTCTTACTATGAAAATGGGGTATATGTTCCTACTCAAATTTGCACACATATTGTGAATTATTATGTTAGCAATCTGGACTTTCCGAAAGCAGATACTGCTGAAATGTGAGTTTTATTAGGGATGACATCTGTGAGCAACAATGGGAAAAAAAGTGGGAGGAGACTGGGGAGTTCAAGGACCACAATGCAGGTCTGTCTTAGATGAAGGGGACAGGGAAGATGGAAGGTAGGGTGAGACCTTCTCAGACAGTGGTGTAGCTCTAAAAGGGTTTATCAAGGTTGCTGGGTAGTTCTAATCCCAGAGTTAACCCATCAGAGGAATCTTTCATCTCCCAGGAACAGGCTGTCTCAGTATCCATGCCCTGCTCATTCTGTGAGAAAATCTGTTTTTAAAAAAATTACTGACGTATAGCTGATTTACATTTACAGTATTAGTTCCATGTGTACACCATAAAGATTTAATCTTTTATATTACTAGATCATGCTCCATTTAAAGTTATTACAAAATAATTGCTATCTTTCCCCATGCTGTGCAGTATACCCTTATTGTTTATCTAATGTAAACATAGACAATTGTATCTTTTAACCCCATGTTCCTAACTTGCCCCTTCCCACTTCCCTCTACCCACTAAATGTTCACTAGTTTATTTTCTATATCTGTGAATCTGTTTCTACTTTGTTATATACAATCCTGTACTTTATATTTTTGACTCTTCTTCCTCACATTTTGTGTTTTTGATTTCATATCTTATATCTTTAAGGGCTTCCCTTATAGCTCAGTTGGTAAAGAATTTGCCTGCAGTGCAGGAAACGTGGGTTCAATTCCTGGGTTGGGAAGATCCCCTGGAGAAGGAAATGGCAACCCACTCCAGTATCCTTGCCTGGAAAGTCTCATGGAGCCTGGTGGGCTGCAGTCCTTGGGGTTGCAAAGAGTCGGGCATGACTGAGCAACTAACACTTATTTTTCATTGTTTATTGTACTTATGGTTGATTTTATAATTTTTAAAAAAATAATTATTTACTTTTGGCTGAGCTGAGTCCTCATTGCTGCATGGACTTTTCTCTGGTTGCTGTAGAAACGAGAGAAGCAGGGGCTCCTCTTTGTTGCAGTGTTCAGGCTTTAATTGCTGGGGCTTCCCTTATTGCAGAGGACAGGCTCTAGGGTGTGTGGGCTTCAGTAGTTGAGGGGCATGGGCTCAGTGGTTGTGATTCCCAGGCTCTAGAGCACAGGCTCAATAATTGTGGTGCACGGGCTTAGTTGCTCCATGGCATTTGGGATTTTTCCGGAACAGGGATTGAATCTGTCTACTGCATTGGCAGGCAGATTTTTACCCTTGAGCTATCAGGGAAGCCCCTTCTTTAATCTTCACACTGCCTTAAGTGGTTAATCCTCAGCCTTTAGTATATATTTACCTTTTCTTTCCTATAGATTCTTACTATTCATTATAGCCTTTTACTTACCAGTTACAGAAAGCTATGTAACATATCTTTTCAGTTCAGTTCAGTCGCTCAGTCGTGTCTGCAGTCACCATCTGCAGTGATTCTGGAGCCCCCCAAAATAAAGTCTCACACTGTTTCCACTGTTTCCCCATCTATTTCCCATGAAGTGATGGGACCAGATGCCATGATCTTCGTTTTCTGAATGTTGAGCTTTAGGCCAACTTTTTCACTCTCCTCTTTCACTTTCATCAAGAGGCTTTTTAGCTCCTCTTCACTTTCTGCCATAAGGGTGGTGTCATCTGCATATCTGAGGTTATTGATATTTCTCCTGGCAATCTTGATTCCAGCTTGTGTTTCTTCCAGTCCAGCGTTTCTCATGATGTACTCTGCATAGAAGTTAAATAAGCAGGGTGACAATATACAGCCTTGACATACTCCTTTTCCTGTTTGGAACCAGTCTGTTCCATGTCCAGTTCTAACTGTTGCTTCCTGACCTGCATACAGATTTCTCAAGAGGCAGGTCAGGTGGTCTGGTATTCCCATCTCTTTCAGAATTTTCCACAGTTTATTGTGATCCACACAGTCAAAGGCTTTGGCATAGTCAATAAAGCAGAAATAGATGTTTTTCTGGAACTGTCTTGCTTTTTCCATGATCCAGCAGATGCTGGCAATTTGATCTCTGGTTCCTCTGCCTTTTCTAAAACCAGCTTGAACGTCAGGGAGTTCACGGTTCACGTATTGCTGAAGCCTGGCTTGGAGAATTTCGAGCATTACTTTACTGGCATGTGAGATGAGTGCAATTGTGTGGTAGTTTGAACATTCTTTGGCATTGCCTTTCTTTGGAATTGGAATGAAAACTGACCTTTTCCAGTCCTGTGGCCACTGCTGAGTTAGAGGAGATTTAGTCTTGATGAACTCTTATTTAATTTTTGCTTGTTGGAGAAGTTATTTATCTCTCCCTCAGTTCTAAAAACATATTGAGTACAGTATCCTTGTTTGCATATCTTCTCTTCCAGCTCTTTGAATATATTATACCACTCCCTTCTGTGGTTAGGTACTTCCTGTACTTAGGTATTTCATACTTTCTTTACGTTTGGGACATTTTCAGTTATAATTTTATCAATTATGTTTTTCATCATTTTCTCCAGATCTCCTTCTGAGACACCTGTAATGCAAATAATGGTATGCTCAATGGTATCTGAGAGATCTCTTAAACTATTCCCATATTTTAAAATTTGTTTTCCTTTTTGCTGTTCTCTTTGTGTGGTTTCCATTTTTCTATCCCCCAGATCACTTAGATGTTGTTCTTAATCACTTAGCTTGCTATTCATTCATTTTAGTGTGTTTTTTCATTTCAATTATTGTATTCTTCAGTTCTGACTTTTAAAAAAATTACTAATTTCTTATTAAGATTCTCATTAAATTCCCCTCCCCGCCCCCCATGGTTTTCTCTTACTTTTTTGAATCTGGTTCCTCTGGCTTGTCCTTTTACTTAATTTCTCTGTCTCTAAACATCTATGTGAAACAGTTCACCTGTTGTCATCTTGAAGGTGTGTCCTTACATTGGAGCACCCCTGGACAGTGTGGTCAGTCACTTTGGCAAGAGAGCTGGATTTGATGGGAACACACGTCCCTTCTTTCCTCTGGCTGTGCCCTCAGCCACCAACTTGATACAAGGTGGGTCTGGAAAGGGAGGGGCTGGGGCAGGAGCTGGGTGTCAGGCAGGCTTTCTCCTCTGCTCAGTGGCTCTCGACACACTATTGGAGATGGTGTAGTACCGCCAGTTCCCAGAACCTAGGTCCAGAGGGTTGGGTCTGGACCGGCTCTGTTCCCTTTAACTTCCGGCATCAGCACCCTTGCCCAGAGGGGAGCGGTGCTACAGCAAGAAGGCTCCGTGCAGAAGCTCTGCTTGGGGGTGGGGCAGCAGACCCGCCCCGCACAGTGGTCCGGGCTGCTTCCGGTCTCCGCTGCCTGAGTAAGCAACAGTAATGGCCGTCCCT
This sequence comes from Oryx dammah, assembly GCF_014754425.2. Taxonomy (NCBI): domain Eukaryota; kingdom Metazoa; phylum Chordata; class Mammalia; order Artiodactyla; family Bovidae; genus Oryx; species Oryx dammah. The sequence continues at coordinate 9,451,602 of NW_024070210.1, read as the reverse complement.
GTCCGGCTTAAACTCAGCTTTAGGGGCAGAGCATCCTTTGTCTCTCTCAGCCGTTACTCCCCTCAGCTTCTGCCCCCACCCCTCGCTCCCCCCCAGGGTGCTGAGTCAAGCTACAGGGGCCTGGGCGGGCTCTCACTGTGCACTGGAGTGTGTCAGTGGGGCCATTTTCTGACGCGCTGCCTGTGTAAGTGCCAGTCATGGCTGTCCCCTTCCCACTTGGACACCGCTCTGGGACTAGGTCGCCTCTGTGTTCCACAGCATGGCTCTTGCATTGTTTGTGGCAGCCCTAACTCCAGCGTGGAGCTGTGATGTGAGGCGAGCAGGGCTGGCGTGTTCGCTGTCTCTGACTGGGCCACGTGCTGGGACAGGAGCTGGAAAGCAGGCGGCCGCCCCAACAGTTTTCTATCTGCCCTCTCTGCCCGGCTTCGGGAGCAAGCCAGCACATGTGTGCTCCTCACAGGCGAAGTCCAGGTTTCCCACAGTTCTCCTGTGGGTCCTACTGGCCCTCCAACCGGCCAGGAGGCCCCATTTCCTCTTTGTCAGAACCCAGGACGAGGGCATCCAATGTGTGGCTTAATCCGCTCACTCCCCAGAGCAGGTCATCACCCAGGCATGCTCTGTTTTCCCCGAGTCGCCTCCGAGGGACACAGGTTCTGACCAGATCACATCTCTTCCCTCCCTACCTGATTCTGTCTGCATATTTCATAAGGTCTTCATTGTATGGGAGTCCTTCAGCCAGTCCCCAGTTAGTTTTTAGTGAAAATTCTTCCACATGTAGATACATTTTTTTGATGCATTTGTCGGGGTAGAGGAGTTCCAAGTCCTATTTTGCCATCTTGATCAATCACTCTTTATCCTCAGTAAGAAAAGAGTGGATGTCACAGGGTAGCAGCTGGTGCTGTAGGTCCATTATATTCCCTGCAGCTGCAGATTAGAGAGATACATTCTCGTAGTCCTCGCAGTTGTGGACCCCAGGATGAAATCTTGGCTTCAGGGAAAGTGGCAGTTATGATCAGACACCTGATTCTTACAAGGTGATTATCAAATCGATGCCTCTGATTTAATCTGAAGATAATGACTTAAAATTAGCTAGAGCCCAGGTGTAAGTACTGAAAGGAGTCCAAATCTCGATGTCCTGAGGACTCTGTCAATGTTTGGATAACATCTATTTGTTAGTACCTACTCAAAGCTAGATATGGCACTGAGCAATTCACATTAATTAATTCACAGTGAAGTATTATGATATTCAACTTCATAGTTTCAAAAACTGAGTAACTTGCCCATTTATCTAGAAACACAAATACAACTTTTAATGCCTTTTTTTTTAAGGATGAGTTTCTTCATATGAATCTCGACATTACCAGTGTCTCAATCAATGACTTTGAGATCACAATACCTCTGTGTGCCTGCTGAGTCACATCAGTTGGGTCTGACTCTGGGGCACTATGGACTGTAGCCCACCAAGCTGCTCTGTCCATGGGATTCTCTAATATTGGAATGGGCAGCCATTTCCTCCTCTAGGGATCTTCCCGACTCAAGTGTTAAACTCACCTCTCTTACAGCATTGACAAGCGGGTTCTTTACTACTAGCACCACCCAGGAAGCCCTGTAATGCTTTTGGAGAAGAAAATATGGAATTTGAGAAAAAGGTTAGTCTCTTTGTGACAAAGTCCTTTTTTCTGGTCTATGAGAGATTATTTCTATTTCTTTCCATCTTGCTTTCCAGAAGTGTACTTGAATGAGACAAAGCAGTACATAAAACGAGGTAGGAAACAAAACTCAACCTAACATTTAAGGAAAATAAGGTGACAAAACCAAAGACTTAAAAAGTATCTTCAACATAAAAGGGAATTATATGGAAAATTGTATATTAATGATGGGACCATAAGAACAGAGTTTATTTTCAGCAGGAAGGCTTAGATTAATTATAAGGAAGAGCTCCTTTTCATGCTTATTAATCAAATGAATTATGTATATCCTGAATGTAAATGTGTAAAATGAGAAAGAAGATACAAGCAAGATATGTTATTGATACTTCCATTTCAGAAGGATGGGTCAGAAATAACCCCTTTGTAGTACAGATACTTTTCAAAGAATGTCTGTGTAGTACAGTGACTTTCAAACATCTTTTTATGATTGCATATAATAATAAATACATTTTATACCACAACACAGTACATATGTACATACACAAACACAAACATATAGTTCATAACAACCACAGCTACTTTATTATCTGTAATACATTCTGTTTCATCTCTCTTGTTCTATTTGTTTTTGTCCTACCCTATTCTATACTTTCTCATTAAAGAATTCTAGTCATGGTCAACTTAATTGATTTCACTATCTGCTAATGGCTTACAATTTGAAAAACTGAATCAGTCTGTTGTTCAGCCTCTAAAAGACAATTGATTAAATTACAAGAATCATGACACCATTGAAGAAAAACGGAAAAGATGAGAAAAGAGTTTTGTGATACCTTACCTATCACATACTTATAGAGTAACTATACAGTAGACTGATGTTGAAGTTGAAACTCCAGACTTGGCCACCTGATGTGAAGAACTGAATCATTTGAAAAGACCCTGATGCTGGGAAAGATTGAAGGCGGGAGGAGAAGGGGACGACAGAGGATGAGATGGTTGGATGGCATTACCGACTCAATGGACATGAGTCTGAATAAACTCCAGGAGTTGGTGGTGGACAGGGAGGCCTGGAGTGCTGCAATCCATGGGGTCTCAAAGAGTTGGATACTACTGAGCCACTGAACTGACTTACTGACTGATACAGTAGGAATCTCTTTTTTAGGGCAAGAGAAGTGATGACTGATTCTATATGATACAAACAGTAACAGATATTGTATAGAACAGAGGTCCCCAACCTTTGTGGCACTAGGGACTGGTTTTGTGGAAGAAAAATTTTCCATAGAGCCAGAGAGGGGGATGATTTTGGATAATTCAAGCACATTATATTTGTTGTGATCTTTATTTCTACTATTATTACATCAGCTCTACCTCAGATCATAAAGCATTAGATCCTGGAGGTTGGGGACCCCTGGTTTGGAGAACAGTTTTCAGTGAGTGATGATGTATCACTGATATTCTATTCTTTCTATCCCAGACATCATACAGAACACTGAGAATTACATGAAAGTAGCCTGGTCTTTAAGCGCAGGAGGCTGCGACCGGTGTACTAAGTGTGGCCGAGAGGAGCTACCCCACGTCTGAGGTCAGGGGCAGAAGCCGGGAGGACCCCATGCCTGAAGGGTGGCGGCCAAGAGGAGCCACCCGGCGTCCAAGGCCAGGGACGATGGCCAGGAGAAGCAACCCCACGCCCGAGGCCAGGGGCAGCGGCCAGGAGGAGCAACACCACGTCCAGGAGCGGTGGCTGCGCGGGCGCAGGAGGGCCCAGAGGAGCCATCCCACGTTGATGGTCAGGGAGGGCAGTGGTGAGGAGATACCCCTCATCCAAGGTAAGGAACAGCAGCTGCGCTTTGCTGGAGCAGCCGTGAAGAGATACTTCACGCCCAAGGTAAGAGAAACCCAAGTAAGATGGTAGGTGTTGCAAGAGGGCATCAGAAGGCAGACACACTGAAACCATACTCACAGAAAATTAGTCAATCTAATCACACTAGGACCACAGCCTTGTCTAACTCAATGACACTAAGCCATGCCCATGGGGCAACCCAAGATGGGTGGGTCATGGTGGAGAGGTCTGACAGAATGTGGTCCACTGGAGAAGGGAATGGAAAACCACTTCAGTATTCTTGCCTTGAGAACCCCATGAATAGTGTGAAAAGGCAAAATGATAGGATACTGAAAGAGGAACTCCCCAGGTCAGTAGGTGCCCAATATACTACTGGAGATCAGTGGAGAAATAACTAGAAAGAATGAAGGGATGGAGCCAAAGCAAAAACAATACCCAGCTAGAGGATGAGTTGGCTGGATGGCATCACTGACTCAATGGATGTGAATCTGAGTGAACTCCGGGAGTTGGTGATGGACAGGGAGGCCTGGCGTGCTGCGATTCATGGGGTCACAAAGAGTCGGACATGACTGAGCAACTGAACTGAACTGAGCCTGGTCTTACTTGTAAGATCAGGAAGATGCCTTGAAGATAAAGTAGATCAGCTCTGGGCTAGTTTGTAAGATGACATGAACCTAAGGCTCAAGGTTTCATAAATGGTCCATCTTTTCTTACAGATGGACTGAGAAGTTGAACAAGTAAGCCTGGGTCACAAGGATATAGTGGAATAACATAATTGTCATTGGAATCAAAATCTTTATCCTTTCAGGCTCAGCTGGCTGTTCAGTGGTTCTTGAGCAAATACTGTGCATTAGATTCTACTAAATGCTGAGCATCAAAGAAAAGAAAACACAGTTTGATCTCAGGGAGCCACAAAGGAGATATGCCGTGTGGTTATTTACCTTGCTATGTCTGCCCTACTTCCTCACTCAAAGGTTCTCCCTGGGCTCCCTGAGTCATCTGGCCTTTTGTCTCATGATTGGACTTGACCAAAGTGAGACAGCAGTAGAAGACTGGAAGGTGGGAAGAGAGAGGTCAGACCTTTTCATTTCTACTCCCTCCAGATCTTGCCTATGCTTTCTGGTAATGTGTGTTTCCTCCATAACTATAGCTCTTCTAGCACAACCCCTTTCCACTGCCAGCTCTCCATCCTACAGTAAAGGTCTCTGCCTTTCTTGCTCTTTCATGTCTTTGGGTGCTGGTGATGTTTCCCTGTGACTAATCTCTGTGTCCTCATTATCTGTTTCTGGTTTCATTAACCCTTCCCACATCTTTGCAAATGTATTGTTAGGTCTCTTGAGCCATTTGAGTACTAGTCTGTGTCTGCTGAGACTCTGACTATTATAGGAGAACCTTATATAATACAGGAGAAAAATGGAGGATTATCAGGCAAGTGGAATTCTGCACTGACATTTTTAGCAAGATTTTTTTTTTCTATTTTTTTGGGGGGGCGGTTAGGGCTGCTGAGAAAGATTATTTGAGGTAGGTCATTAATAACTGGAATAAAAGTATGTTAGATGAAGACTTAACAGAATTCAACCTGACATGACATATTCATTTGGACTTTTACTTTTGTGTCTTTTCCTTTTCGAATCTTTCAGTTCAACAAAAATGTTGCCACTTTGGACATGTTCGTGAGCTCACCTCACATTTATTTACTGGTGAAAAATAATGATGTGCTTGAGAGTTTGATGTGCTTTTAGGCTGAACACTAGCGTTATGCCTTTGGGGAATATATATATATATATATATATATATATATTAAATATAATGTTCACTTTCTCAGAATTCTGTATCTTTAAGGCTCACCCAAACTTCATTAAAGACTGAAAAATGAAGATGTGTGCTAATGTATGTAGGTGATAGACTTTTCTGTATGTTGTTCTAATTTTTTGGTAATTTTTTAGCTGCTCCAAGCTTTTTACCTTGATCCCATCTGACAGGTTGGCTAATTTAGCATGAAACAGTAAGCAAGCAAGATAAAGCTAACTTGTGCACATCTGAGGAAGACATGGACCTGCTGGATGAAACTAAAGAAACATGAATCTTTGACCTTCTCCTTTAACTAGCGCTCCAGTCCACCGAGCTCGTTACAGGGAAATCTGTTAGCATCTTTTACATGTCGGCAGATGACTGGTGCAGAGCACATGCTGCCAGCCCAACAGGGGCCTGGGAGAAACCCAGTTCGTGCATGACCCATCACCGCTAAATAGCAAATTCCTGCAGTTACTTGCATTATGCAAAACTGCTTGGTGCACATTAGAGAGAACCTTTTGAACCCCACACTCATTATTTTTTTTTTCTCTTTAATTCCATTTTCTGACTTCTGTGGTGAGATGGCTTTAAACTCATCATAGGTGCTCATACTCTGGGCAGCTAATGAATATAGATGCTGTTTGTGCTAATTTGTATAGCCATATAAAGCTATATTTGGAAGAAATGCCAACTTTTAGCCTCAAAGAAATTTCAGTAAATAATGCCACTTATATTCTATTGAATTCAAAGGGGACTTTCAGGTTCCGGAAAAGGAGCCATATTGTGCCCTTTGCTCCCCTTGTTCTCTTAAAAGGAAAAGGAAATGAAAAAGTTAATACAGGATTCTTTTTTTTTTTTCTTTCGGGAGACTTAAAAATATGATAAAAATTTAAAAACATGTTTGCAGGCTAAAACAACTGTCCTTATGGTTTATGTAGTGCATTTTTATTCTTAGTCAAACATTGGTTCTTTTCTGGCAAACCCTCCTGATGCTGGCATCATCTTAGTATGCAAAGAATAATGCACATTTTATAGTACACTCCAATCTGTGGTCCACACAATTGCATAGAGCCTGAAAGTAAACAAATATAGGGCTTCCCTGATAGCTTCCCTGGTTAGCTTGGTAAAGAATCTGCCTACAATGTGGGAGACCTGGGTTCGATCCCTGGGTTGGGAAGATCTCCTGGAGAAGGAAAAGGCTACCCACTCCAGTATTCTGGCCTGCAGAATTCCATGGACAGTATAGTGTTCCAAATGAGAGTTCAAAGTGACAAGGTGGAAAGACTGCTGGGTTACCATCCCGATGCCACTGGTAAATTTGCTCCTTGAACTTGGACCATTCTCTTAACCTCACTTCAAGAGATGAATTTATACAATTTTTCAGTTTTAATATTCTGAGTCTGATGTTGTCATTAGACATGAAAAGGTGGGACTAATTTCAGTTAATAGCAGATGAACATTGTTGTTGTTGTTCAGTTGCTCAGTCATGTCTGACTCTTTGTGACCCCATGGACTGTAGCACACTAGGCTTCTTGGTCCTTCACTATCTCCCAGAGTTTCCTTAAACTCATACTATTAAGTCGATGATACCACCTAACCATCTCATCCTCAGGGTCTTTTCCAGTGAGTCAGCTCTTCGCATCAGGTGGTCAAAGTATAGGAGCTTCAGCTTCAGCATCAGTCATTCCATTGAATATTCAGGAATGATTTCCTTTAGGATTGACTGGTTTGATCTCTTTGCTGTCCAAGGGACTTTCAAGAGTATTCTCCAGCATCACAATTCAAAAACATCATTTCTTCAGCACTCAGCCTTCCTTACAGTCCTACTCTCATATCCATACTTGACAACCGGAAAAACCATAGTTTGACTATATGGACATTTGTCAGCAAAGCGATGTCTCTGTTTTTGAATACACTGGCTATATTTGTCATCGTCTTTATTCCAAGGAACAAGTGTCTTTTAATTTAATGGATGCAAGCTTAAGTCACTAACTGAGCATGCTTAGTGATGAAATTTATTGATGAATCACAGAATATTGTTAAGTAAGATGTCAGCCACTTCATAGAGAAATGCTTCAAATCAATCTATTGTTTGTAACTGTGCTGAAAGGAGGTAATCTGAATTTGTGAAAAGTCTGAGATGGGAAGTATTTTAAAAGAATTATCATGTTACTACTTCATCTTTCTTACAGTAACATACATTAGGTTTAAAAATATTGCCAGAGTGTTTTTCCAGATATATTATTATTTATCTACTCTTCATTTCAATACACCCAGTTAATATGCAACATATACATTAATAAATTGTATGAAAATTAGTGAACCTTAAATACATATTATTTTACACAGTTTTCCACAACACTATTTTGTGTGTTCCAGTCCTCAGAATAATTATGTCCCAGATATTCATTCATAACATTGCTCTTTTCTATGTAAGGCATAGTTCAGTGGCCTGTGTCTAAGACTTTGTAATTCTGCTCTTTTTCTGAACTCTTGTACTTGACTGACAGACCAAGAGTTATAAGTCATCTAATGGGTCTCAGTGGAGATAAAAGGATTGTTGCATGCTTTCTTGAGTAGTGTAAAGAGAATGCTGTTGTTGTTGTTTCTATTGTTGTCTATATGAAATACCAGTGAATCATGTGTGGGGTTGAAGCATGTCTTGTCCAGAGTTCACTGATTTGGACTTCATAATTATCTAATCATCTTATTTAGGAATGTATAGAATTCAAATTTAGGAGGGCTGTAAATATTGTTTTATGGGTCTAAAATCAACATTAAGTTTTGAGTCAAGTAGAACTAGTTGCCCAAAGAGAGGTGCTAATTTATCTCTTAGAAGAATCCATGCAATGGTAAGAAGGGATTTGAGGAATGTCTAGATTAGGAATTGAAGTGTGTCAACATAATTTGATGAAGTCTGAAGAAAAACATCATCCAAGACCAAGAGATCTTTTATTGTAGGGGATACAGTGAATTGATCCCTTAAAGAAGACACGAAACTAGTTAAACCATCAAAATGTAAAAGTTAAGAGAAAGCACAAATAACATTATTCAAGCTGAATTAGGAATTAAGTGTCCATCAAAACCCAGATGGCATATGACTGAGTTCTAGACTATGGTATGTAAATACCCTGCACCATTAACAGTCTTGATTTATAACCATCCATATGAACTCCTCCTTACTTATTTTCATTATGACTGACTAGAATAGAGAAAAACTATAGGAAAACTGGAAGACATGTTGAAGATGGCAAAGCTTCCATCAACTTGTATCTTTGGATGATGTCATTAATAAAAATTTTTCTGACAACCTATTTACTTGCCCCATATTTTCACATGAACAATAAATAATATCCTATTGGCTGACACTATTTGTTAAAGGTGTTACCTTTACCTTGATGAAAACAGAGTCTAGGAACAATATAGAATAAGAATGAAGTCATTCGTAAACTTTATAGAGTCATGAATCCTAAGAACCTTTTGAAAGTTATGAAAACTTTTTCCTTAAAGTGCTTCCATTCGATATTCATGTAGCATTTTTGCAAATAATTTCCTGAAACTTATAAAGTACATGCCTGGATGTTAAAGATATTTAACTTTTCTAAAGAATCTTAAAGTTCAGCCATGGAGCAAATGATCACTAGGGGTCATAGGGAAAAGCCAACTAGCTTAGGATGTTTCAGACTATGTATTAGAGATTTTTACCATTGGGAGATGAAGTTCTGGGGTAACCACTTCCATGGAATTTAGTTATCAGGCAGGATGCCCAACCACTGGTGGTAGAGTTGGGAGACCTACAGGATCAGTGTCCAGATTCTGAAAGTGAAAGTTAGTCACATAGTCATGTCCAGCTGTTTGCAACACCATGGACTGTGGTCCACCAGGCTCCTCTGTCCATGGAATTCTCCAGGCAAGAATACTGGAGTAGGTTGCCATTTCCTTCTCCAGGGGATCTTCCCTCCCCAAGGATCAAACCCAGGTCTCAGCACTGCAGGCAGATTCTTTACCAACTGAACACTAGGGAAGCCCATGCAGATTCTGGAATTATATATTAAAAAAAAAAAAGTCTGTAATCTGTTACCCTTATTGAGTAATTTATGCTCTATTACCCAGTATGGATTATAGACTATGGATAGAGTTTTACTGTTATTATTGTTAATTGGGCCTTTCTCTTGCAAGGAAGAAATACTCATAAAAGAGAATGAAAGTTCTGAGTTGAAGAATAAATACTCATGAGAGGGAATGAAAGTTCTGAGGATTGACAGTAAGGATATAGATGGCCTTAATGGAGGCGGAAATCTCAGAGATGACAGTGGGTCTTGTGGTGTCATGTGTTAGAAATTTGTTCTGAATTCAAGGCAGCTAAATGCAAATTATAGTGGTTCTGTGTAGAAATAAAACTTTTTTTTTCTGTCTCTCTTAAGCTGTAGTACATCATGATGTCACTCCTTTATCCGCCATTTGTCTGTTTGGCTCACTTTCAGTCGAATTCTCTTCCTTCTACTAATGCAATAGTTCTGCCTTTGTTAAGGCAAAAGAGCATTTGGTCCATCTAGTTATTTATAGGCATAGACTCTGGACATTTTTTCATACTAAACCATCACAAAGGTTGTTGTGCTGTTTAAATTTTGATGGTAGTTGAATAGGTGGTACTGTGGTAGTACAAATATCTGAAACTTTGGAGAGAAGGCGATCAGTTCAGTTCAGTCACTCAGTTGTGTCTGACTCTGCGACCCCATGAACCATAGCACACCAGGCCTCCCTGTCCATGATGAACTCCGAGTCCACCCAAACCCATGTCCATCGAGTCGATGATGCCATCCAACCATCTCATCCTCTGTCATCCCCTTTTCCTCCTACCCTCAGTCTTTCCCAACATCAGGGTCTTTTCAAATGAGTCAGCTCTTCACATCAGGGGGCCAAAGTATTGGAGTTTCAGCTTCAATATCAGACCTTCCAATGAACACCCAGGACTGATCTCCTTTAGGATGGACTGGTTGGATCTCCTTGCAGTCCAAGGGACTCTCAAGAGTCTTCTCCAACACCACTGTTCAAAAGCATCAATTCTTCGGCACTCAGCTTTCTTCACAGTCCAACTCTCACATCCATTCATGACCACTGGAAAAACCATAGCCTTGACTAGACGGACCTTCATTGGCAAAGTAATGTCTCTGCTTTTAAATATGCTGTCTAGGTTGGCCATAACTTTCCTTCCAAGGAGTAAGAGTGTTTTAATTTCATGGCTGCGATCACCATCTGCAGTGATTTTGGAGCCCAGAAAAATAGAGTCAGCCACTGTTTCCCCATCTATCTGCCATGAAGTGATGGGACCGGATGCCATGATCTTCGTTTTCTGAATGTTGAGCTTTAAGCCAACTTTTTCACTCTCCTCTTTCACTTTCATCAAGAGGCTTTTTAGCTCCTCTTCACTTTCTGCCATAAGGGTGGTGTCATCTGCATATCTGGGGTTATTGATGTTTCTCCCGGCAATCTTGATTCCAGCTGTGCTTCTTCCAGCCCAGCGTTTCTCATGATGTACTCTGCATAGAAGTTAAATAAGCAGGGTGACAATATACAGCCTTGACACACTCCTTTTCCTATTTGGAACCAGTCTGTTGTTCCATGTCCAGTTCTAACTGTTGCTTCCTGACCGGCATATAGGTTTCTCAAGAGGCAGGTCAGGTGGTCTGGTATTCCCATCTCTTTCAGAATTTTCCCCAATTTATTGTGATCCACACAGTCAAAGGCTTTGGCATAGTCAATAAAGCAGAAATAGGTGTTTTTCTGGAACTCTCTTTCTTTTTTGATTATCCAGCAGATGTTGGCAATTTGATCTCTGGTTCCTCTGACTTTTCTAAAACCAGCTTGAATATCTGGAAGTTCACAGTTCACGTATTGCTGAAGCCTGGCTTGGAGAATTTTAAGTATTACTTTACTAGCATGTGAGATGAGTGCAATTGTGTGGTAGTTTGAGTATTCTTTGGCATTGCTTTTCTTTGGGATTGGAATGAGAAGTGACCTTTTCCAGTCCTATGGCCACTGCTGAGTTTTCCAAATTTGCTGGCATATTGAGTGTAGCACTTTCACAGCATCATCTTTCAGGATTTGAAATAAATCAACTGGAATTCCATCACCTTCACTAGGTTTGTTCATAGTGATGCTTCCTAAGGCCCACTTGACTTCACATTCCAGGATGTCTGGCTCTAAGTGAGTGATCACACCATCGTGATTATCTTGGTCGTGAAGACCTTTTTTGTACAGTTCTTCTGTGTATTCTTGCCACCTCTTCTTAATATCTTCTGCTTCTGTTAGGTCCCTGCCATTTCTGTCCTTTATTGAGCCCATCGATAACATCATGTAAAACAGAATTTGTCCTCCAGGTTTTAAAGAAGAGCCTACAAGATCTGACAGTAGAAACTGTGAATTAGAAGCTTCCTAAAGATTAGAAGGTAACATGGTTTTGGCTAGCATGACATCTCTCTATTACAGTTATGAATGTGCTGATAAACCCACTCTCTGGGAAAAGAAAGAATTCTGATTTGTAGTGCTTGCCAATTTCTATGTGTAAATACTCTCACCTTAGCTAATGTCAACTTCTAGTTTTAAAACTGGCTTGAAAGTGAAAGTTGCTCAGTCGTGTCCAACTACTTGCAACTCCATGGACTGTACAGTCCATAGAATTCTCCAGGCCAGAATACTGGAGTGGGTAGCTTTTCTCTTCTCCAGGGGATCTTCCCAACCCAGGGATTGAAGCCGGGTCTATGGCTTAAAAAATCCTAAATTTTTAACAATTAGCTCTTGTAAGCCAGAAGTTTCCAGCATCAACTTGTCACCAATATAAGAACCTGTGATAAATCAGTAGATTGGTTTGAAAGAAAAAAAGGAAAATAAAAGAGAATGAGAAGGGAAATTAAATACCACTTATGCCAAGATAAGACTTCCCAGGTGGCACTAGTGATAAAGAACATGCCTGGCAATGCAGGAGATGTAAGAGACACGAGTTCAGTCCTTAGGTTGGGAAGATCCTCTGGAGCAGGAACTGGCAACTCACTCTAATATTCTTGCCTGGATAATCCCATGGACAGAGGAGCCTGGTGGGTTATAGCCCATGGGATCGCAAAGAGTCAGCTGTGACTGAGCGATGGACACTGTCTCTAGCCAAGATTGGAATCAGTCAAACTGAGTATAAGAAGTTTAGGACTCCAAATGATTAAGGATGGGATGATATCACCAGGAAGTCTTTCAAAAGTAATTAAACTGAATTTTAGTCCTTGGCTTTGATATATTTGAAGGGCAGACCAGTAGAAGCAAAGTAGTAGTTATTTGGTGGAGAAGGAAATGGCAAACCACTCCATTATTCTTGCCTGGAGAATCCCAGGGACAGAGGAGCCTGGTAGGAGACCATCTATGGGATCGCACAGAGTCGGACACGACTGAAGCGACTTAGTAGCAGCAGCAGCAGTTATTTGGACAGTCATTTCTATTGTTCTGCTTAACTCATATTAAAATGCTTAGCACCGATAGTTTTGAAGGATTAGTGAAGTGAAGTCGCTCAGTTGTGTCCGACTCTTCACGACCCCATGGACTGCAGCCTACCAGGCTCCTCCATCTGTGGGATTTTCCAGGCAAAGGTACTGGAGTGGGTTGCCATTGCCTTCTCCATTTGAAGGATTAAATGGGTCTAAATATTAAGAAAGGTCTTAATTAACTGAATGGACTTGCTTAAGAAGCAGATGCTACCATTACATACACCATTGTCAAAAATACCTGCTCTTTGCCCTTGGGAATTACATTGTCTAATGCAAGATCCCTGTTACCTTTCCAACAACCCAAAGTGTTCTCCAATGAAAGGATGTTTGAGGGAGCTGTAATTAGACTCGACAGGGGATTAATGTAGTGAAGACCTAATACTGATTTGGTTTTATATTTGCATTGATGATATATGCTTATACTTGATTTCCATAACTGAGTCTGACACCTATATTGGAATATTAGCAAACTAGAAAGGAATGGCTTACATGAAATATGACAACATGCTTCAGACCAGAGGGAGGTTTTCTGCATTGATGTGATATGGCATCTGAGGATCTGGTAACTGCTAGACTCAATATGACCATTAACTGAATGGGAAACCATTCCACTCTTGAGATGAGCCTGTCTGACTTATACAGTTGGCCCACGTACTTCCATCCTCTCTTTATTCACAACAGATTTGAAGCCATATAGTATAGAGGGAACTTGGTTAGTATCATCTCAAGCCACACGTTAACACTGGCTAACAAAAATGAATGCAGGGAGATCACTGGTGTGAGATGAGAGTAATACTAGAGAGAAGATGATGACTAAAGGAAGAAATGATAGAAGCTGGGGTAATTAAGTACAATATTCAATTCCACATTTCTGTGAATGTATTATAAATACAGGTTTTCTCCCTTCCTCTGTTTGGCCATAGAAAATACAAAGTCAAGGAAGCCAGATTAATACCTTTTTCTTTTACTCCTTGTCTTTTATTTTGATTTGCTTGGTGCCTTTTTTCTTTTCATTGTTTGAACCATTCGAGTTTGGACTTCTGTAACTTCCATTTTAAGGCATTTTAATACAGGAATCAACCAATGTACTCTGTTTAAAGAAGACTTTTTATGATAGGTAACTCTTGAGCTGGGATTTAAAATAATTATACAAATGTATTTAACTTTTTGAGAAGTTTTCTGAGGGTGGAGTTGCTGCAGAATATCATTGTTAGTTGAAGGAAGTGTGTATAAGCAAGGAAGGTGTTTTTTTCCTCTAGGGAAGCCGTGCCTGGGAAGGAGAGTTCCAATAGTTGTATTTTGGTAATTTGTAATCTAAATAATACTAAACTGTCCTTCTGAGATTTATTTCTGGAAGTTCCTATATCCTGACAGTTGCCTTCCACAAGACCATATCTTTTATAGAGTCACTGCTTCATGACCAGCAATTGTAGTCCCTCTAAAAATACCTAAGAAAAGTCTAACCCCTATAAAAGTCTGAATCCTTCTCCATATTATAGTTTAGTGCCAAAGAATGTCATAATATATGTATTCAAATCATCAGGTATTCTTGTTAAAAATGTAGATTCCTCTAGGAATCCATTCATTGATAGAGACAGATAACTCATATTTTAAGCAAAAAGCCCATGGTTCTTAAGAATCCAACTGTATTTCCAGCCATAATTTAGAGATTAATTCTTAGATCTGAGACATCATTACCTACAGAAAGTCTTCCTTTACACAGCTTTCATCACTATATGGGCATCCTTCCTAGGTATAATAATGTGGTATTTGCTAAGGAGGAATAAAGAAGTCACAGAAAGTCTGTGCAGAAACCCAGGAACAGAAATATTCAACAATAGAAAATACCCATAAAGGAAATAATGAAATTGCATATATATATATACACACATATACATATATGGGTGTGTGTTAACATCAATAGTGTATAAATAGATGGGTTTGATCTTCTGAAAAGACAGCTATGGTAGTTATATTCTTCTGCATTTCCAGATATTAACTACATAATGAGATTTACAGTCCATGTGGAATCTGGGAAGTAAGAACAAGATTGAAATGGGTGCTAGAGAAAGGAGCCGTCTGGTTTAGCGTGCGCATGCTCAGTTGCTCAGTCGTGATAGACTCTTTTGCGACTCCATGGACGGCAGCCTGCCAGGCTCCTTTGTTCATGAGATTATCCAGGCAAGAATACTGGAGTCAGCTGCCATTTCCTCCTCTAGGGCATGATTTAGGGTAGTTTAGTTTAGTTTAGTCGCTCAGTCGTGTCCGACTCTTTGCGACCCCATGGACTGTAGCCTACCAGGCTCCTCCCTCCATGAGATTCTCCAGGCAAGAGTATGGAGTTCGTTGCCATTTCCTTCTCCAGGGGATCTTCCCGACCCAGGGATCGAACCCGGGTCTCCTGCATTGCAGGCAGGCGCTTTAGCCTCTGAGCCACCAGGGAAGCTGATTTAGGGTATGGCTGTCCAAATCTGAAGGTTCGAAGTTAATATATTTTTTTAAATATTAAAGAAGACTTTCATGCATTTGCATATTGGTATTTTTTAAAAAGGGCTTTTGAAAACATTTCTAAACAATATACTTAATCTGAATTTTCTGCAAGTTTTACTCCCATGTCCCAAATGTGCTCGTGTTGAGAATTTTTTTTTTGCTTCATGATACTTTTATTTAATCCTTCAAAAGATCTTATACAATAGATCTAATGCAAGAGCATTCATGGGTATTTATGTATAAAAGATTATTATTTTTTTCTCATGTGATGGATTTTAATTACACGTACACACTCACATGAGCTGCCATAATTATTTTGGGGATAAAGAAGGCGTTCTCTGAAGCAGGACTCAAGCCCTTTGCATTTTCATTTTTCCCTTGGACCTCACATAGGGTAGCAGACATTTTTATAACCAAATGGAACGTGGGAAACTTTTGTGCATCTAATGTTTCAAATTCATAGGTTTCAGAACTATTTTTGAGACTGGATTCTGGGCATTTGGTGCTATGCAAGGAATATGCAGAGAACATCATGAGAAACGCTGGGCTGGAAGAAGCACAAGCTGGAATTAAGATTGCTGGGAGAAATATCAATAACCTCAGATATGCAGATGACACCACCCTTATGGTAGAAAGTGAAGAGGAACTAAAGAGCCTCTTGATGAAAGTGAAAGAGGAGAGTGAAAAAGTTGGCTTAAAGCTCAACAAAGTTTTCTAAAACTAAGATCATGGCATCTGGTCCCATCACTTCATGGGAAATAGATGGGGAAACAGTGGAGACAGTGTCAGACTTTATTTTTTGGGCTCCAGTATCACTGCAGATGGTGATTGCAGCCATGAAATTAAAACACTCTTACTCCTTGGAAGGAACGTTGTGACTAACCTAGACAGCATATTAAAAAGCAGAGATATTACTTTGCCAACAAAGATCCGTCTAGTCAAGGCTATGGTTTTTCCAGTGGTCATGTATGGATGTGAGAGTTGGACTGTGAAGAAGGCTGAGCACCGAAGAATTGATGCTTTTGAACTGTGGTATTGGAGAAGACTCTTGAGAGTCCCTTGGACTGCAAGGAGATCAGTCCTGGGTGTTCCTTGGAAGGTCTGATGCTAAAGCTGAAACTCCAATACTTTGGCCACCTCATGCAAATAGCTGACTCATTGGAAAAGACCTTGATGCTGGGAGGGATTGGGGGCAGGAGGAGAAGGGGACGACAGAGGATGAGATAGCTGGATGGCATCACTGACTCGATGCACATGAGTTTGGGTGAACTCCAGGAGTTGGTGATGGACAGGGAGGCCTGGTGTCCTGCTATTCGTGGGGTTGCAAAAAGTCAGACATGACTGAGCAACTGAACTGAACTCAACTGAACTGAAGGGAAGTAGAAGAGTTATTATGTGTCTAACAGCATGGAACATACTGCTTTGTATAAAATGCTTATTATCCAGAATATAAAAGATATTGGCAAAGTTACTACCTGAGGGAACACAAGCAATTCGTTAAAAAGATTCCTTTTTCATACTATTGAAGGTCTTCAGTGGAAGATTCACGATAGAAAGAATAATTTAAGATGAGGCAGACCTGTGCTACAATTCTTGATGCCTTTTATATGATATGTGAAATTTTACCAGTTACTGAACTCTTCTTGATCTCTGATTCCTCAAATATGAAATAAGAATAAACAGAATTACATAGGTGATTGAAAACAAACTAAAGTATGTGCCACGGGAGAAAGTAATTCATAGATAACTATCTTTTGATGTGATAGATGACATTGATTCTTAATTTGACGTGAACTTGTATTCCTAGGATAAACCTTTTAGATCATAATGCATTATTCTTTTTATATATTGCTGGATTTTATTTGCTATTATTTTGTTAAGAATTTTTGCATCTATATTTATGAAGAATATCAGTCTGTAGTCTTCATATGTTGTCTTTGCCTGGCCTGATTATCAGTGTAATATTGGCTTCATAACATAAATATCACAAATTAGTTTCTATAGAAGCTTTGTCAGGATTGGCAGAGTTTCTTCTTTAAGTAATAGTCTTCACCAGTGAAGGACTCTGAACCTTTATTTTGGGGGGAGAAGATTTTAAATAGTCAATGCTATTTATTTAATTGATAGAGTAGGATTCAACTTTTTTCTTTTTTTTTGAGTTAATATTTGTAATATTGTATTGACTTATTTTCCCATAAAGTAAAACTTTTTTTTTTTTGGCATGAAGTGTTTATAATATTCCCTTTCTTTTTAATATCTGGAGTCTCTATACTGATATCCTCTTTTCGTAATGTGTATTTCATTCATTTCTTCTTCTAGCTAAACTTTAGCTAGATAAATATTTATTCTAGCTAAAGATTTCTCAGTTTTAATGATTTTCTGAAAGATTTAGCTTCCACTTTAAGTGACTTATTTTATCTTTAATCCTTTCTTTTCCATACTTCAAGTTCACTTTTTTTTTTTTTTTTTTGGTCATCTGAATGCTGCTATTAAATTTATCTAATGAATTTTTACCTTTTGTTATTATATTTTCAGCTTTACAATTCCTACTTGGCTCTTTTTAAATTTTCTCTTGAGATCCCTATTTGCTTCTTATTATTAGTTCATTTTCTTTAATTCCTTGGACATTTTAAGAAAAATTTTGGAACATATTTATAGTGACTCCTTTGAAATATTTGTTTTAGCTAGCACATGTGACTTTTTTTCTGACTGTGTATCATATTTATTAATTTATCCACACATCTAGTAATTTTTGGTTGAAAGCTGGAGATTAGATGATACATTGTGGTGACTCTTACTTCTGTCTTATTCTTCTGAGAGTTGCTGTTTTTATGCTTGTTTTTGCTGTTGTTGTTCAGTCACTCAGTCGTATCCACCTCTTTGTGACCCCGTGATTACAGTGCACCAGGCTTCCCTGTCCTTCACTGTCTCTTGGAGTTTGCTCAAACTCATGTCCATTGAGTTGATGATATCCAACCATCTCATTCTCTGTCATCCCCTTCTCCTCCAACCTACTGTCTTTCCCAGCATCAGGGTCTTTTCCAGTGAGTCAGCTCTTCCCATCTGGTGTCCAGATTATTGGAGCTTCAACTTCAGCATCGGTCCTTTCAATCAATGCATGTTTTAGAAGTCTATTAACTTTCCTGGTCTCCAAATGTAAAATCCTTTACCTCTATGATGGATTTACACTGTGGTCTTTGCTCAATTTTCTTTAGCTTTTGTCCATACAGGTCTAATCTGTGTCTGTGTAGTTTAGCAGTCAGCCAGTGATTTAGGCAGAGACTATTCTCAGACACCAAAAGCCAATACATCTTTTATCCTGTGCCCTCATGAGCTGTGGAGTGAGGAATACATTTAAGACACAGCAAATTTTCACATTTCTCCAAGGCTTGCATGCATAGTTTAGAAGTCACCCAGGGATATGTGTAGAGCTTATCTCAGCTTTCCTACGATTATCTTGATCCCAAACTCCTCTTTGGTTTCTAGTTGCCGTGCTTTAGCCTTAAACCAAATTTCTACCTCTGGGCAAGTGAGGCTATAGCTTTCATCCTCTGAGTTGGAGATGGGAACAATCTAGCATGGAAAGATCATAAATTCACCTTTCTTAACCAATGAAATAGTCATTTTTCATGAATAAACACCTCTCCATTTGTGGCCTGCCTTTGGTCATTTTTAGTTCTTGAAGTGATTATTTTGAATAATTTCAATCCATTTTATACTTGTTTTCTGCTTAAAGGAATGAGCTGATTCTTTAATGATTTCATTGCTGGAAGGAGAGTTCTGATTTTGCTATTTAATATTATACCATTTTAAAAGTAGCTAGTGAGTGCTGGGCATATGTACACTTAGTTGCTTAGTCATGGCCAACACTTTGTGACCCCTTCAACTGTAGCCTCCCAGGTAGCAGGGATTTAATTAATGTTAACTCCTTTAATTTTAACAGGAAGCACTGAATATGGCTATATGGTTAAAAAAAAAAACAACTTTCAGATAAGGAACAAAGGTATAACACTGCTATTTTGGAGATAAGTAATGGAATGCTGCCATCAAAAAAGCCTTGGATTTTTTAATAAGGAGATTGAAAGCAACTGATCAAATATCCTCAAAATGCTTACTAAAGTGGGTGTTGCCAAAAGTTATTTGTTGAGACATCAGTGACAAAAATTCTAGTGAAATTTTCTGTTATTTTATAGTCCTGCTCTTTGGCCAACTCTATATAATTTATGAAGTGGAACTTAATTAACTTCTTTTGAATATGATGTCCAATTCCTGAGAATGAAGTTGTGCTGAATTTTAAGACATTGTCACTTGTGTAGCCAAGCTTTAAGAAGATTTTGTTTTTGAAGATTCTGAGTCTCTGAAACATTTTCTATTCAGTATTACAAAGTACTTATTATTCAGTAAGACACACAGCAAATTAAAACCAAGGGGTCCTTAGGAACAAATTACTTACACAAAGGGCATTAAGATACTTAAGACAGAAATTTCAGCCAAAGAAACATATGAATTAACAAAAGTCATTAAAGATTAAAAAAGAAGATGAAGAAAACAACAGAAATGGCTCATGTTACTGCCTTAAGTGGCCACTGAGACAAATTCTTTTTATAAAATTAAGCAACTTGCACAGTGTAAAAGTATCATCCTTCAGAATCATCTGTTCTTACCATCTTCTTAGTAGCAGGGAGAAAAATTAATATGCAAGATGTCTTCTATAATGGTTAAATTTCAGAATAATGCAAATGCTGGCTAAAAAATCATGTAGGGTGATCAAACCTTGCAATTTTACCAATATTTCCCAGTTGGACATTACTGTTGACCATTAAAACTGTTAAAAATTTACTTTTATATATTTGGTCATGTCAATGACTAGTTTAATTTATTAAAAAAATTCTGAAATGAAGCAGAAAGTGCCTGGAGAGAGATAGAGAAGGAAAAGAGAAAGAGAATGATCAATGGGAATAGAAAGAGGCAAATGAATATGAAAATAGTATTTAAATTATTTTTTACCTGGCAAAATTGTAATGTAATAAAAAACTCAGCATAAAGTAAGAAAAACAATCTACTCTTAAGAAAATTCTTTTAAAAAATTATACCTTCCAATCTGTTATTTATTCTTCTGCAACATTTTATTTTTATATTAACTCAAACAGATAAGGTAAGCTGAAGTGCAGAATGTTTTATGAAAAAAAATATAATGAATGACTTTAATTATAACATTATCTGACAATGTTATTATTAATAAAATCCCTATCACTTTCTATAGTTCTAATTAATTTGTTTCTGAGATTGCTTTCTCAGTAGTGTTACTATGCATCATTTTTTAGCATAATTTTGTGCATTTGTTGTCTGCCCTTATAGTGATCCTGGGTGGCGAAGTTATTGATGAAAAATTTTACAATTCTGTGAAACTTGAGTTTATTGTTTCAAGTTTTCATCTTTCCTTGTTTTTCTAAAGCCAAAGCCAATGATTTCTTCTAACATTATAAATACATTCCTCTAACTATTCCTAAATCTGGAAATTTGAAAAAGACAATTCATCTAAATCATCTACAGGTATTAATAAAAATAAGATCAATTTGGTTAAACTTTTTGTTTGTTACACACAAGAAACAAAAATTCTGAAAACAAAAAAAATCAATTTACATTGTCATTTAGCATATTTGCTCAGGGCTTAATTTTCAAAAAAAGTCATAAAAGTAGTTTTAGGAAAACAGAATTCTCCATCAACATATTAAATACGAAGATTTCTTTTGAATATGGATGAAGTTTTCTTACAAGCAGTATATGATAAAGCACAAGTAACTCTAGGAATCACCAAACTAAAATGGACTGGAATGGATGAATTTAACTGAGATGACCAGTATATTTACTACTGTGGGCAAGAATCCCTTAGAAGAAATGAAGTAGCCATCATAGTCAACAAAAGAGTCCAAAATGCAGTACTTGAATGCAGTCTCAAAAACAACAGATTGATCTCTGTTCATTTCCAAGGCAAGCCATTCAATATCATGGTAATCCAAGTCTGTGCCCCAACCAGTAATGCTGAAGAAGCTGAAGTTGAACAGTTCTGTGAAGACCTACAAGACCTTTTAGAACTAATACCCAAAAAAGATGTCTATTTCATTATAAGGGACAGGAATGCAAAAGTAGAAAGTCAAGAAACACCTGGAATAACAGGCAAATTTAGCCTTAGTAGTACAGAATGAAGCAGGGCAAAGGCTAATAGAGTTTTGCCAAGAGAATGCACTCGTCATAGCAAACACCCTTATCCAACAACTCAAGAGACGACTCTACACATGGACATCACCAGAAAGTCAATACTGAAATCAGATTGATTATATTCTTTGTATTCAAAAATGGAGAAGCTCAATACAGTCAGCAAAAACAAGACCAGGAGCTGACTGTGGCTCAGATCATGAACTCCTTACTTACAAATTCAGACTTAAATTGAAGAAAGTAGGGAAAACCACTAGACCATTCAGGTATGACGTAAATCAAATCCCTTATGATTATATAGTGGAAGTGAGAAAGAGATTTACGGGACTAGATCTGATAGACAGAGTGCCTGATGAACTATAGATGGAAGTTCATGACATTGTAAAAGAGACAGGGATCAAGACCATCCCCATGGAAAAGAAATGCAAAAAAAGCAAAATGGCTGTCTGAGGAGGCCTTACAAATAGCTGGGAAAAGAAGAGAAGTGAAAAGCAAAGCAGAAAAGGAAAGATATAAACATCTGAATGCAGAGTTCCAAAGAAGAGCAAGGAGAGATAAGAAAGCCTTCCTCAGCAATCAATGCAAAGAAATAGAGGAAAAGAACAGAATGGGAAAGACTAGAGATCTCTTCAAGAAAATTAGAGATACCAAGGGAACATTTCATGCAAAGATGGGCTCAATAAAGGACAGAAACGATATGGACCTAACAGAAGCAGAAGATATTAAGAAGAGGTGGCAAGAATATATAGAAGAACTGTACGAAAAAGATCTTCATGACCCAGATAATCACAATGGTGTGATCACTCACCTAGGATGTCTGGAATGTCTAGACATCCTGGAATGTGAAGTCAAGTGGGCCTTAGGAAGCACCACTACAAACAAAGCTAGTGGAGGTGATGGAATTCCAGCTGAGGTATTTCAAATCCTAAAAGATGATGCTGTGAAAGTGCTACACTCAAAATGTCAGCAAATGTGGAAAACTCAGCAATGGCCACAGAACTGGAAAAGGTCAGTTTTCATCTGAATCCCTAAGAAAGGCAATGCCAAAGAATGCTCAAACTACTGCACAATTACACTCATCTCATATGCTAGTAAAGTAATGCTTAAAATTCTCCAAGCCAGGCTTCAGCAATATGTGAACTGTGAACTTC
This sequence comes from Oryx dammah, assembly GCF_014754425.2. Classification (NCBI taxonomy): domain Eukaryota; kingdom Metazoa; phylum Chordata; class Mammalia; order Artiodactyla; family Bovidae; genus Oryx; species Oryx dammah. The sequence goes on along the minus strand of NW_024070210.1, from coordinate 9,428,936 downwards.
CAGATGTTCAAGCTGGATTTAGAAAAGGCAGAGGAACCAGAGGTCAAATTGCCAACATCTGCTGGATCACTGAAAAAGCACGAGAGTTCCTGAAAAACATCTACTTCTGCTTTATTGACTATGCCAAAGCCTTTGACTGTGTGGATCACAATAAACTGTGGAAAATTCTGAAAGAGATGGGAATACCAGGCCACCTGACCTGCCTCCTGAGAAATCTGCAGGCAGGTCAGGAAGCAACAGTTAGAACTGGATATGGAACAACAGACTGGTTCCAAATAAAAAAAGGAGTACGTCAAGTCTGTATATTGTCACACTGCTTATTTAACTTATATGCAGAATACATCATGAGAAACGCTGGGCTGGAGAAATCACAAGCTGGAATCAAGATTGCCAGGAGAAATATCAATTATCTCAGATATGCAGATGACACCACCCTTATGGCAGAAAGTGAAGAACAACTAAGGAGCCTCTTGATGAAAGTGAAAGAGGAGAGTGAAAAAGTTGGCTCAACATTCAGAAAACTTAAGATCATGGCATCTGGTCCCATCACTTGATGGCAAATAGATGGGGAAACGGTGGAAATAGTGACAGACTTTATTTTGGGGGGCTCCAAAATCACTGCAGATGGTTACTGCAGTCATGAAATTAAGACACTTACTCCTTGGAAGGAAAGTTATGACCAACCTAGACAGCATATTAAAAAGAAGAGACATTACTTTGCCAACAAAAGTCCATCTATTCAAGGCTGTGGTTTTTCCAGTAGTCATATGTGGATGTGAGAGTTGAATAATAAAGAAAGCTGAGCACCAAAGAATTGATGCGTTTGAACTGTGGTGTTGGAGAAGACTCTTGAGAGTCTCTTGGACTGCAAGGAGATCCAGCCAGTCCATCCTAAAGAAGATCAGTCCTGAGTGTTCTTTGGAAGGACTAATGTTTAAGTTGAAACTCCAATACTTTGGTCATCTGATACAGAGAGCTGACTCATTTGAAAAGACCCTGATGCTGGGAAAGATTGAAGGTGGGAGGAGAAGGGGACGACAGAGGATGAGATGGTTGGATGGCATCTCTGCGTCAATGGACATGAGTTTGAGTGAACTCCAGTAATTGGTGATGGGCAGGGAGGCCTGGCATACTGCAGTCCGTGGGGTCACAAAGAGTAGGACACGACTGCATGACTGAACTGAACTGAAGAAAGATTTAAAAAATAAAAATGAAGACATTTCATTTCTGAGTTTTTCTGCATTTTCTGTAGTGAAGCCAGGATTTAGCATCCTGAAAATAGAACCTCGTTCTTCAGGTTTTCTTACGTGTTGAATGATTCGTTGTTCCTTTTTGAATCTGGCACTTGAGTGACATGATTTGGAGTCCGGCGTGCATTTTGAAGCATAAGGCTATATTAGGAGAAAAAGTAAATGAGATATAAATGTGCTTTAGAAACCAACTCACTCTCTAGGGACTTCTCCACAGATCTTAAAAATGTATAATTTTCCTCCTATAGACACATAAAGGAACATCTTCAAATCTAATATCACATCTATGTCTAAAAATGTGCCATATGTGGAGAAAAGATATTTTAATTAGATGTGTTATTGCTTATATATTTACTTTGTCTCTTCCCTCACCACATTCTAAGTGGAATTAAATTACACTACCTAATGTTGCAAATTTAAATATATATAGCTTTAAAGCATTTAAAATGTACCACAGGAGTTTTTAAGTTTCTGGATATCCACCTGGTCATTAACATGTAAATCACTGTCTTAGTTAGAATAGAATATAATGAACCATTTTTCAATACACTCTTAAGAATTTTTTGGTAGGGGGAGGGGAAAGGATAATAAAATCATCAACTAGATTTGTGTTTCCGTTTCTGGTGGCTTTCAAAACCGCCACCTTCTCCTCACCCCAACCCTTCCTCTTTCTCTGTGTCTGTCTCTGTTTCTGTCTCTCTCTCTCACACGCACGCACACACACACACACACACCCTTTCTCTTTTAATCCTCTGACAGCTAAAAAAGAGAACTGAGAGATAGGACCAAGTGTTCTCCATGCTTAACCTATAAAAACTAACACAAGCTATTGATGACTTTGTCTATCGTATCTAAAACTGGGTTGAATAGAGCAATGTATTACTTATTGCTTGATAGAAGAATAATGACCTAACGCAAAAGGGAGGTTTCTTATAGCAATTCCCCAGTTTAGACCCAGCTGTCATTCACTAGTTAAGCTGCTTTTAATTCCTAAGTGTGAAAGTGTTAGTTGTCATTCCCTTTTCCAGGGGATCTTCCCAACCAACCCAAGGCTCGAACCCACGTCTTCTGCATTTGAGGCAGATTGCTTTTCACTGAGCCATGAGGGCTTCATTTCTAGTTTTAATGCAAATTCAGCCCAACGAACATCTGCAGTCTTGCTCCTTAGACCTTGAAGCTAGCTCTCCTGGGCTGGTTTTGGTACATTTGTATCCAAACTCAATCTGACTTGGCTATAGTCACCTAGGTACAAAAGGCCCTCAAACTACAGGAATCATCTGATTTCTTCGTCATGTCTAGTAGTAGTTAATAATGATTGAGCACTTAATGTGCCAGACATGGAGCTAAGAACTATACTAATTTTACTTCATTTAATCCTGTCACTGCCCCATGAGGTGTCTGTGTTTACTACTGATGAGGAAAATGATGCCTGGGATATTTGCTAGAAAGTCATCTAAGTGGTATGTGTCAGAGTCAAGACTCAGATTCAGATTAAACTGAATCCCAAACCTGTGCTGTTAACTACCACTCATTACTGCCTCCATCATGACCATAGTATCAGAAAATAAAGCTCCTCCATTCTAAATAAAAATGAAGACAATTTAATGTATTCTACTCATGGCTTTTCAGAATGTCTCATTCCAGTGATAGAGTCTCCAACATACAGACCCATCTAATCCATTTCCTCACCACATTTCTGTCTGTCATTTGGTGAATCATCTACTTCCTCTTCCTTACAACTGTCTTCACTTCAAAGCCCCAACTTTTTGTTCAGAAACTCTCTGCAAAGTAGCTAACTCCAGATTCTACCCCCTGCAGATCATCCATTTTCTCAAGGCTGCCTAGTCTGACATTGCCTTTCTTTGCTTCTTATCCTTGGGCTGTGTTATACCTAGAGACTAAAGATCAAAGTTATGGACTGTTCCTTGATCTTCCTCTGTAGAGTTTCTGTTTCAGCCTGAGGAGGGTTATTGGTGAAAGAAAAATGATCAGTTACTTAAAGACATTTAAGGCAAACGATGAAAAGAAAGAGAGGTAATTGAAATATTATAGTACTAAATTTAATGAATAATTATACATCACTGATTTTAATACCAGAAAGGTAACAAAAGATCATGTAACCTTAGCATGTTGTTTTATAAATGATGAATCTGAAGTCCAGAGGGAGAAACAAACTTATATAAGATTTCTGGGCTAGTTAATGCTGCTGCTGCTGCTGCTGCTAAGTCGTTTCAGTCATGTCCGACTCTGTGCGACCCCATAGACGGCAGCCCACCAGGCCCCCCCGTCCCTGGGATTCTCCAGGCAAGAGTACTGGAGTGGGGTGCCATTAATGCTAGTTAGTGGCAAATCTGAAGCAAACTTCCTAAATTCAAACATCCTTTCAGTAATTACACACTGTATTCTTACTTCCATTGATTTGGTAACATTTATGTATCTAGCCATCCGATCTGTAACTAAAATTCAGGGCATGTTTATCAAAGATATGCTGAATGCAAGGTAATGTACTAGAGCTTGTAAGGGACAGACATAATAGGATGTTTATTCTTAATGACTTTGCAACTGCATCTAATCAAAAGCAGACACATATGAGTAACCTTATTGCAAATCTTGATATATTAATTCACTGTGTGGGTCAATAAATGAATTCACTGATATGAAAAGAAAAAAAGTACATACTTTGCATAGCACAACTTTTTTGACTAAGTAATTGCTCATCTAGTTTGTAAAGTCTAAAGAAAGGAAAAACTGGATAGGAAGTACACAATAGAGGACCTCAAAAGTGTTGCTGGTCTCAGAGCTCATTTGGAAAAGGGTATGATTCTAGGCTGACTATCATGGACGTGAGACCAGTTTGAATCCACAGGAGTGGGTGGAAATAGGCAAAGTTAAGGTCATAGCACTATTCAAAAAACTCATTATGAAATTATGCAAGGGCGTGTATACTGGAGCCAGATAACCAGGAAACAGATTTTTGTTATTGTTTTTGTTTATAAACCATGCCCTTAGTAGAGATTAAAAGTAGGAAACAAAAAAAGAAGGTGACTTAGTCTGATATATTTATTCCTTGAAATTTTCAGGTGAAAGAGAGTAGCTTCAGTACCACTGCCTTTGAGTGTCTTGTAGCAGAATTAATTATTTTCAAATATCTTTGGAAGTTGTGCTAAGGACTAAATTCATTGAGTTATGTGAATCAACAACTTATCTGCAATTGAATGCTTATTAGAAAGAGTTGAAATGGATTACCAGAGGACTCCTATTGGTGTAAAAACTTAGAAGGTTGAAGGTGGATATCAATCTCCTAATGATTATGCATTAACATGATAAGCTATTCCATCAAGATAGTATGAACTAATACAAAAACAGGTTCAATGATATACCTATCTGACAAGGTAGAGTGATTTTTTGTTATTTCAAAATGAATGATTTAAAGATTTTTCTTAGGATCTGTATTTTTTCTTTTATCAATATGTTGATATTTTTTCTTTTATCAATGAGGTCAAAACATGTTTTTGAAACATTTTAGAAGTAATCATTCATATATACCTACTTTAAACAAAATTTTGAGAAGTAAGCAAATGTTTGATTAGTTTAATTAACTATTTAATGTATTTATAGTAGAATATTAGACTAAAAACAGTTTCAAATTTTCTATTGTTCTGCATAAGTTAAGATTTTAAGGTCCTTTTCTGTAGAAATTTTAGGTTTCACCTGACCTAGAAGTTCTTATCTGTTTATGGTTCTGGACTCTTAAAAACATGATAAAAGCATGATCTGCAACTGCATTAGGCAGAATAGATGAAGAAGCCCATAGACAACAACAGGCTTAGGTCTCAAGGTTTCTGAAATGTTATTTGATTCCAGGTTGAGTGCTTCTGATAGAGCTTTTCAAAGAATTCTTTCACCCAGGACAAACAGCTATGCCTGTACTAAAGAAAAGGGGAAAATCAAATATGCTGACCTGATTACTTTGCTCAAAATGAAATATAGTAGTTAGGGCTGACTTAATTAAAAGTCAATTCAACTATAAATTGGTAATGATTTCTCATATACATGGTTGTATTCATAAGGATAATTTATTCTTATGCTGTGAAGGTACCTCTGAACATAGTGGTTTGATGGGAGAGATTTACTTCACACTCATACTATACCAGATAAAGAGGCTTAGTCAGAGATCCCAGGGTATGGCAACTCTGTTATCTTTCAGTTACAACATCAGCTGTACACACAGCTTCCTGGCTCAGGGCAGTGAGGAAAGAGAAACTGGAGAATTGCACATAGATGTTCTTCATTGTCTCAGCCAAGAAGTGACAATATCACTTCTGATCACATTTTATTAGTTATAAATATTCACATGAGCAGCCACAACTGCAAAGGTTTATGGAATTGTAACCCTCCAGTGTTCCCAGAAAAGAGAATAGCTGATATATTATACATTAGAAGTCCCGAAAAGTGTTGTTAGAAATGAAAGGGATTGTTCCCACTCTCAAGATATCTACCTAAGAAAATACGTATACCGAAATGGATACTACCAAGGTTAGCAGTTGAGGATTACAAAAACAACGAGAAAAAGAACAAAGTACAGAGTGAATATGTATTACGGGAGAAATCACAGAAGAAATTGAATAGAATATTTTTTGGGAAAATTGAACTGTATCAATGAGGTTGGCACTTTTGTTTCATGAGCAAAGCTGATACTGATGAACTCTGACCTCTCAACTCAGGAGAAAGAAAAATTCTTTTCTTGGGTCATCTCTGAATTGGTGACATTAAAATTCAAACTTTCCCTATTGTTATGCTTAAGATGTCAGGCTTTGAGGGAATCAAGAATTACAATGCCCAAGATGACAAGATTTTTTTCTCTTATTATTTTTTCTGGTGTTGTTAATTTATTAAAACAATGTTCTGACAAAATGCATGAACCCTGAAAGATGTATCACTGCATCAACATTCAAGCAGTATGCTGTGAATTTGCAAGTTTTGCTATTACACATGTTTTAGCATTAGAATTCTTAATGAATCCAATGAATAACAAATAAATGCTAAGAAAGAAAAGTGCCTACTATTTAAGGAATAATCCATTATATTTATTCCAGTTTTCTGAATGTGGCAGGGAGAAATCTCTCCACAGACCACACACATACATGTGCTCTTGAAAGAGTCAATAAGTACAGTTACTTCCCATGTAGCTAGGAATTAAGTGTCCAGTGGTTCAGCAGTCTTGAGCATATGTATGAAGTGTGTAGAAATGACCTCCAAGTGGTGAGGTTAGTTATCACAAGCTCACATGCTATTCCACGGGGCTCTGTAGAGTAAGTCCTGGAGTTTCTCCTATAATCTTGGAAGCTACATATAAAGTAAACTTTCATTTTCAAGTTTGACTAGTCCTTTCTACAGTTCAGTTCACTCACTAAGTTGTGTCCAACGCTTTACAAATCCATGGACTGCAGCATGCCAGGTCTCCCTGTCCATCACCAACTCCCAGAGCTTGCTCAAACCCATGTCCATTGAATCAGAGATGCCAGCTAACCATCTCATCCTCTGTCGTCCCCTTCTCCTGCCTTCAATCTTTCCAGCATCAGGGTCTTTTCCAAGGAGTCAGTTCTTCCCATCAGGTGCCAAAGTATTGGAGTTTCAGCTTCAGCATCAGTCCTTCCAAGTGCTTCCAGGACTGATTTCCTTTAGGATGGACTGGTTGGATCTCCTTGCAGTCCAAGGGACTCTCAAGAGTCTTTTCCAACACCACATTTCAAAAGCATCAATTCTTTGGCATTCAGCTTTCTTTATGGTCCAACTCTATAATTCACAGCAAAAAAAAGGCCAATTGAAGAATGAAATGCAGTGAGAAAATGATGCTAGAGTCTAAGACAATGACAAGCAGGACAGTGGAAGGAGCTGCAGTTAATTGAAAGAAAGGTCTTTCATTGATTTTGAAAGTAAACACCAAAAAGCCAACTCAAACCAGATAAAACAATTTACTGACTTGTGTAATTGGAGAGACCTCTGGTAGGGTAGCCTTCAGTCACGTTCAATCAGATGTCAGTTCTATAGCCCTACTAGCGCCATGATACTGTATTTGGTTTCATCCTCAGCTTTGCTTTTCAGAGTTCAGAAATTTGGTGTCAATGGTGTGTTTCTTCATTCACATTCAGTGCGTATGAGGAACTTGTTTCTGATTTTGCTACATCTGAATCAGTCAGTGTTTTTGGTCAGGATATTGGCAAGTCCTTAGAGAAGGAAATGCAACTCACTCCAGTATTCTTGCCTGGACAATCCCATGGACAGAGGAGCCTGGCAGGCTACATTCATGGGGTCACAAAGAGTTGGACACGACTGATTGAACCCCTGTATTGGCAAGTCCTGACTCTGTCATGCCAAAACAAGGGCTGTGGAATTACCCTGACTAGACATCCCCCTGAAACTGCAGGAAAGGTCAAAGTCAGCCCCTTCTTCTAAACCACATGACTGCTTTTCAAAAGAGACATTAGTGCAGTGTTGGGGGAAAACCATAATATTGACAATGAAAGGACATTATACACTTAAAAAAAAAGACATGAGAAGTGACGGAACATGGTTCATGTATGGTGGGTCATTTAACATAGAGAAAAATCTGTTCATTGCAGTAGTTTTTATTCAGTACAACAGCATATAATAATTAGCACTTATAATGAGGACCTGAAACAGCAGTGTAATGTGAAATTTTATTCTGTATATGCTTTTCAGAGACTGTTCTCTCATGTCCTATTGTTAAGTTTAACAAGATATAGGAACGATTAACTGACTTTTTAAAAATCCATTTTCCACTACACATTTGACTTTATTTATATGGTAGAGAGAACACAAACAGCTTTTGAGAAGAGTCCTTGAAGATGCATGGAGAGGGAATTCCCTGGCAGTCCAGTGGGCATGACTCCATGCTCTCATCACCAAGGGCCCTGGTTCAGTCCCTGGTTGGGGAACTAAAATCCTGAAAGTCAACGAATGGAGAGAGATACTTCATTTTCAGAAAGTCAGTGTATGGACTTATATTCAGAGAATTCTTATTGAGAAAGCAGACTGGGATGCTGCAATCACAATGCATCACATTTCTGTGCATCCATATAGGTCTCCTGTCACTGAAAAGCATCCAGCTTAATGACACAAAAGCCCTGATATGTTTTCACTGGAAAACTTAACTCTTTTTAAGAGAAAACATTAATCACAAATTACTCTGCTTCAAGTAATGCAAGGTCAGGGTTAATGTGGCTTTCGGTTAACGTCCTGTTGGGTATGAAAAGAATAGCAGAGTGACAGAGGTAACAGTGATAGTCAGGGTCCTTCTAGGAAACAGGTGGTACCCTCCAGCTGATTAATTTACAGGGAGCTAAATGCAGGGAGTTTTCACCAGACGAGGGTCACCTACAGGAATGGTGAACTCACCCTGGAGCTGATAACAGCAGGAATTATTGATACTTCTACATCTGAAACCCAAGTGGAAAAAGCAGTTACTGGGCATAGAGGGCCCACTGATAGGGCTATGACCTTGTTCCGGGGCCCCACCCGGCCCCTTGTGAGCTTCTAGGGTTAGGTCCAGGGAATTCAACATCCCTACCACATTTTCTGCCTCCCACACAGAGCTCCTGCCAATCATCTGCTTTTACTGATTCTAACCAAGATCTTGCGGGGAAGAGGGCATAAACACAAGCATGCGGGACACAGGGCAAGTAGAAGAAAGTGGAGGATGGAATTGACAGCCCAAACAATAGTTATCTAACATAGCAACATTTCTTGCTCTTTTTGTAACCTGAGAAAATGGCATTTCAGTTGTTAGGACATTTGGTTTAAGAAGATTCTTCAGTAGTCAGAGCATTTGGTTTAAGAAGAAGAATACTTTGCACATAAAATTTGCTTCAATAAATAATTCAAGTGTTATATCTTAATATCATTACTCTTCACTGGTCTCCAAGCCATTCTAAGTGACCTCATAAGCTTGTCTGGTTCTTGTTGCCTGGCAGGATGGTTTTCATAAAGATAAAATCTTCAGACTTCTTGTCCCTTGATGGGTTGTGATAAAAGCAGAATAATTGTGCTAGAGTCTAACTAATGGTGTACTCTTATGTGACCTTCAGTGACAAGTCAATGACCTTTAAATGATTCAAACTAATGAGGTGGAGCAGGAAGTGGAGGGGAAACTGACATACCGCAGACCTTTCATAAGACTGACGTCTGTACTCACCCTTGGCAGACTAGAGAGGCCATCTCAAATGTAGGTGATCACAATATATAATATAGAATAATGATATTTTAAGAGCTAGTGACACACACTCTATAAAGATTCAACACCTATTTGAATAAATAAGGAAATGGACTGAGGTTAATGTATATGTGATTTTCCATCAGATCATGTAGAGAGGGAGAGAGCAGAGCTCATTATTATCAAACTGGCAGTGGTGATATGAAGCTGGCTTCAAAGAATCAGCTGATAAAGGGGACACCAAGATCAGCCCTGGGATTTCTTTGGAAGGAATGATGCAGCTGAAACTCCAGTACTTGGGCCACCTCATGCGAAGAGTTGACTCATTGGAAAAGACTCTGATGCTGGGAGGGATTGGGGGCAGGAGGAGAAGGGGACGACAGAGGATGAGTTGGCTGGATGGCATCACCGACTCGATGCACATGAGTTTGGGTGAACTCCGGGAGCTGGTGATGGACAGGGAGGCCTGGTGTGCTGCGATTCATGGGATCTCAAAGAGTCGGACACGACTGAGCGACTGAACTGAACTGAACTGAACATCCTCTCTGCATCTATCCAGTTCTCCAAATGCTTCCCGCAGCACCTTTATCAGTGTACTTAAAACAATGATTTCTATGTGAGCAAAAGAATCAGTGTGCCATAAGGGCTAGTGGAAACTTCTCCATATGGTTCCAGTGAATATAATTATTCTCTGAGACATCATGAGAATTTCTGAAACAATGCTTCAACACATACAGTATTACTAGGGAAACTGGAACTTCTCTGAAGCCATGTTAAGAAATCCAGAGTAGATATAGTGAAGAAACATATTTTTATTAATTTCAGGAACTACAGAAAACAGACTATTTTAGGTCACACAAAAAGTCAATAAAAACGGTCTTTGAAAAATTTGAGAAGATGCTCAACTTCACTCATAATAAGTGAAACACGAACTAAAGCTATACTGAATTATTTCTCATTTCTCATGGCAAAAATTCAAATGTTCAATAACATAGTCTACTGGTGAGTCTTTGGAGAATGATACTTGCATATTGCTGATAAGAATGTAAAATGGTACAGCATCTATAGAAGAGAATCTGGAAACATCTATCAAAAATTATAAATGAATTTATTTTGTGACTCCAAATGCCAGATCTAGGAATATCCCTTGAAGATGCTCTCCCATAATTATGCACAATATTATTCATTTGGCAGTATTTGTATTATTTGTGATAGCAAACTATGAAAACAACTGTTCAAGCAGAGGAGACATAGATTATTTACTGAATAATAATCTAAGGTAGAGCTATACAATGGAGAACTTCACTGCTGAGAAATATTAGAATTCAAGTGTTACTTTTTGCATGTGAAAGGTGAAACACTAATATTGCTTATTTAGAAAATAAAAACTTAGGAAAGGTAAACTGTTGAAAATGGCATCTGTGGGGCGTGGGTGGGACTAGAATGAAAGGGATAAGGATGGTGGTGAGATGTCCTTGATCATATGTTTTTAGATAGTTTTGACACTTGAACCGTGTAAATATACCCTTAATAATTAAAAAGTGAAAAAAGTACCTGAAATTGAATATTAAAAAAAACAAATAAATCTAACTATATCTGATTGACATATAACCACTTAGCAAAAATAATTCAAGTAACTTTTGATCATAGTATTTTTACCTGTGATAATTAGTGCCTGAAGATATAAAGAATTACAAACAGTTCTTGAAACCTCTTTATTGGTCTTAGTTTTTGTGATGAGATTGATGTTTAATTATGAAAACATTTTGTTTGTATTGGATAGAACAAATAAGGAAATATGTTGATATTCTTTGGAATTAGGTGTCTCATTTGGTAAAGAAACAAATATAAAATAGGAGAAAGAGTGAAAGAACTCTGTGGTCTTGAATTTGAATTGGTAAAATTGGTATAAGCTCATTATATAATAAAGATGAATATCAAGGAAATGCTCAAGGACTAGCAAAAAAAAAATACAGACATAACATCCAACTTGAAGGGGAAATCACTGATCAAATTTAGAATAATTTAAGCATTGAGAAGTATAATGATGGCAATAGATTGTAAATAGATTATTACATTAAATAAAAAAAGAATCCAGATGGATAAACAATATAGTCCTATTGTATAGCACGTGGAACAATATCCAATATCCTATGATAAACCATAATGGAAAAGCATATGGAAAAGAATGTATATATATGTATAACTGAGTCACTTTGGTATACAGCAAAAATTAACACAACATTGTAAATCAACTATACTTCAGTAAAATAAACTAAGCAGCAACAACAATAAAAACAATCAGAGAAAAAGAATCCAGGAGTCATAGTGATGCTAAAAAAGAGGAGACAATATCTCTTCTTCAAAGAAGAATGACAGCTAATGAAGGTAGAAGAAATGATAGAATTTAAAAACCACCATTTTAAAAACAGCACTCTAATAATTGTTTCAGGCAAGGATCCTAAACAGATATAAAACTACTGTGTAAAAGTAATTGTGGGGCAGAATATTCACATGGTCTCAATGTACCAAACAACAAATTTGTAATTCATCCAAGATAGAGCTAAGTAACTTTACAATACAGAATTCTGGCAAACATCATTCCAGCAATCAAACTCAGAGTCAATCAAATGACTGTTCAGTCTAACATCAAATATCTCATGACAGTGATGGAAATACTTTTGAACTATTCTCATGCAAACTCTTTAACTTCAATTTCCTCATGTGGAAAAACTGGATAAATCTAGATTGTAGAATTCTATAGGAAAATGGACCTGAACTCCTCAATATTAATGTTAAATTAGGAAAAAAGATTAGGGAGTGTTCTAGGTTAAAGAAGGCTAGAGAAACATGGCAATTTAATGCTATGCACAATTCATGTTTGAATCCTGGATTTAAAAAAAATAATAAAAGAAAGCTAGAAGCTGTAAAGTACATTTTGGGGAAAATACAATGGGGAAAATATACACATTGTCAGTATGTTATACATTGTTTTGCATATGACAGATTATTGTGGTTATTGAGAATAATGAACCTGTTTTTAGGACATATTGAATCATTTAGGAGTGAAGTATGATATATGCAATTTACTTTAAAGTGTGTTCAAAAAGAAAGGTAGAGAGATAAATTGAAGTAATGAAGGAAAGGAAGAAATCGGGAAAGGAAGGAAAGAAGGAGGGAAGAAAGGAAAAATATGAAAAGTGAAAGTGAAGCTGCTCAGTCGTGTCTGTTTGTTACGCCATGGACTGTAGCCCACCAGGCTTCTTCATCCATGGGATTTTTCCAGGCAAGAGTACTGGAGTGGATTGCCATTTCCTTCTCCAGAAAGAAAAGTATAGCACAATGTTAATATTTGGTAAATCTGGTCTCTGAAAATATAGCACAATCATTGTGGTTTTCTTTTAACTTTTCTCTATGTTAGAAATTTATCAAAACGAAGAATGCCATTTGCAGCAACATGGATGGACTTGGAGATTGTCACGCTTAGAGAAATAAGTCAGACAAAGACAAATACCATATGATATCGCTTATATGTGGAATCTAAAAAAATTGATGTCGATGAACTTATTTATAAATCAGATAGACTCACAGACTTAGAAAACAAACTTATGGTTACCAAAAGGAAAAGAGGGAGCAATAACTTAGGAGTTTAGAATTAAAATATATGTACTACAACATAAAAAAAAACAGATAACCAACCAGGACCTACTGTATAAGCACAGGGAGCTGTACTCCATATCTTGTCATAACCAGTAATGGAAAAGAATGTAAATATAAATGTATATAACTGAACCACTTTCCTATACTTTGGAAACTAACAATACTGTAAATCAACTATATTTCAATAAAAATTTTTTTTTAAAGTGAGGAAAAAGGAACACATACACATCAATTGGAGGTCTTTGTTAAGCATTACTACCCATACTTACATTTTCAGTGTGTCATTGACAGAAATGTGGAGGAACAAGTGCTCAAAGAAGCATGGAGCTTTAATAATAGTGTCTGAGGCCTGGTTCCCAGGATTGGAACCTAGATTCACCATGAAGAAAGGTTAAGATGCTATTAAGTTCCTTTATTGCTCCTGCGGCTTCCATCAGACCCTATTCCAAACCTTTCTGATGGTAAGGGGTGAATGAACTCATTAATTTATTTGTATTTAAGAACATCTCTTTTATGTAGGCACAGTATTGTTTACGGAGGTTAGTGCTGTTAGGGATCTTCTATTGTGTACATAGAAGGAAGGATATAATCATATAAATGATTTATTTTATTTATTTTTATTTTTAAATGTTTTTATTGGGGTAAAAGTCCCATAATATAAAATATAATATTTTAACCATATTTAACTGTACAGCTCAGTGGCACTAAGTACGTTCACATTGTTGTGAAATGCTCACCATAATCCATCTCCTGAATTTTTCACCTGCCTAAACTGAAATTCTGAGGCTTCCCTGGTGGCTCAAACAGTAAAGAATTTGCCTGCAATGCGGGAGACCTGGGTTCGATCCCTGGGTTGGGAAGATCCCCTGGAGAAGGGCATGGCAACCCACTCCAGTATTCTTGCCTGGAGAATCCCCATGAACAGAGGAACCTGGTGTGCTGCAGTCCATGGGGTCACAAAGGGTCAGACACGACTGAGCGACTCAACACAGAGCAAACTGAAACTGTCCCCATTAAATATCAACTCATTTCCCCTCCCCCCGACTCCAGACCCTGGCATCTACCGATGTATTTTCTGACTCTATGAATTTGACTGTTCTAGGTACCTCGTATAATTAGAATCAAACAGTATTTGTCTTTATCTAGCGTATACTGGCGTAGAAGGCAATGGCACCCCACTCCAATACTCTTGCCTGGAAAATCCCATGGATGGAGAAGCCTGGTAGGCTGCAGTCCATGGAGTTGCTAAGAGTCGGACATGAATGAGCGATTTCACTTTCACTTTTCACTTTCATGCATTGGAGAAGGAAATGGCAGCCCACTCCAGTATTCTTGCCTAGAGAATCCCAAGGACAGGGGAGCCTGGTGGGCTGCCGTCTATGGGGTCACACAGAATCAGACATGACTGAAGTGACTTAGCAGCAGCAGTGTATACTGGAATGCATTTTAATGTTAATTTAATATATGTTTTATAAGGTAGATTAAATTGGTGCCAAGGAAATGCAAGCTTCATTTGAAGCTGCAAGAGAGAGGAAGGAACAATTGTTTTGATTAGAAATAGGGGTGAATAAACTGTGTGTTGAGTGGTGAGAAATGTAAATTAAAATGAGCAGGAGTTTTATAACAGCATTAGAGCAGTATGAGCAAGGGTGGAGACATAAAAACTCTGTGTCTGTTGAGAATAGCGAGTTATAAACTGAATTCAAAACGCAGAGGGATGGTACAGGGAGGGAGGAGGGAGGGGGGTTCAGGATGGGGAACACGTGTACACCTGTGGTGGATTCATGTTGATGTATGGCAAAACCAATACAATATTGTAAAGTAATTAACCTCCAATTAAAATAAATAAGTTTATATTTTTTTTAAAAAGGCATATGAAAGGGCTGGTGTAGTGCACCCTGACTAGGCCTGCTGCAGGTTTCGGAGTATATACTTGGGTCACAGCAAGAATTTCCTGGTGGAAAGACATTGAATGAGAAGTTGGAGCTGCTTTGGAGAAGCAGAAGTTGGAGCCCTTTGCTCATCTCCACCACATAAAAGGCAGGAAGCCCATGGCTTTGAATGGGGATTTTTTTTTTTTTTCCTCTATCAGGACTGCATTGGACACTGATGTTCTACGCGGTTGAAGATTTGGGGAAGACCGAATGAGCTGTCTCTACTCATCTGTGTCTTTATCTAGTTATACTTCTCACACTGCTTGCTTTCTGATTTACAGTAAACTAAAGTGAAAATAGCCTCTTTGAATCAAAGTCATCATTTTTGCCAACCTTTGTGGTCTGGGCTGTTTCAATCATTATGTCAGTGCTGGAGATAAAAAATACACATTAGATGTGGTTCTTGTTTACTGCTCTTTGATTGTGACTTACATCATTAGGATGCTCCCCCCGTCCCTGTTTAGAACCTTGGAAAGATACTACAAATGATTTTTTCTTCTCCCTTTCTATCAGGAATTGCTTTTTTAAAGGACGTGACTTCTGAAACTGTAATCTTATACTTTTGAAAGGACGGTAGGAGGATGAGAGCCCAATTGTCTGTGCCTTAAAAAATTGTAGCTTTTTAGGACTAACTTCATCTTTGCTGAAATATAGTAGAAAACAAGGGCTAGAAGCCCAGATGCTGTGAACAATGGCTCATGATGTTGGCCACATAGATTTTAATTCTAAAAGTCTATAAAATGAGTTAATCATATTAGGGAAAACACTAACTGAGAGAAAGCAAAATGGTAAAACCGTATACACATCACATAATAAGATATTAAAATTAAGGCACAAACTTTAATGATCTCTTTCTCATCTGTAAAATGAAATTTAGGGGTTGTTAATAGCTACAATGACCTCAGTTTAGTCTATGCTGATCATAAATTGTTGATATTTCACACCAGAGATTTGGTATATTAAGGTAAAATGAAACAGTAGTAATTAATTGACTCTGTTATACATCATATTTACCTAGAATGTTAAACTGCTGCGGGACTCCATAAATTTAAAGAAAGCTATTTACTGAGTATAGTAGTAGGTTAGAATTCAAATAAACAAATATAAACAAAGTCCTAATCTGTGGTTTCTGGAATTTTTTTTTTTTTGATCCTAAAAGAAAAATCCAATCTAGTTCCTACTCTAAATCCAGGTAAAAGCACAACTTCCATCAGTTTCTCTTTGCTAAGTCTTTTCTAGAAAAAGGAAGACAAATCACAAAGTTGGTTGGGCTCTGCTCACTTAAGGGGCTGGGCATCATCCATCACAGTCTGAACACCAGAACAGAGACTTCTCAGAGCGAACAGAAATTCTCTCCTTCCTAAACTTTGCTAATGTTTTCTTTACAGAGATTGTTTATTTTAGCAAAATCTCTTAGCATGATTAATCTGGCACTTGGTAGTGTCTGATATATCTGCAAAGTCTGAATAAATTTTCAAGGATAAAACAGAAGCTAATTCTCTCCAAAGACAGACTATCTGGTCATTTGATTGTCTTTGTACAATAGGTTGCAGTTGACTCTTGTTGGCCTTGTGTGTTCTCAGTATAGCACTCTCACCCTCACAGTTTCTGCTCTACTATTTAAGAGAAAATCATTCAAATTAGTCACTTGATGTCACAAAGCAAAAGCAAATTGTTGATTTCCTAAGTTCTCATTTTTCAGCTGGTTGCTTTGGTTTCATTTATTGATAATATGTTGTATCATCCACTTGGGTCACCAGTTTTTCATGGTATTAAAGAGTTATGATCAGACAGCAAATGAGGGAGGTGATATAAACTCACTTGAAACAATTGAAGTCAGTTGAAATTGCTGCCTCCTCCCACAATTTTCATGTTTAGGAAGATAGTTCAATCTTACTACATTTCATCCATTAAGAATTTAGAAACTCTGCAGAAAGATTGATATAAAAGAGCATTTAAGGACTTATATTTGATCACTTTACTCATCCTTGAGTACAAAGGTAAGTTGACTGTTTACTAGAGAAATGTCCCTAGGTCCATAATCTGAGGTCTCTCTTTCTTTGGTGGCTGGTCCTAGGATGATATAGTCAGGTAGCCTGTTAGCCTCCTCCAGCTTTAAGCATCATTATACTTGTTTATCTTCACCTTCCATCTTTGCTTTTCATTATGTGTGATCTTGATGTCATGTTCTATGATATCTGGAAGGTTTGCAAGTATAGTTTATTATGAGACATTTATTATGAAAAGTTCATGATATTAATGTCAGGAACAGAAGAGAAATTCTCTGATTAGTGCTTGCCTTCCATTCCAGGTATACTGTCAATCCATGAATATGCTTCCAACTTTTAGTTTTTCTTTTACATCTTTCTTTCTTTCTCTTCCTTCTCCTCTTCATTGTCTGTAGGGTCCATGATTCATCCTGCTAGTACCACATGATCCAACTATGGAAGATAACCCATCTTGGTTCCATTTGTAAATGGTTACAGTGGCCGCATACTGAGTCCTTTTTAGACTTTAGGTCTTTTAGTTTCTTCAACATGGAGAACCTATACATTTGTAAACATTTAAAATGCTTTTTCTTCCTCAAAGTGATTTTGTAGAGTTTCTAAAGACTCTTTTTTCTGGTCCCATTGATGGGGATGTTTTAAATGTATTTTTCTTGGTGTGGTAAATGCTTTTTTTTTTGTCTAAAATTTTACTTCTCCTGAGACTCAAGACATTATTTTGATTGAGGACACCTTTCCAATTCAGGCAACCCTCTTGGGTAGAATCAAAATAAAACCTTTACCAGGTCTCTGACTATACCCTGAAAATTCTGGGACTAAAGCCTGTACCCAGATCTCCAACTTTTTCCCCCACTGTCTTTATCTTCATAATCAGGGAAGGTAGGCAACCATGGTCTCTCTCTCCTTAGGTTTCTCAGGAATGTTAGAGTCTACTGTGTCTCCAAGATCCCCAGAGAACAGTTGAAGTTCTCTAAGGCATACCAATGAAGCCTCTTTCCTTGGTTTTGAAAAGTTTAAGTCCTTTCTGATTTCCCTCCCACAGCAGGGAAAGAGTCCTAACACTCTGACAACTCTCTCCAAAAAGTACTTTCCTTAAGGTTATCTCTTGCTTTTTCAGACTCTAAAGGGTGGATGTAAATGTTCAGGAAAGGGTTAAAATTCGCTTTTTACTCTATCTATTACTTGAAGGCTTGCATTTTAGAATTTGGTAGCAATTAGTACCTATGATCTAGGATCTCAGTTGAGATTGTTTTTAAGTAAGCCTGTTCTCAGATCCTGTAGAACCTATAAAATAAAACAAGAGCTATTCAGACATGAACACACCCTAGATGGCTTTCTTAGACATATATCTATTCTAAAATCTTCAATCTTTCTCTATGATAAAACTTTGTAATAAATAGCATGAACCTTTTTATATTTGTAGTTTTTCCCACATGGCAATTCTTAAATGAACAGAATTTAAGTTAAATTAACAAGACTAGATCTAGATGGTCTAACTGGTCTAGATCTATTGTATGAGTGCAGCCATGTTTTTTTTTTTTTTTTTAAATTCCCATTATTTGCTTTGGAAAGCCCCAGAAAAAGCACCTGGATTGGATAAAATGCAAATGACTTGAATACAGGCTCCTCAAGGGCATGGACTGCATCAGCCACCACTTGCATCCCACCTCTTTGATTCATATTTTCGCTCCAGCCAGTACTAGAGCACACGCGTGCTTGCAGGTATAACATGGTGGCACCTTGCCTTACCAACACTCTCAATCTCTTGCTTTTGGCTCTTCTCTATTACTTCCAAATGGGCTTCCTATGGGAATCTGCTCAGCCATGTGACACCACAGAAGTGAATTAAATTCCCATGGCACGCATAACCCTCAGAGATTAGGGATAAGAACTGCTCGTCTCTGTCTCAGGTGAACAGTTCTGAGGTGCCCACACAGGGCTCCTCAGAAGATGCCTGGGGGAACTGTGTTCCAGTTGTTCACTGGGTACTCAATGATGGGGGGAAGTCAGTTCAATGATGCAATGTGGAATGAACTTTCCTCCTGATCTGTGTTTCTCCTCCAGTTCCCTATGCCAGTTATTGTAGGTTCATTTGTAAAATTAAACTTCATACCTTTAAGCCCTTACCTTGGGACGTTTTGTGGAGGAACCGAGGCCCAAACCATACTTTTTATTTCTCTGCTCACTGAAGCGTTCCAAACATTTGAAACAATGCAGGCTGGAATGTAGTAAGCATTCAACAAAAGGCTATTGAGTAAATGACTGAATGGTGTCTAGAGGATGGACAGGATATGTGCCAATCCTTGTAGGATGCGAAATTAAGAGCATTTATTTCTCTCTGGGTTGTACTGCTTCTGAAGATCGATGATTATTAATAGGTACCGTCAGTGTCTTTCTGATGTATTATCTGAAACATGCCGTGTGGCTCTTCTCAAAAAGAGGGAGTTGCCTCTTCACTCTAATGTCAGGATCTCCAGGAAAAGGATGTTTTACGAGGTGAATTATAGCAGCCTAACATGGAGTCCAGCATGATGCATTGTTCTTTGCTCATAAATAATGCAAAGAGGGTACCAGGCAAAGATAAAGGCCAGTGATTTATTCCACATAAGCTTTATGTAAACCTCGTAAATCACGCACCGCAATGCCTGTGAATATAACAGTGGCTGGGCACCGGATTGAGTTGGCAATGGCAAGCATGTCATGCGCTGAGAGCAAGAGAAGGAAGGGGACACTGCTTCTTGGACCTCTTGCCTCTCTCACCAGGGAAAAATGGAGCAAACAGTGATATTCAGAACATAATAACATTCAGAATAGAGCAGAGCTTCAAGAATTCATAGTGACATTGATATGGAGGAAAAAACAGTACTATAGAAAGCACATTATATAAGATCTCATTATGAATAAATTCATTTGCACAAAGTTTTATTGTTTCGTATGTGCCAAGTTATAGAAATTACACACAAACATACACATATATTTGCACAGTATCCTGATGACATGGGAAAGGCTTATCCATTTCTAGCAGAATGACTTTCCAAGACTGGGATTTTAAAACCTTTTAGAATTTATTTTCATTGTCTTTATTGGTAAAGAATGATACATTGTCAAGGAGATAGAGTTTTAAATAAATGTCTGAGTTGTAATAATTCAGTCTTCACTCTGCTGCGTTTACCACAAAAGGGCACAGTGTGTTTTAGTAAAAACAGGGCTTAGAGAAATCATAATGGCTTGTTATGTAAGGAGGAGGTGAAGCCTTAAAAGTAATGAATTGCTAAATAATTTAATGAGATACAGCTGAATGAGAACTAGAATATGAATAGCTAATTTCAGAAGGGGGAATGTCAGAGAAAAACAAAAACAAATCCCACTTGCCACGGCATCAGTTCAGTTTGAAGAGTTGATTATATTTGTAAAGTACTGGGTATCATAACACATAAAGTAATAAGTCACCATGAAATACACAGAACTTATTCTACTGGAGTTATTCAGTCTTTCACCTTAACTTTGCTATGCAATGTCAGTCCATGATATTCCTTTTTTTCTGAAGTTCAAAATCCTTGAAGGAATCAAAGGAGATCATAAAGAAGCAGAATTAGTTAAATTAACTAAGATTATATTGTTATTTCTACCATCATTTGGCAAAGGTTAACTTTTCTGTTAAATAAGGGATGTTGCCTGCTTGGAAGTAAAAACGCTGACTCTAATAAGCAAAGCAACAAGAAAAAACACTGTAGTTTCATCTGCTGCCTTGACCTTAAAAAGAAAGATTGTTCACACAATGAGCATTGAATGTTTTGTTTCTCCCTTTGATTGGTACCTGAAATCAGATTTTCCTTTAGGCTTTTTCCTGTTACAAACATTATTTATCTAATTGATTAAAAGAAAACATGACTAACATTAAGAATGGGAAACATCAGTATTGGAATTCGATTTCTAACAATTACTGTGTGCAGTTATAAAGCGGCTACGCAGTTTAGCTACCCTTGATATAAAAATACAAGTTATAAAAATAAAGTACAGCTTCCAAGTTCCTGAAAAGCAGAGAGAGCTGCCACACACTTAAAGCTTAATCCCGTTATAGGTTAACTTTTAAGCACTATGTGCCTAAACAGTTTAGATATTGATCTTTATAAATGTAATGTAACTTGCATATGAAGAAAATTGCCCAAAAGGACGGAGTGGTTAAAGAGATGATTACTTTTCTTGGGGAATGAAATAAGTGATGAAGAAGTGTGTGCAAATTCAGGTCTTCTACACTGTGCTCCTGCAGCCAGACATTAAAAGCACTATCCATGGTTCCCAGCAACGCTGTGCCCCCACAAGACTCAAATTAACTTTGTACCAGCAAGGGTATTTATTACCTACTTTGCCGACTAAGGTCCGTCTAGTCAAGGCTATGGTTTTTTCAGTAGTCACATAGGTATGTGAGAGTTGGACTGTGAAGAAGGCTGAGTGCCGAAGAATTGATGCGTTTGAACTGTGGTGTTGGAGAAGACTCTTGAGAGTCCCTTGGACTGCAAGGAGATCCAGCCAGTCCATTCTGAAGGAGATGAGCCCTGGGATTTCTTTGGAAGGAATGATGCTGCAGCTGAAACTCCAGTACTTTGGCCACCTCATGCGAAGAGTTGACTCATTGGAAAAGACTCTGATGCTGGGAGGGATTGGGGGCAGGAGGAGAAGGGGACAACAGAGGATGAGATGGCTGGATAGCATCACCGACTTGATGCACATGAGTTTGGGTGAACTCCGGGAACTGGTGATGGACATGGAGGCCTGGCGTGCTGCGATTCATGGGGTCGCAAAGAGTCGGACACTGAACTGAACTGAACTGATGAACTCAGCCCTGGGAGAGGGATGTGGGAAACTGCTACTTGAATATGTAGTCTGGATTTAAAGAGAACCAAAAAAATCCAGTTAGGCAGTTAAGAAAAATACGTCATATAACAAACAAAGTTTAAATATTATTTCCACTTCCGTGGTGGCTCAGACGGTAAAGCGTCTGCCTACAATTCAGGAGACCCAGGTTCAACCCCTGGGTTGGGAAGATCCCCTGGAGCAGGAAATGGCAGCCCACTCCCACGCTCTTGCCTGGAAAATCCCGTGGACGGAGGAGCCTGGTGGGCTACAGTCCATGGGGCCGCAAGAAAGTCGGAGACACGACTCAGAGACGTCACTTTCACTTTCTTTCACTTTTCTCACGTGGATGAACTATCACTTTTCCCCTAGTCTCCTTTTCAGTTCAGTTCAGTTCAGTCACTCAGTCGTGTCCTACTCTTTGCGACCCCATGAATTGCAGCATGCCAGGCCTCCCTCTCCATCACCAACTCCTGGAGTTCACTCAGACTCAGGTCCATTGAGTCAGTGATGCCATCCAGCCATCTCATCCTCTGTCATCCCCTTCTCCTCCTGCCCCCAATCCCTCCCAGCATCAGAGTCTTTTCCAATGAATCAACTCTTTGCATGAGGTAGCCAAAGTACTGGAGTTTCAGCTTTAGCATCATTCCTTCCAAAGAAATCCCAGGGTCTCCTTTTCAACCAGTTGTCAAATTTCAGAGATATTATGGATCGTATGTTTGTGTCTCCCTAAAATTCATATGCTGAGACCATAAACCCCAATAGGATAATATTGGCAGGTGAAGCCTTTGGGAAGTAATTAAGTAATTGACTTATGAGAGTGGAGCCCTCAAGATGGGATTAATGCCCTCCCTTATAATAAGAATGAGAGAGAGAGAGTGAGAGAGAGAGTGTGAGAGTGAGAGAGAGAGGGAGAGAGAGTGAGAGTGAGTGAGAGAGAGTGTGTGTGTGTGTGAGAGAGAGACCAAGTGAAAGAGAGAGAGAATGAGAGAGAGAGAGAGTGTGTGTGTGTGTGTGTGTGTGTGTGTGTGTGTGTGTGAAAGAGAGAGAGTGAATGAGAGTGATAGTGAGAGAAACAGAGAGAGAGTGTGTGTGAGAGCAAGAGTGAGAGAGAGTGTGAAAGTGTGTGTGTGTGTGAGAGAGAGAGAGAGAGAGAGAGAATGAGATACAGTAAGTGAGAGAATGAGTGAGAGAGTGTGTGTGAGAGAGAGAAAGAGAGTGAGTGAGTGAGAGAGAGAGGGAGAGAGAGTGAGAGTGAGTGAATGAGAGAGAGTGTGTGTGTGTGAGAGAGAGTGAGAGAGAGAGTGTGTGTGAGAGAGTGAGAGAGCAAGAGAGAGAGAGACCGAGTGGAGAGAGTGAGAGAAACAGTGAGAGAGAGTGTGTGTGAGAGCAAGAGTGAGAGAGAGTGTGAAAGTGTGTGTGTGTGAGAGAGAGAATGAGAGAGTGAGAGAGAGACAGAGAGAAAGAGAGAGAGAGAGAAAGTGAGTGAGAGAGAGTGTGTGTGTGTGAGAGAGAGAGAATGAGAGAGTGAGAGAGTGAGTGAGAGAGTGTGTGTGAGAGAGAGAAAGAGAGTGAGTGAGTGAGAGAGAGAGGGAGAGAGTGAGAGTGAGTGAAGGAGAGAGAGTGTGTGTGTGTGAGAGAGTGAGAGAGAGTATGTGAGAGTGAGAGAGAGAGTGAGTGAGAG